>NC_064409.1:16409642-16728214 GCF_023375975.1 Astyanax mexicanus | reverse complement strand
ATAAACTTTTTTTAATACCTTTCACTTTAGAGGAAACAATTATTAAGGAAGTGTCTCAAAACCTTTCACCTTATAGTGTAAAGAATTGCTCTGTATGGATCCACACATGGTTTTACTATGGCACCACTCAAGAAAACATTTGTATTACCTGAATTTTCAAAAGTATAAGGTTTGCAAAGTAGGTGTTCCTTATAAAGTGGCCAGTAAGTGTAGTAACTGATAGCACAATATTTCATCTTGTTTCACTGTATAACAGTTCCCTCTTGCCCCTTAAATTCCACTTGTGTGTTTGCTTTATACAGATTGTCCTTTTACAGAACAGATAATATGACTGAAGAAAGTCCTGGGAGCTGGGGGGTATTTTTTTGGAGGGGGGATAAGGCTGGATATCTTCAGAGCACACAGTACAAGGATAGCAGCTTAAAGGAGAAGTTTCACATGTTCACAATCGCAGGTAAAGAGGTCAGGTCAAAATGTACCAACAGTCTGTTTGTAAACCTCCATGCTGTTACACACACACTCATATCACACATACACACTCACACATACACACATATACACGCACAACAATAATTCCTTGATATGCAGGAGATCATTTAAAAAATAACATTATCTGAGAAAAACCTACAGGCCACACATAGGCAGAGAATTGCTAACTACTTTAGTAACTTGTGACCAGTAACCTGATGGAGCTATCTGAAGCATTAGCCTTTTAGGCTAGAGACGTACTTGCTGTTTGGAAGGGTTGCAAAGAATATTTAGCAACCAAAATGATTACTCTGAAAACAACACTTTCAGTGTTTCATTATTTCAGCCAAAAATTGGTTTAACAACTGGTTTATTTTAAGCCGTATTGCAGCGTTTCCTCTGGCACAGCATTGGCTGCTTTCATGTACGTTAACTGTTCACATACAGCTCTGGAAAAAAAATAAGAGACCACTTAAAAATGATGAGTTTCTTTGATTTTACCAAATTAAAAACCTCTGGAATATAATCAAGAGGAAGATGGATGATCACAAGCCATTAAACCAATCTGAACTGCTTGAATTTTTGCACCAGGAGTGGCATAAAGTTATCCAAAAGCCATATGTAAGACTGGTGGAGATGAACACGCCAAGATGCATGAGTAGTTTATAGAACTACTCAAAATAAGAATGTTCATTTTACTCATCCATATACCTAAAAATAAGAGAAACTGAAGTGGTCTCTTAATTTTTTCCAGAGCTGTGCTTTCTTTGCCAGTCCATTATACAGATGTGATTTGCTGATTTTGTGTGTACTGCAGTTTAATTACACATTAAGTTTTTTTCTTTTTTTTAAGTGTTATCCAAGTTTCTCCCCACACATTAGTTTTTAAGTGTGTGTACACAATAGTGCTTGTACGTGAGGCAGCAATTGTGCAACAGCAAGTACGTCCCTAGCCTAACATCTATAATTTTGAACTTGAACTGCCCAGATAACATGCCCAAGAGGAGCTGTAAAGTTCTGTTCAAGTGTTCACTGTGGCCCCATATATGGACGCCTAGGAGAACAAGATTGTTAAATTTCTTGATGTTTCTTGGTTTCCATTATTAATATTTGTGATAATACAGCTAAAAAGCTGCCTCTCATTTGTAATTGGTAGGTTTATGCATTCGTCTACGTTTTGTGTAAAACTGACCAATGGAAATCAGGCTGGTGAGGTGAGTTTGTGAACCCCAGAGGGTTCATCATGGGCCACAACCAGGTTGGGTACTACACTACACATGGTCTAGATGGGACCCATGTCAGATAAAGGTAGGCTGTAGTGAATGGGCCCAACTGGGAAGCCAAAATGCATCCTAGGTGCAGCACATGTTCAAACCCAATCAGAGCCCTACTTGGAACCCTCTTGGAACCCACTTAGCCCATGTTCCTTGCCCATGTAAGACCTGCATGATCATGTCATCTGGGTTAAAACACTGGTTTAAGCCCAGTTTAGCACTCATGTACTGCAGACTAACTTCAGTCACTTCAGTCACTCGTATTCGTGGTAGAGTAGATATGCTATGGCTTTTGCCCTGGTTATGAAATGAGGCCTTTTTCTTTCTTATTTTTCCTTCTCAAGCTTTACACAGAGTGTCTGATCTCCACAGTGTGCTCGGGGCTTGTCCTCTGTCACTCAACGGGAGGGAGATTTCACTTTAGAAAAATAGAAATTAGGAAAAACAGCATTACAAAAATAAAGTGGCTGAGCACAGTCATCCATAATCTACTTCCACATGACTTCAGAACTTCACACTAATATTGACTGATATTGCACAGAGAGAGGGGTCTCCTCCGATATGATGTCAGTTGTCGCACACCGACTCAAGTTCAACACAGAAAGTAGGACTCGTGCTAGTAGAAGAATCGCCAGCTTGAGTGTTTCTCGTCCAGTTTTAGCTTCACGCTAGGGGCAGCAGAACTGGAGTCCTCAGCAGGTTCCGTTATATTCCGCTATATAGTATATATTATGGGCCATGTATGAGTGAGTGTCTTCTTTACAACTTGCGAGTGTTTGTTTTAAATCCAGGTGTTCCTAGAGGGGCTTGATCGAAGGCACAGGTATAAATCTAAATGGGTGATAAATGGGTCTGAAGATTCTGCTGTGATGGCCAAGCGTCCCTAACGTCTCCTTTCCCCGTGGGATCTGTAAGATGCAAAGGGAGAGAAAAAAGAAATGAAAATCACAAAAAATACAATCACAGGGGGCATCTGTGGACAAATACAGTACATACAATAATCTGTTTTTTTTCAGGAACCAATGATCATGCTCTGAGTGTAAAATATGCAGTCAGTGGGAAATACTGTAGTGAAAACCAATAAAAGGATGATAAAGGATTTAAAAAATGATGCCTGGAATTCTGAGAAATCCTGAAATCCTGTAGAACCACTGTAAGGAACCTTATTGCAAAACAACTGTATCTCCAAAACAGCAACTTTACAAGAAAAGACAACCCCTTTTTCACTGTCAATAGAAGTCAGTATGAAAAGATTTGGTTCCAGGTCATTTAAAGCATTTCTATTGGTCCATTCATAATGACATGTTTTTACAATGTAAAGAACAACTGTCAGATTTACATTATGTCAAAAACTGAAAATGGCAAAAATGCAGATGTGTCAGTGCAGCTTTTTCTAGGCAAAAGTCATGGGACATGATACTAGTTCCTGTCTCATGAATGTTGAGGTACATTAATGTAAACCAAACCAGATATATACAGATGTTTGTACAATTATGAAACAAAACACGTCCCATAGCCTAATATATGACCACACGTGGTTTTGTAGGCCAAACACAGAACAAGAACCATTGGTCTGGCAATTCCATTGTGACCATTTCACCAGGCCATGTGTGTGTTCCCCCATCAAACGCCCACGCACCCACCCACTCATCCAACCAGCACCCTTCCAACACACTCCCACCCTTGGCATCTTCCTCGAAGTTAATCCGGCCGGCTGGCCCATGGTGACAGATGGTGGCGGAGGGAATGGGGGATGTAGGTTTGTCCCAGGCCAGCCCACCACAGTTCCTGCTGTAGTTATGAATGATTGCATGGCCTTCGGCATTAAGTTGGATCAGTGTAATCCTGCCCAGCATATGCAAACGGCTCACAAGGCCAAATCTAAGCAGGACAAACGCTAGAAGAACCATGGTGCTTCTACTTTTCTGCCTTTCTCCTCTACTTTCCTGCTTTTTCCTGCTTGCCCATGCCAAGATTTTTTTTTAAACAAAGCCATGGAAGAAGCTCTTCTGATTCCACAAAGAGCATATCATTTGAGTTTTTGAGGGCACCAAAACTGGTGCATCTTTATTTTATCTTTATATGAACCAATCAGTGTTTTTGATCTTTGCCTTTCAATATGATTGATTAAACACAAATGGCAGTTAACTTAGAATTGAGATACTACATTAACTATTGCAGGCAATTTTGGTAATGCATCATCATGCAGGGCTTCTGTTATGTGCACAGTCTTCCAAAAATAAATATTTCTGTGATCAACTACATATAAACGCTGTTTATGAATTATGAATTATCGTATTGAACTCCATTGATGTACTTAGAGTGCAAACAGAACTGGAACCATTGCTTTATTCAGATCTAAGAACTCCTATACTTTTGGTCATGAATAAATGTGTACTGCAGCACTTGCTGTACTAGGCTAAGTGATGTAACTTTAAGAGGAGTATTTAGTAACTGATCTGATATTCACTGTACTGGACTGAGTGTACTCTTGAAAGAGGTATCCAGTTATTAGTGTAAAATGTCTTTCTTCTGATCCCTTCATGAAGTTTGTTACACATTCTACAACTATATATGAGTCTGAGTCAGAAACAATTAGCCATCTTGATACCAGATGAGTACAACACTGGCTTTAATGAGTGTCTGCAGCTGTATGCAAGTTCTGTAGTTCCATCTAGTGATTGGACAAGTAACTGCAGTGTCCTGTCACTGAGAAGACCCTTGTACAGATGTGTTGTAATCCTTAAAACCAAAACATACTTCATGGAATGTTTTCACGCACATTTGCTTTCAAACATGTGTTGCATAATGATGTATTTCATCATTTCATAATAAAAAAATTCTGAAATGGGCAATACATTAACAGTTAAGTTGCCTTAAATGGTCAAACACCTTATTTTCAGTCAACTGTCATGGTGCTGTACTTTAAGCTTTGTCTGAATGTTTGAATTTGCTTGCATCCTTGCTTCATGTTTCTGGCCAAAATTTGGAATATGGTGATAAAATATATGAATAAGTATCTAATAATTAGAAAAATTCTTCAACAAATCCAATACATATAAAATGTTCTATCTCTTTTTTTAAGCATTTTAAATCTTTAAATCTTGCTTGATCTTCATTCAGATATACAGGTTGATAATATTTGATTTGGTTAATTGCATTTATGGCCTTAGTCATGTTTTTTCATGGAAGAGAAACCAGCAGTGGTACTGGAGCTTGTTTTTATGCATGAGCCTCACCACTAATAAAATCATTCTCACTCAGTTCTCGTAATAGAGAATAAAAGTAGTGCTAACTTCACTCTGCTTAATTTTGGGGGATAGTTTGTTGAGACAGGCTGTCATGCACCTCTTCGCCAATCTCATATCTTCTGTCTCTTCTCCTAATTATGAACGCAGACACGTCAGCTGGCCCTGAAGCTCCTCTGCTCTGTTTCTGTGAACCTCCGTGAGTCTGAGGGCCCTCCGTCACTGCAGCCCTGAGTGTACCATTAGACCCGTGTCTCTTCACGTCCCTCCATCTTTCCTTTCTTCCTGCTCTCTCAGATCACTGAGCCTGGAGAAAAAATGGTCTTTCTCCCGTTCTGTTGCGTAATACATCCTGTCTTTCTCTCTTTTGTCTCCCAGTCCACCACACAAAGAGGACACTTTCCCTCGAGGCTGCGACTGGCCTGTATGGATGTTAAGTGCCCCCTCCCCCCCACACCACACCACAGTGAGGTTCAACACTAATCCAGGTGCACTCTCATTCAGAGAGAGACAGACCGATGAGAATAAGGGCTGATGATACCAGATTGGTTGGTCAGCTGAGTAGTTTGATGCCATATTTGAATAGCATTGTACCATTGTAGCATGTAACAGTGATTTTACGTTGAGTGCTGGCTGGTGGAGGCATTTCAATTGTATTTTTCCAAGACTACTGAAATCTGCATTTAAAATCGATCATATAAGAGAACAAACATTACAGCATTATAATCAGTGAATGTGATTGCAATAAACATCAGGCAGAGACCCTATATGCATATTTCTTAATTCAGTGTATATTGAGTGGCAAGTAAAAGTGTCCCAAATACAGTCTTTTAAGTCATGTGAACAACAAAAAATAAAATTTTCAGTTCAAAGTAATTGAACGCAATGTTTTATATAGGGTGGTGAAATCTGATACATATCCATTTCGCAGCAGTGCAACTCAACCCAGCTTGATATTCACCAAAGATGCACACTAAAGAGCAGTGAACAGGTGGAAGGATTCAGACCTACGTCTTCAGACTCTGGAGTCTTCTAGTAAAAAATTCATCACACTTACATCATCCTGTATTATGAGTTTATATATTATGAATATTTATAATTTAGCCTCCACTTGTTACTAATTTGGAGGCAGAGTCTTGGGTGCTAAGGTGCTACCACTAAGATCAGGAGATCGCTGTTTCGAATCCCAGTCATGCAGCTTGCTGCCAGTGGCCAGAGCCCCAAGAGAGCACAATTGGACTTGCTCTCTCTGGGTTGGTTGAGGGGCTTTCCATATTACCCCAAGGTGATGTCGATCAGCACATGAAGTCTGTAAGTTATTGAATTGAAGCCAAGTTGTTGCGTTTTATTCTGAGCATCCTGGCTACTGGCTACTACATCTACAGTTACTACAGTTTTAAAAGAGGTAGTGGCTGACTTCACATGTTTCTGAGGAGGAAAAGGAATAGAAATAGGATGGTGTGGGATAACTGGCAAAGCTAAATTGGGGAGAAAAAGTGGCATAGATTTTTGCTATTTTTATTTTGGGCCTAATTTGAAACTGTCAGTTTTAAATTCATTCCAAATTTCACAATGAAAGTTTCTATAGAAATGCTCCAAAATTACTTATTACATTGACTTTTCATGAAGGTATTTTCCTTCTCCTGTAATGTAATGTGATAGAGATGTAAACATGTTTTTTGCATGATTGTGACGGCATGCAGTATAACAGCTAAAGCTTGTGTCACATCCACAGTACATCACAGTCCAGCCAGTGACCCGTGAGCATGTCAGGGATGTGCCGACATGAACAATAATGTAAACCACTCTCCTGCTGGTGACTTCTGACCTGTCACAGTGGTAATAGGATTTCCTCCCTGTGTTGCATAATCAATGATTATCCCCACATCACCCTGCTGCTCCTGTAATCACAAAGATGCATTCACTCGCTAGTCTGCTGCTCTTCATCCTCTGAGTGAATGAAGCTGAGTGATGGACATGACCTCTATAGAGACTCTTCACAACCCATACCTGGGCTGTCTGAATGTTAAACTTTTCTAGGGCTGATACTATTGATTACCAATATACTAATTAAGTAATCTACCGGTTATCATTTGGGTAATCCAAGTTACAAATAATGTACAAAACAAATAATGGACTAGAAAACAATGCAGCGCTTTTCAAAGAATCTACAATATCTTACTTTAGAAACTGACAACTGATAGCCAGTTTACATAAACCAATGGATTCCAGCTCCAAACAAAGCTAGATTACCTGGTCCCAGTGTTTTTTTTTCTATTGTTTATTATAGTAAAACTGAATGGGAATGAGTTTATTTCTGTTTAAGAAAAAAGAGACATGAAATTACACCAACATATTTTCAGAGACAACTGAAATTCACATCAGTCAGGAAAATACAGTTTAATTAGAAGTCTGTAGGACAGACAGACAGGAAGTAAGCAGAGACTTTGAGTACACATTTTCCATTAAAAGAAAAAAAAGAGTCAATTAGTCTTATGTCTAGGAAGCGCACCTTATAACTATTAAAGTACTATTAAATTTTGCTCTCTTTTACTACTAAAATACTTTAAAAAAGTATAGTGTTAAAAGGAAAGTCTCTGGAAATGCATGTACACAATCAGCCGTGAACTTTTTCTAGCAAGTCTTCTAAAACTCCAACATTTGTACACTCCCTGGCCAAAAAAAAGTCACCACCAAAAAGGTGGCTCACACAATATTCCGTTGGGCCACCTTTAGCTTTGATTGTAGCTAACATTCGCCTTGGCATTGTTTCAATAAGCTTATGCAATATAACAAGATTTATTTCAATCCAGTGTTGCATTAATTTTTCACCAAGATCTTGCAGCATTGATGATTGTAGAGTCTGACCTCTGCAAACAACCTTCTCCAGCACATCCCAAAGGTATGGACTCCATGTGTGAAAATAATATTCTCATGCTCCCTGAATCACTTTTTCACAATTCCAGCCCCATGAATCATGGCATTGTCATCTTGGAATATACCCGTGCCATCAGTGAAGAAAAAAATCCATTGATAGAATAACCTGATCTATATTCATTATATTCAGGTAGTCAGCTGACCTCATTCTTTCAGCACATACTGTTGCTGAACCTAGACCTAACCAACTGTTGCAACCACAGATCATTTACTTAGTTAAATCCAGGTGGCGTCTTTATTTTTGGCCAGGCAGTGTAGATAACCTATCACCCATGATAGTAGCCCAAGCATGCCCTTCACCCAGCCAAACAATGCCCGTCAGACAGTTGCATTAATTTAAAATACTGGAAACAGCCAAAAAGTGTGTGCTTGCTTAAATCAAATATTCATGACCTCATGAGCCAGATGGATTAAGCCTTGAATGAAATGCAATTATTTAAGCACTTCCAATGAATAACCATATATCAACCATTTCTTGAAAATGGGCATGAAAATCCATTTGATGAAGCTCTATATGCTCTACAGTTCTTGAGCTAGGTCTGTAGTGATTGACTGCAGACAGTTTGTGACCTCTGCTCACTATGATTCTCAGCATTCTCTGACTCTGCTCTGTTATTTTTAAAGTTTTTTTTCATTTCCAGTTGCTTCCACTGTGGAATATTTAGCAGTGAGAAAATGTCACGACTGGACTTATCCCGATACCAAACAGGAGTTCACTGAGCTCCTGAGAGGGACCCATTCTTTCACTAATGTTTGTAGAAGCAGTCTGCATGCCTATTGTGATGGGAACACCTGAATTTATTGATTTTAATATAATGTATATGGCTATTTGTTGGCAGGGATCATTCGTGCATTGTATTTTAAGAGAATGGAATTATGAAGCTTGATGATAACTGGAACAAATATAGTTTATTATTATAGATTATTAAACTGCAATTAGGCTCTTAAAATCAAATCAAGGTGCTTTAAATGGTTCTTTATAATAGGTGTGTGCGAGTGTGAGTGTAAATAACCTCTCAGAAACTCAAGGTTTGCTTGATGTTAAGGTTTTTCAAACATTTTGAGAACCTGTATGTGATAACTTTTAGCTATCTCCACTAGATGGCCTTAGACTTCCATCTAAATCTTATTAATTTCATCAATCAATCTATTTTCTTATCCCATCTATTGCTGCTTCCAGTGTGCAGTGAAGAACATGTTTAACTGTGTAAAGATACCAGCTTTGTGTATCTACTCTATTGTGTGTATATTGTATCTATTGTGTGTTTGATTTGTGTATGAAGTGAGCCGTAGTTACTTAGTCCTCTCCATTCACTTCTTGCCTGTGTGTCTGTAGGTGGTGAAGCTGCTTCAGAAAAGGCAGAGTGAGCGAGTGTGTGGTGGATTCATGTGCCAGGCTCATCACACACCACCTCCTCCATCTCACGGACAGCAGATGAGCTGCGTAATCTAGGCCTATATTAAGATTGAAATGCCTACGTTTGCCTTGCCGTCCCATCAACTTACTCCCTCAGGACTATTTGCAGCATTAATGTAATGTCCATTTAATGATGCAAAGCAGATTAACCGCAGATTTATGTGACATATCCAATGCTATGGCCAAATTCACGTGGAAAATGCAATGAAGTGTGTGTTTTAATGACACTGGAATGTGTGTTACATGTATTTTGTATGTTAGAGAGGTTTCAACTGTATTTGATCTCTATATTTATATATATATAAGTGGCAGAATATCAGTTATTGCAATATAGAAATGTAAATCATTGACCCCTACGGCGACGTTTTTAAAATAAACAGCTCTGTAAAAAAATAGGAGACCACAAGTTTTTTTGATTGTACTAAATTGAAAACCTCTGGAATATGATCAAGAGGAAGATGGATGATCACAAGCCATCAAACCAAGCAGAACTGCTTGATCTTTCACACCAGGAGTGGCATAAAATGATCCAAAAGCAGAGTGTAAGACTGGTGGAGGAGAACATTCCAAGATCCATGAAAACTGTAATACCAGGGTTATTCTACCAAATATTGATTTCTGAACTCTTAAAACTTTATGAATATGAACTTGTTTTCTTTGCATTATTTGAGGGTCTGAAATCTCTGCATCTTTTTTATATTTCAGCCATTACTCATTTTCTGCAAATAAATCCTCTAAATGACAATATTTTATTTGGAATTTGGGAGAAATGTTGTCTGTAGTTTATAGAATAAAACAACAATGTTCAGTTTTGCTCAAACATATACCTATAAATAGCAAATTCAGAGAAACCGATTCAGAAACTGGAAGTGGTATAATTTTTTCCAGAGCTGTACATAACTCATTTTTTTTTATCTGTCTTTATTATCTGTTGTCTCAATTTTGTTTCTGGCCTCCGTACAATGCCATGCCAGAAGTCTTGGAATAGCAGTGTGTAAATTGATTATGATGTGCTACCCCATGGAACATTTTTGGAACAGTCATATCTATATGGGTAAATTATGAGGTGTTTTTTTGTAAGTAAGGCTAAACACTGGCCAGTGTACTCATTACAGGGTATAAATGTAAATTATGGGAAGTGGAGCGAAGCATGATAGTGGGTGCCAGATGGATGGGACATTCCATTTCTGAAGTTGTGTGGGCATTTAACATTTCTGGATCATGTGTGTACCAGAAATGCACATCAAGGAAGACATTATCACCCACAGTGGACAGTAATGTTCGTTACCTTGTTATCTTGTGGCTTCAATATATTTTGTTTTTGCTTCCATACATAATGATATAGCATCAATACAATTTCTTATGGTCTTTATAAATGATCTTGTTGCTACAGTATATATTTTTTGTAGCCTTAATATATATAGTATCTTCTGGCATCGATACAGTTTCTCTGTGTCATATATTCAATATATTATCTTTTGCCCTCATTACATTATTCCATGAATTCAATATCAAGTCATCTCAATATATTATCTTGCGGTCTCAATATATTATCTTTTGCTCTCAATACATTCTCTCATCTTCAATATACTATCTTTTTGCCATCAATACATTTTCTAATGACCCCCAATATCATGTGGCTACTATATATTACCTTATGGCCTCAATATATTATCTTATGGCCTTAAAATGGTATCTTATGACCTCAGTACGTTATCTTATTGCTTCAATGCACTTTTTTGAGATCTTAAGGTATTATTTTGCACTTTACAGTTGTGTGCAGTTGCTTATTAGTATTTTGCTTCAGATTATTCTGTTTAAAATATATATTGTGCTCATTTGTTAACATTTCAGTTTGGCACCAACAGAAATCCCTTGTACTTTTCAAATCAAAAAGCTTCAGATTTTGATTCTAAATGAAAAACTGATACACAAACAAATAAACCAAAAACACTACAAAACTGTACTATGTGGTCAGAATTCAGTCTTCCATGTTTACATAAAATACACTGCACCATAAAGCTGATATATTACAAATATCAATTTTTTGCATGTGATTAGTTTATACAGCTGTTCGTGTTTATGAACTGATAAACTGACCTCAACTGTGCTGCACATGATCTTCTCATGAAGACTTTTACAGAACAGAGACGTGTTGACAGTTGGCTGCTAAAAGCCTTCAGACGCTGCCAGGAGAGATATTTTTCCACCTTTTGGTGAGTGTGCCCTTGGGATGGTTTCAAGGTCGGAGGAAAGGAATTATGCGATGTGTTTATCGCGTTTCTCAGTGAGACCCATGATGTCCCTCCCTGAAGAACCTCCCAGGGATCATAGCGTTTTGCATTAGAGTATTTATCTGCTTAGCTGACACTTTTAATCCATAGAGTCTCATCATTTTTTTCATCCTCTGGCATTTGTGAGTTTTTTTTCCCCCAGCGATATGTAGTGTAAAAAAATCCAAGGAATATAGAATAAGGAGGATGGAGAAAGAGCCCAGAGGCCATCTGAGTTCACTTATTCAGAGCGCATGCAGTGATGTCTTTAGATTCAGTTCTGATGGAATAAATACTGACTTCTGTAAGTTACTTTAAGTAAAAAAAAAAACAAATTATATTTATAATATATATATATATATATATATATATATATATATATATATATATATATATATATATATATATATATATTTTTTTTTTTTTTATATACACACTCCAGTAACCCAGATCCAACTAATCACTGCCTTTAGAAGTCTTTGATTGGCTGAATATAAACTTATAGTGAACATGGCTCTGACATGCTTCATCTTCAGGTGCATTTTTTTTTCCGAAGGCATTAATGTAAAGCGCTCTTACACTTTCCACGACTTGGGTCTGCTAGTGTTAACCTGGTTTTCCCAAACAAAACTGGTTGATGGGGGGTGTTCGGAGGAGGGGTGCCAACTAAATTAGTTGCAAACTATTTTAATAATCAATTTATATCAATGTAATCAATACATTGTTGCAGCCCTACAAAATACTGAGGTAATGACCTAAATAGACTAGGGCAACAAGACAATATATTAGGCCACCATGTAATATACTGAGGCTACAATTTAATATTTTTGCAGCTAAATACTGTAATACATTAAGGCAACAAAACAATATATTGTGCCCACAAGATAATATATGGTGGCAAAGAGATAAAACATTGAGGCCAAGAGTATACTAAATCCATGGTATTTATACTGAAGCAATAACATAGTGAGGCCACAAAATAATATACTAAGATAAAGTTCCTCAGGCCTGAGTGTGTTATTTTGTGGCCACGCCTTTTTAAAAACAACCCTACCAACATCATTACACCTTAGGGGCTTCATACTTCTCAGTCCCAGCCCTGTACACTTTACTCTGTGTTCTAACACACCTGACTCAGCTCATCAGGGGCACTTGCTAATTATCTGAGGTGTTGAGTCAGGAGATTTGGAACACAACAACGTGCACTGCATAAGGTCTCCACTGCTACGACTAGCAACCACTGATCTGCACATAAACACAGCATTGATTAAAATGTAATTCATCTGTGTATTGGGTTATTTGACATTTGATATTGAGCTGGTTGTTCTGACAGTTTAGTTCTTATCTTTATAAATATGAGTGAGGTAGTGATGATTAGTGGAGCAAAATGCTAAAAACATGTTTTTTTCATATTATTTAAGTAAATATACTATGACTTGCTGAATGTGACTAAGTAAAATTAGTAAATGAGTGAATAATGTATTTAAAAGCAAATTCCACATGGTGCACAATATTAGATCGCTTCTAGAGCTTTTGCAACTGTTTAATTTTATAGATAACACAACAAATATCATATAGTGTAATAGTCCACACAAAGAAGTACATTTAAGACTACTGAATAGGGATTTCTGCACCATTTAGTTGCTCCTTCTAAATCATTCAGTTGTCTTACCTAAAGGTCACACTTAACACATACATTTCTGGACAAGCTGAGGGATACATAGCTGTTTCTAAAGGTAAAAAAGCATGTGGATTACAGGATTTTACATAAATATGACCCAGTTTATAAAGCATTATGCAGTTCTCTGAGTGCTGTCCTGCCCTCACTCACTATTATAGTCAGTGAAGCATCACCGTGAGTCTGAAGCTGCTATTTTAAGGTAAAATGTTACATAATGTTGCTTTAGGATGTAAAGTCAGCCATTCTAAAGAAATGAAAAAGTCAGAATTGTTCAGAGTACTTATTTTTCGGACTATAAAGCGGACTAAAAATCTATTAATTTTCCCAAAAATTAACAGTGCGCTTTATAATCCAGTTATGTGTGAATTCTACTATTCAGGTTGTAGGGAGCAGTAAAGCCACTCTGCTGAAGTACAGAGTTATAAGGGAGTTTCAGTGAGTGCAGTGGCATTAGCATTAGCCGCTAACCACAACGCTAGCTCTTTTGATGTTCAGAGGTGAGTATATCTGACTATAGCCTGCATGTTTATCATGTGTTAAAACATGCTATGTGGGATAACCACTAGCTGATAGCGCCCTGCCTTACTGGAACAAACAGGGTTCCTCAGTCGCTATCGCTATCGGGCAGCATTTACTAGCGCTAGCAGTGGGCTGGCTAGTGCTGCTAATCGTGGCTAATGCTCACCCTTGGACAAAACCCTGGAATTCTAAGCTTACTGTAAAAAAAAACAAAAGTGCTTTACTCACCCAAATAAACAGTTTTCAGGAGAGAAATCTGTGTAGATTTACATCCAGTGTTGTTTGACTTTAACATTTTTTTTGGTTTATTTAGTTTACTTCGGTGCCCCAGCAACAAGACCTGCTGAATTAGAAGGGAAACATGGTGACACCTTGTTTACTTCAAATATGCATTTTTACTAGTGTTGCTTAATGCGCCTTACAATCTGGTGTGCCTTATATATGAAAATAGACAAAAAATAGATGTTCATTGATAGTGCACCTTATAATCCGGTTCACTTTATAGTCCAAAAAATACTGTACATAGTTGGTAAATAAAAAAATAATGAGTTTATTTTTCTGTTTGAATTTTTAAATGTTAAATAAGATTCACAGAAAACGATTACACAGATTTGTAGTTAATTAGCTAATTTATAGATAACTAAATCTAAATATAAATAGTAAATATAAATGTGTTGTCTGACGTGACACAGACACTTTATTAACAGTTTTCTCCTATAATCAAATGCTGTTGTTTTGCAACTCATTATAGTGCATTAGTAATATAGACTACAGGTGCTGGTCAACGAATTAGAATAATTTGAAATAGTGCAATCATGAAATTCTTTGAATGCATTTTTTGTGCAGAAAGCAAATCAGGTGTTCACCGCACCTGTCCTACTCGTTAGACTAATCACAGAACTCGTTACCTGGAAAAAAATTTGCTCAGCTGAGCTTTCCAAAAGGCCCATTTAGGCCATTTAACTGTGACACTGTTGTTTTATTGAATTAGAATAATGGAGAAACCGTTTCATTGAATTAGAATAAATGCTCGAATTTTTGTTTTCTGTGAAGAGTGTTCACTGTGCAGTATAAAGTCAGGGTTGAGTAGAATTTCTAAGTTGTAAAATCAATCATGGGTAAGCAGCGCAACCTCTCAACCGGAATAGTGGCTCAAATTCAAGCCCTTTGCCAACAAGGCTTGACCCAAACTAAAATTGCTGAGCAGCTCGGCATCAGCCAGTCTTCCGTCTGCAAAGCTCTCAAGAAAAACTGCAGCAAGCGCACCAACTGTTCCGGCGTCCGAAAAACTTCTGCTCGTGACAACAAGCAGCTGAGAAAGATCGCAGTCAGCAACCGGTTCAAGTCCACTTCCGAGCTCACCGACTTGTGGAACAAGCAGACCGGCGCTGACGTCTCCAGATCAACCACTTACCGTCGTCTGCGCGAACTCGGCTTCAAATCTCGCGTTCCAGCAGTAAAAACGATGCTGAACAAGAAACAAATGGAGAAACGGCTGAAGTGGGCCAAAGAACACGGCGAGTGGACTGCTGAAGCCTGGCAGAAAGTGGTCTTCAGTGACGAATCACGCTTCTGCATCTCCTTCGGTGACCAAGGTCCTCGTGTCTGGCGTTGTGGTGGCGAAACCTACAACCACGAGTGTGTGAAAAGATCCGTCAAGTTTCTCCAGAGCGTTATGGTCTGGGGATGCATGTCCGCTCGAGGTGTAGGGAAACTCTGCTTCCTCAAGAAGACTGTCAATGCTGCCGTATATCAAGATGGAAACGTTCCTGATTCCGACTGTTGAGGAACAGTTCGGCGAAGAAGACTTCATATTTCAACAGGATCTTGCACCGGCTCATGCGGCAAAGTCGACCAAAGATTAGTTCATTAAAAAACAGCTTGAAGTTCTGGCATGGCCGGCCAACTCGCCTGACCTCAATGTCATTGAAAACCTTTGGGCCATTGTCAAGCGGAAAATTCGCGACAGAAAGCCTACTACGCTGGACCAACTGAAGCAGAACATCGCCACTGCCTGGGAAGCTGTGAGTGCGGAAACTTGCGACAAGCTGGTCAAATCGATGCCGCGGAGACTTCAGGCAGTCATACAAGCCAAGGGGGCAGCCACAAAATACTGAGAAAGTGATGATTGTAATTATAATAAAAATTATTCTAATTCAATGAAACGGTTTCTCCATTATTCTAATTCAATAAAACAACAGTGTCACAGTTAAATGGCCTAAATGGGCCTTTTGGAAAGCTCAGCTGAGCAAATTTTTTTCCAGGTAACGAGTTCTGTGATTAGTCTAACGAGTAGGACAGGTGCGGTGAACACCTGATTTGCTTTCTGCACAAAAAATGCATTCAAAGAATTTCATGATTGCACTATTTCAAATTATTCTAATTCGTTGACCAGCACCTGTATATTAATTAGTGTTAATTAGTGTAATAGTAAGGTGTTTTCCTTGTTATTCAATTTATTGGTTTATTGGTTGTTTATCTTTTTTACACTTATCTTATCTGTCTTTGATTTTTTTTTACTTATGTACGTTTATCGTAATGTATTGAACCTGCTGTTTATGCTGCTTGTTAAAAGAAAGCTTTGTAAATAAATGATATTTCCGTATTTACTTTTTTTTGCATGCAAGAACTAGCAGAGAAATTGATTGTCTTACAAAAAAAAAACCATTATCTGTGCAGTTAACATATATCTCTCTAGCTCTTCTACAGCTTTGGTGGTTTGTGAGATGTTTTTCAGAAAGGGTGAAGTGATGAGTGCTGGGAGGTGCCTGCTGGACTAATCCATGTTAATGTCTCCATCAGACTGAGCACAGACAGGCAGGTCTGAGCTTTAGCCTCTGGCTGCAGAAATCAATCTAGGGCGCCCACAATACATGACATGGGATTACTGCATCAGCCTTTAATGCCCACCGCCATTCACAACCAGAGATGAGCAGCAGATAGGTAGTGGAGTTATCAAACGCTTCAATCACGTTCACACAAATATATGATTTCTTATCTATTGAGTTGCTCTTAATTAAAGCTGCTGGATGTAACTACCATTAAATACTTGTCTCTAATGATAAATTGTAGATTTTATGAAATAAATAATATACAGAATATATGTGTGGGTCTATATACACACTGGTTAAGCAGAACATTATATCCACCTCCTTGTTTATAAACTCAGCTGCACTCTTTTTTTAAGCTTCACTGATAATACAGGACAAATTAGTGGCTCTATCAATAGAGACTATAGTTCTGTATCTGTGTCTCTGCATACCTTATTACCCTCACTCTGTTCTACAATGGTCAGGACCACACAGAACCATCACAGAGCAACACAGTATTATTTGTGTGGTAGGTCATTTTTAGCACAGCAGAGATTGTTGGTGTTAGTGTGTGTGTTGTGCTAGTACTCAGCAGTGCTGCTGGATTTTTAAACACCTCAGTGAGACTGCTGGACTGACAATAGTCCACCAACCGCATCTTGTGGACAGCGTCCTGTGGGTGCAACCACAGAGAAACACCATACCAACCACCTTGTACACCTTAGAAACTAAACAAGCAATACCTTAGAAACCTGTCTCTGTCTCCCTGTCTGTTTGTTCACACCCTAGCAGCCACCTATCTTTGTTTAGCTTGGCCAAAATCCAGCCACACCCTAGCAACCGTCCATGAATTGCTTAGCAAACACATAGAAACGCCTTATAAAACATATACAGTACAAACACTTAAGCAATCAGGTAGCAACTGCCCACTTAAGCAAGAACTACAAAGTGCTTCTACATGATTAGTAGTGCTGAAAAATGGACAATAGTTGTAGAAGTGGTCATAATGTTTTGCCTGACCACTATGTCTAAATGCTGTACATACCGTAATTTTTATTTAATCTATTTAATTTTATTTCCAGTTTAGCCTACAGGCAAAGCCAATAGTGTTATGTCACCCAACAGACATAATCGATTAAAGTTTGTTACAAAATAGCACACGAAAAAAAAGTAAACATATCCCTCAGGGGATGCAATCTTTCACAACTCTTACATGCAGCATTGCTCTTACGCAGGATTAACTGTACACTGAGCAGTAAATCAATATATACCCCCCCTCCCCACCCCCCACTCATATGCAGAAGGAGAGCTGCTAATGCACAGGCCGGACCAAGTACCATCACAGTGTGGGCATGAGATGCCGCCAGCTCGTGCCTTCTGCTGTTCCATGCGAAGGCCGCATCATTGTCCTGACAGGCACTGGGTTTACATACACTATTCTATATTTTACTGTGTGTATTGAGCAATTAAATCAGTGCTGCCATGCATGTGATACGCACAGCACATGGAGCGAAATGTGCGGCGATGTGTGCGTAACCCTTTCGACGAAAGGGTTACGCGACACACTTCTGCCCCGTCCAGCATGGCTAAACCAAACAGCACACACTGCCAGCAATCCTGACTCTACTGGGACTAAAATAGCCCCTAAATATGAGGAGACGTGGGTGATTACGGAGGGCCACATGATGACGTGTGGTGTGTGAGTGTGTGCGGACATTTATATATAAGCCATGTGGAAAAATTAGGACATCCCCTGAACCATTCGTTTTTTTGATATATTTAAATGTCAGAAACATTTGTTCAATCTTTATTTAAACAATTTTGGGACATGGGATCCTATCTTACACTCTGTGCAAGGCACGTTACAATGCTCATTGTTATCTTACATCCTGTTATTAGCCCATATTCACACATTACACCTGCGTCGTTTAAATAGCAACGGTGCTTTAGAATATATCTAGGCTGATGGGTGTAGCTAGTGGTTTCAAAATGAAGTGTGTTCATGTAAATTTCTGGCATATTGCTATCTTGGCAAAAGAAAAAACAGACACAGATGCGCCATTGATTAAAAACAGCTAGGCAGACTTCAGCACTCATTCATTGCTTTCTTGGCAGTGAATTGTCAACCCAGGCATGTCCACAATGAATGTACACCTTCACTTGGACATGCAGAATGCACAAAGTCATAGCGCATGCTACGCACATTAACAATAAACAGAATACAAAATAAAATATTTTTTTTCTGCATCAACACAAAATAGCAGCAGATCAGTGTCTCTGCTGAGAGGTATAGCACATGTCCAAGTAGCTGTGCCATTGACATAGCAATGCGCCAAAAGCCAGAGTGCACCTAGCTCTTGAAGGGAGTGGCAAGTGACATGCTGACTTGTTTATTGCACCTTATGCCAAAAATTTCTTTTAGAGGAAAAGTCAGAAAACCATACTTATTACAGTGCTTTCAAATCGGCTCCCTAGCAACAACTCAGTAAACACCTCAGACACCAATTCAGCAAACACACAGCAACACCTTAGTAACCACCCAATACACATTAAAGGGGGTAGGGGGTACATCCAACACAGATTTCCGTGATGTACTGCACAGTTCAAATATAAAATACTAGGTGAGCATGTGTTCGTCCGCACCCTCCTAGGGTCACAGGCGCCACTGGTGATGGGGACGCACAAAGGGGTGGGACAATTGGATAGCCAAATTGGGAGAAAAAGGGGAAAATTCAGAAAAAATACAAGCTGAAGCTCTGCAGACAGAAGCTGCCAGGGCTTCAACTCGTCTCCTTAATATCTAATATAACTGACGTATGTTATTTACTTGATTATGTGTGACATTAGTAGTGGCTTTAGTACAAAAGGGTGCAAAAACTGCATATTTATATGTTTCAAACATTTGAAGGTGATGATTTAACTGCGTTGATTTTATACTGTAACAAAAATATCAAATAAATGAAATCGTAAAATTTTCTTTCTGAAATCAAATTTATATCTACACCACTAATAGTAGTATTTTGTGTGTACAGTATGTGTGTGGTCATTCCTGGCGTTCCTCTCTGGTAAATAGTCCGAATGACTGCTAGTTGTGGAGAATGACTTGAGGAGTGTATGTGGGTGGACTCTCAGCTCCGTCCTCCCAGTGGAAGTGTAGTTCCCAGTATGGCAGTAATCACACTGTGGGCTGCTTATCCTGCTGAGTGTTATTGTTCATTCTACAGGAGAGCACTACATATTTCACCAGAACTGCATAAGGGATAAAACTGTATTATTATATTTATCATAGTTTATTATTGCTACAGAATGGTTTTATTTATAACTAAAAATAAAGGGATTCTTTGACTTCAAATGTCTACCATAAAATCTTAAGGTAAAGACATTATGCGGCCAAATATTTGTGGACACCTCTTTTAAATTGCACCCACTGCTGATGTAGATGTGTAAATGCATACACACAGCTTATCTAATCCCTGTAGAAAAGTACTGGCAAGTGAATAGAACCTTTTGGCACTCTGCCTAATACCATGCATGAGATGCCATGCATGAGCAACACCCTGATCTCATTAACGTTATTGTAACTAAATACAATCAAATCCTCACAGCTGTGATCTAAAATCTACAAATCTAGTGCACTTTCAAAGTTTTCAGTGCTTTGCTTTAAATGTAAGGGGCCTAAGAATTCTAACACTGTGGTGTAGAGCTAATTTAAGCTTGTTAATGGTGTAAAAATCATGAATTCTGTGCATGGGCAATGCTATGCCCCTATTGCTAGCATTGCAAGTCTTTTGGGAGCATTGGCTAAAAGCTCTGTATTTCCAAATGCTGGGGACAAATGAAGGTGGGAGAAGGTAATATTACCACCCACAGTGGACAGTACAGTGCAGTGGGCGGTAATGATTGTGACCGGTGGCCTCTAACCAGAATTGTGATTGGCAGAAATCAATCACATCCACATATCCCACAGGTCAGATTATTTTTAGCTATTTATGGAAGTGGAAAGGAATAAAGGAAAGATTTCCTCTCCAGTTTTCCTCACGCTGATCCTTTCCCTGCTGTTTGACGTTGACTGCCCCAGACTTTAAACTGGAAGAGATTCGCTGTGATTTGACCTTTGGTTAAAGTGAATTTATTAGCCAGTCCTGGCATGTGCTGCGTGCCCGGCTCTCAAACGCAAATGTGTGTGGACTGCCTGGCTGCCCCTCAGGCAGGACACTAGACAGCAGAGCCGTCTTTCCTCTCTCCGTCCTTTCCTTTATTCCTTCTTTATCTGTCCCGGTTTCTGTCACTCTGTCTCTCTCTCTCTCTACGTTTGTCCTTTTACTAACATTTCTACAGAATCGCTTCAGAAATGTCCTCTAGCCTGGAGAGACTGCCTAAAAAAAAGTCTTTCCTTCATTTTCAAAGAAGCAGAGCTTTCCGTGCAAAACTGCAGCATTTTTTTCATGCTCTTTTTGCCTTTGCCTTGACTGTGTTGGCTCAGAGTGATCCTCGAAGCCAGCTGTGGCGTGCTTTATACTGAGGCTTCAGTGGGTATGTGAATGTGTATGTGTGTGTGTGTATGTGTGTGTGTGTGTTACAGAGCGAAAGAGTGCGAGAGAGAAATAGAGGCACAGAGAGAGAAGAAAGCAAGAGCATTGACCTTTTATGTTCCCAATCTTCTGTATTTATGGACAGGCTGTTTGAGTTACGTAAAGCAGTCGCACACCCTCACCGCGTCCTTATCAGAATCCTGTGTAAAATGAGCGAAGTGCTGACGGGAATAAATGAACTGATCCATAAAATGAACTGCTAACAGGAACTGTTCATCCTCTGATTCTAGGTCTGTGATGCGAGAGGTTAGCTATTGGTTCCACTATTTTACCATGTTACACAGGAAGACACAGGAATCTTTTTCAGCATTATTCAAAAACCCATTTGAGCATAAATATATAAGTAAATAAATAAATAAATAATGAATGAATGTGTGTTTCTTTTAAATATATATGAACACCAAATCTGGTAAAGTACAAGGCATCAAGGAGAAAAGACAGTTCCTATGTTTATATGGATACAGTACCCTCTGTACTCCAGCTAACAAACCAAACATAAGACATTTACAAGAGCTTAACTAAAACAACAGTCTGTTTTTAGACTTTATAGAGGCACAACAACGTAATCTGACTTTATAGAGTAAAACACCCCCTTTAACACACAGTATGGATAAAAGATCTGCCGTTTTTTTTTATATATTTTAGACAGTATTACTTGTTCCCTTCTCCTCTTGTGCTGTGAGTGGCTGCTTGTTTATATGGATTAATGTTTATATGCTCAAATCTAACAGAAAGCGTACTTCCACACTATACAATAACAACAGATTATTTTACCATGAATTGATCCGGGTTATAGATTTTAATTGGGATAACCTTTGACTAAGGCCTTAAACAGAACCTAATGAATGATTACAGGAAAGGTACACATTTATAGGATATTTAATGACTACATTTCTATGTCTGCGTCAAACTATTATATGTGCTGTGCATCATAGACAGCAGCCGCTATGATTGGTCTGCAGAGCCTTGTGCTCCGGCCTACACCTTCCGACCTTTGTGGTTAAACTTCAGAACAATGCAACACAATAGGGCATAAATAAGTATAAATGCACACACATACGCGCACACCTCTCCCCTTCAAGTATATATACACAAGTATATATGAACTTACGTTCATTATATTTTTTTACATTTAAATATCCACTGTAAAAACATGCATCTTAAGAAGAACAAGTGTGGTTAATTGCAGTTAATCATGGAATATTGTTGTGATTAATCGTATACATTTTTTAATCAATTGACACCTCTAATATATATATTGAAACAGATGAAAACAAATGTAAAGGTCAGTTGATGCAGAACAGAGTGGTGCATGTGATCAGAGTCTGAGTAATGAAGTTTTTCAGAGACAAACCTGAACCTCAACCACAACCCCACAAACCTAAACACACACATCTGAAACCCCCCACCACTCTAAACACACACTCAACACTCAGAGACTGTAGATTTATCTATGTCTATCAGCAATACAGTATGTTACACATCTCTGCACCTTATCTACACTACACACTTTTAGACTGTACTGCACTGTCCTGTCTGACAAACTCTTTCATGTCTATTGTATATATTGTAGTGTTACAGTTCTATGTTGCACAATTTGTTGCATCTTTGCACTTTTATATTGCGTATATTGCACTGTTTGTTCCATGTTGCACCATGGTTCCGGAGGAATGTCATTTTTATGCACTGTTTACTTGTACTCAGACTTAAAACAAAGGCTCTGGACTAAAATTCAATTAATTTATCATTTTATCCTTCTGTGAATAAACACAAAAAAGCAATAGTCACAAAACCACCTGCTTTATGCTCTCTCCAAGTTCTGATTCAAAACACAAGTTAAAATTGTAAATGTATTGCTTCCCCTTTTTATTTTAATGTGTTGAAAAAGGGGATAGAACAACAATAGGTGTAGGGTTCCTTAAGATGTGTCACGCTGTTTAAGAATCCACATTAGCACTTAACAACTCTCACGCTTTATAGACATGCCGTTTGCAAAGGGCCAAAGACCTAAAAGGGGGTCGGCTTGCATGACATTGAAATATTAATGAATTAATAATGTTGCTTCAGACGTCTGGAAACCAGGCTATTGTTTGGGACTAGGACCTGTGGTTGCCAAATGTGTGACATACGTCATCTGTCTTGGAAGAATTTCAACTGTTCCAGGTCAGCTGGGTGCAGTATGGTGTCAAAGCACGGCATGAAAGTGTGTAGATTTACAGAAGATATAATTAAATCAAAATAAAAAAAAAAATCAAAATGAGCTCCTAAAAATGTGATGATTGGACACTGAAGACAAGTTCTCTTTTACATATAAAAGTGTCTAAAAATGTATGAAATTTATGATTAAGCGCTGAAAATGAAAATGTTCTTTTAGTGTTTATTAAAAAGGTAGCATCACAAAATCAAATCATATTTATGTGGGCAACATTTGGCAGAGAGGTTCAGCGGTCTAAAGTGCTGCCACTATGATCGGGACCTGCTTCGAATCCCAGTCATGTAGCTTGCCGTCGGCTGACGGAGCCCTGAAAGAGAGCACAATTCGCCTTGCTCATGTTTACATTTTTTACCAATATTCAGAACTGGATCTGGACTCTTATGTAAACAGATTCATTTGAAGATTTGAAGCTTGTGACTAGTCTTTTTCAGACAAATTTTAGATTTATTAATCTAATAATAACATATAACAACATTCTCTTCATCGTCTGAAGAAATGCCAATGTGATTGTGTGCCCATAACGTGGCGTAACATCAGTGGTAGTAGTAGCAGCTGGCAGAGTAAAGAGAATGCTCATCTTCTAAGGTGCCTCTGGTATCAGAGTAGCGGAAATGGCCTCATAAAAAGCACAAAAGCAGTGAGGGGCGTAAGTAATGGGGAGACGGGCTGTGTGAGTGTATATCTGAATGCTTCGCAATGTGTTGGCTTAGATAACGGCGTGTGCGGTTCTCTCTCTCTCAGTGCTCTCTCAGCCCATATCTGGCTTTTTTCAGCAGGCCCCTGAACACCCCTGACCTTGAGATCGAGTGGCCCTACCACACTGAGTCACAGCTCAAGGTCAGGTGTGCTGAAAACATGAGGTAAACCAAGCGACATCTAAAGAATTTCTTTCATTTCTTCACTCAGAGAGATTAATTTTAGAGATTCTGAGATTTCTGAATCTAGAGATTTGACAGATTTGATGCTTGATCATATTTGAACACCATAAATTTAGTTTTTCAGATTTTATCTTGACTTCCACAGTTCCCCTGAACTGCCATTTCTTAATAGCAGCACAAATAACAAACATACCTTGAATCATTTTTGAATACTGAGTTTTATTGGCTGTAGTTTGAATCTGTGCTCAAATTCTGTACCAAATGTGTGCCTTTACATCCTGCCCAGGAACTGTATGTGGCAACACTCCAGTTGCTGAGTCCAATATGGCAATTGGCCCAAACCAGTTGTGCTAATAGCTCAGTTACGGAGTATAATATGGGAATCGGCCCGAGCTGCTTTTGCCAACACTGTGATTTTCTGAACAAACCACAGCCTGCTTGACTACCTTACAATGTTCCCCTACTTAGAGAAACACATGTTTTATAAGTGTTAGTACATAGTTTAAAGATGAAATATTATAAAGCTTAGACACAATTGATCATTCCTAAATTATCTACATAATTAGAGCTGGTGATGTGCCCCAGGCCTGAATTGCTAATCAAGGTCTGAGACCTTATCAAAACAAATTGGAGCCATTGCATCGTGCTCATGAGCCAGTGGCTGTACTCATGGCCAGAGCTTAAATATATTTTCACACTGTTAAACCAACATGAGCTAATGGCCATTAATGACCAAAGCTCAGTGCCAATTTGGATGCCAGCATGGACAAGCTGTGGGAAAAAAAGACTAAAAATCTCAGGCCAAGCAGTCATTTATTTGAATTATTATGAAAGAAATACTTATGCTTATTAAGACAACAGAGAAATAAAGATATTAAACTTTTACCTAGTCAAAGACAGTAGCAAAAGATAAAAAAATAACTATGCATCAGCCATAATATTAAAATCACCTGTCTAATACTGTACCCCTCACTGACCAACATTACATTTGGAGTGAAAAGACGGGAAAGAGTGTTATCTACCCACCCATCTACCCACATCTCAGACTCCAGCTGCTGATGGAAGCAGCATGACCCAGTGTGATAAGGTGCCCCTCATGAATATCAAAAAGATATTCACAAAAAAAACACCCTATGGGTAGTGTTTGGGCGAAAGATCTTGGGCACCGGGTAAAAGTAGAAAAAAATGGGTGAAGGCAAGGATATCCTTTGAGTTTGGGATTTATTTTTTCACCAGCAGTGGAGATATTTACAAGCACGCATTAAAAAAACAAACAAACAAACAAACAAAAGAAAACAAAAAGCCTCTCATTAGAGGTTTAGCCTAAGAATGACTACAAAGTCATAAAAATTAATATATTCCCACACAAGGTAAAGCTGGATGTCAGCCACCTTCTAGGGCTAGAGCAAAATACCTTTCCCACCTGAACTCCCCAACATCTGTTTCAGAAAGTATATATACTCTTAGCCCCTCCCCTGAATCTAAAATGTCTGGTAACAGGTAAGTTATAATTGGAAAATACATGCAAAAAAAAGATACTCAAAAATAAACATGGGCAAAGGTAACACCAAACAATTTCTAAATGTTCTAAAAATTCACATTAGAACATTATTTGCATAAACATAATTAATAATGTGCATAATATCTTTATTTTAGGTTCTTAACACCCCTCCCCTTCTACAGATGATGAACTCACCCAGGTAAGTATAAGCCAAGAGCTAGCCAACTGGTACTATTTTAGAACTTCACAGGCAAGTAGGAACATTACAGGCTACTCAGATGGTAATGTGTAGGGGTACCATACATCATTACACCCAGGATTTATACTGCCATAACATGATCATCCTGAGGCAGAGACAAGACTGATTCCATATGAGCTCGAGGCTGAGACGAGACCAAGACTGCTCGTTTATGGTCTCTAGGTCGGTTTTAAGACCTAGACTGCACCTGAGTACTGCAACACTAGTAGGTATTGCCCACTACATTCTGGGAACACACCAGTCTACCTGCCTGATGTGTTGGAGGTGTTCTGATCCAGTAAGTCATTGGGCTCTAGTGACTCTACACTTATAATTGACTGTAAAGAACGCTTGGTTACTAATACTGTATATAGATCTCACCCATAGTCAATGTAATTCACTGGTCTGGCTGTCAGTGGTTATAATGTTATGGTTGTTGTATCAGTGTTGTGTGGATCTGTTCCAGCACACATAGGGCTAAACAGGGCTGGACAGACATGGCAGTAGTAAAGCTGAGCAGTTAGCCAATCCCTCTCTCCCCACCCTCCACACACTGCTCAGTGTATTTTTTCTCCAGCCTTGGCTGAGTGGCCTTGGGCGAATACATGTAATTTGAATTTCAAACGCCGTCAACAAAGAGAAAGGTTGTGGGTGACTAAGAGAGAGTGACTGGCGCGTAATGACATCCTGGTAATCTGTTTGCGGGCGATACACCCTTGGGGAGCAGTTTGCGCATGTTCAAAGCGATGGTGACTGTTTTGCTGTAGCGTTATGGCCTGCATAGAGGAAGGTGCACCGATGAAATGAGGCTTAATAAAAGCAGCGTTCCTTGGAGAAGCAAGTAGAATGAAGCCACGTGAGCGCTGCCGCACACTTACGGGACAGAGAACACCACCATCAGATCAGCAGAGCTCACTCTGGTGTCCCGGGGCAGCTGTCTGAAGAGTCGTTCCATGCTTCTGGCCTGCAGAGGCAATTATTACCCTTCATCTAATCTGATCTTTCTCAGTAACCACTAATAAATAAGAAATCGTAGTTTTTTGTTTGTTTGTTTAGCCTTTGGGCAATAATCCAGATGCTACATTCACCTACTTCTGTAGCATAATTCAGCTGTAAGTTGCTGTGGATAAATGCATCTCATCAGCCAATTGCAAATAATGCAAATAATAATTTGTTGGATTAACTCTTAGATATATGAAGGTTTCCCAAACAGGGATTAAAGCCTAATTATATTATTTTTTCTTTCACTGCTAAATATCCATTCAAAATGGTGTGGTTACTCCCTGTCTGGAAAACCAATCCTGAGAGGTAAAACTTTTATACTGAATTAAATCTGTTCCATAGAAGTCAACATAATACATTCTATAGTGCACCCCCCCTTCTCTAAAACATTTTTTAAAGCCATATTGACTATAATGTTACATTAAAATGTTAATATTGAAACATTTGGAATGCAGTGGGCTTCCTGTTTAAGCCGCATACAGTATATGCCTATTGAAAATCTATGTATTTTAATACAATGACCAAGACAGAGGTGCCTGGCTAAAATTGTTCATGCAAACAGATAAGCAACTCTGGCAGAAATCACATCCATATTCAATGTAGGTCGGTTCGGCATCCTTCAGCTTCCATAAGACATAGTAAAAGTGATGGTACACTAGTACAAAAGGTACAATAGTTAGCCCCTGTCCCATGACATTTGAGAGTGCAGATAACTTAGTTAGATTGACAGATAACTTGAGGCCTTCTCTGAAGGCATATACACCTCTGGGAAAAAATAAGACAGCACTTCAGTTTTGGAATCAGTTTCTCTGATTTTGCCATTTATAGATATATGTTTCAGTAAAATGAACATAGTTGTTTTATTCTATAAACTACAGACAACATTTCTCCCAAATTTCAAATAAAAATTGTCACTTAGACCATTTATTTGCAGGAAATGACAGATGAAATAACAAAAAAGATGCAGAGTTTTCAGACCTCAAATAATATAAAGAAAACAAGTTCATATTCCTAAAGGTTTAAGAGTTCAGAAATCAAAATTTGGTGGAATAACCCTGGTTTTTAATCACAAATTTCATGCAGTTTGGCATGTTCTCCTCCACCAGTCTTACACACTGCTTTTGGATAACTTTTGTACAACACCTGGTGCCAAATTCAAGCGGTTCAGCTTGATTTGATGGCTTGTGATCATCCATCTTTCTCTTGAGGTTTTCAATTTGGTAAAATCAAAGAAACTCATAATTTTTAATTGGTCTCTTATTTTTTTTCCAGAGCAGGATGTGTCTGAGGGTTTCCCAATGGTTATTTGAGAATGTAAGTAGGGGCTGTAGTTTGGGGGGAAATGTACAGTTTGCACAATACTGAAGATGCTAGCAATATTAGCCTCAGAGTTGCAGTACCAAATCAAAGAAACAAACATCTCTAGGCCTCTCGACTGTGTTTGGAAAATTGTGTAAACTTGATTTTTGTCCAAACTCTCACTTGAAGAGTTTAGATGCAGACCATTGTTCTTCTGGTCAGCTAAAGATGTCTTTAAAGTGGCTGAGTGCAGATCTGCTCAGTGTTCTACATTGAGGCTGTGTGGAGTTTTTGGAGCAGGGCAGTGTATGTGTGTGTGTGTGTGTGTGTGTGAGAGAGATTTTTGGAGCAGTTCACAGTGAGTTGTTCTGCTGGGATTGTCCCTGTCAGCATGGAAATGAAGAGCATGACTCAAGACCTGATTGAGGCCAGGCCTGCAGCAGCATGCGGCTGTTCAACCCCAGCTTCTCTCGCTCGACCTCTCTCTCTTTCTCTCAGTCATCCCCCCCTTCCCTCCCTCTGTCTCTCCACACTGTCCTGTCTCACTCCATCCTTGTCCACATAGCTGTGGGCTGCGGGGATAAACAGTGCGGCAGCAGTAGCAGCAGTGCGGACACGGGAAGGAGAGATATGTGGGTCTGACTGGACCTGCCGGCCTGTGTGTGTGTGTGTATACCTGGCGATGTGTGTGGTTGTGTGTGTGTGTGGGTGGTATGAGGTGGTGGGTTAAAGAGCAGGAGTGAAGTTAATGTGTGTGGTTGTGTGAGTGTGTGTTAAAGAGAGAGTGTGGAAGTGTGAATGTGGAATTCATTGGACATCATTTACAGCCTGTAGCAGTGAAGCACATTCTGAGGAGCTAACAAGCAGTTTCAAACCTCTGCACTGAGGAACTACACAGATATGCCACATATTATGGGACAGGAACTAGTATTGTATCCCATAACTATTGTCACATGGCCAAAGAAGCTAATGAACACTGTTCTAACCTGTGGTATATGTGTGTGTGTGGGGATTTAATGTGGATGTGATGGATTTCTGACCGATTTGCTTCTTTTCTGTTTGCATGGAAGATTCTAGACAGATGCAGCTGGTCACGATCATTACCACACACTGCAATGTCTACTAACCACATACAGGACACTGTGGCTCGAGGAATATTAAATGTCTGCACAAATAAAAAAAAATTGAATGCCACATTTAGGATAAGCTGTAACAATTCAATACATCCAATTATATATCCAAATAGTTGGACATAAAGGTTTTGCTCAACATGTGCTCATGTCAGTATAAACACCTATGTACTACTATGTACTAACACCTACGTGTACTAAGATATTTCAGAGGTATGTGAATAGATTTCCGTATTTTTTGCACTAAAAGATGCCCTTAAAATTCTTCAATTTTCCCATAGTAATAATTCATCAGTGTGTGTTTAATCCGGTGTACCTTATGTATGAATATAACCAGTCAGGTTGTAAGGAGCAGTTAAGCCACTTCACTGAAGTACAGTGTTATACAGGAGTTACAGTTTAGTTCACCAGCAGTATTAGCATGAGCCGCTAACAGCGCTAAGTGCTAGCTCTTTTGCTGTTCAGAGGTGAGTATTTTCAGTCTGTAGCCTCCTGCTAACCCCGGCTAGCACTGCTGGAGCAGCATTAGCATTACTCGCTAACTGCGCTAAGTGTTAGCTCATTTACCGTTCAGAGGTGAGTATATCGAACTGTAGTCTGCGTGTTTACTGTGTTAAAACAAGCTGCAGGGGACGAACCACTAACTAATATTGCCATAGCTTACCAGAACACTCAGGGTTCCTCAGCGTAAAGCTGAGCTAAGGTGAGACCTGCTGAATTAGAAGGGAAACATGGCGAGACCCCGGTTTCTTACTAGTGTCGCATAAAATGTGCCTTATAATCCGGTGCGCCCTATGTATGAAAATAGCCAGAAAATAGACGTTTATGGATAGTGCACCTTATAATCCTGTGCGTTTTATAGTGTGAAAAATACAGTAGTTATCTCTACATTTAGCACATAGAATTTCATATTGCTGCAATTTTTTTATAAAAGTTTATTGTTATTGTATGGCACATTTATGCCAATATTAGAGCTTAAAAGTACTGCTCAATGCACAATTTTTATTTATGACAGTAGAGGAGTAAAAGTGAATTAATGGAAGGGAGCAGAGGAGGAAAAAATCTTACATAATGGTAATTGTATGCTGCATGAGGTGCAACCAATTATCAAATAAAATAAAAAAATAAAAATAAATGGTGAATCACTCACTCTGTAGCAAAAATAGATTACTTAATTTATTTAAAACATGACGTTTTGGTTAATGCTTCAAGGTCTTTGTTACATATACCAAACAATACAGTAAATCTTTTAGAGGAGTCGAGTCTTGTGTAGTGTATTTTATTTTGTTGTAGTATTTAATTTATTGCTCTTCAGTAGGACTGATGTTGTGAACTATCGTAAAGAATCGTCTATATAGTGGGAAATTCTTTTTACGATAAAAATTAAACAATATGAATGAAGCACACAAATGCCAGAGAGATACACTTTTTGTATTTGCACTACTGTCTGTATTGGTCCTGGACTGAAATGATTAAATCAGCAGTATATCTGCTATATCTCTGGTGTCCTAAACACACTCACCAACATTACAGAACTCTCACCTGCTTCCGTAGAAACACAGTCCATCATAACTGAATGGAAAGAGTCCAGCGATAACACAACACCATTCGCCATAAACCAAACAGGCTGTCATCAGTCTGGGCCTCACACACACACACACACACACCAACTCTAAGCAGCATGTGAAGGGAACATTCTTGCCTTCTGTAGTCGTGCTGACATTGACGTCAGTGACTAACAGGCTGTCTGTCTCACGTTGTTGTTTCCAGCACTGGTCATATAGTCACTTTTCTTGGCTGACTGGCTGACTGGTCATTTTGAAGCAATGCTTATCTCTCTCTCTCTCGCTCTAATACCCCCTCAATGCAGCCCACCCAACCCCCTGCCCCAAAATCTCGCAAACTATCCCGAATTCCTGCTATGAAAGGATGTGAAATATTGCTTGTAAGTGTTTATACTCATCCAGCTCTTCCAGCTCATTGCCTCGTGTTGCATAAGAATTATGCATGCAGGCAAATATTTTTAGGTTTGTGAATGAATACACACACTGCCACAAGACAATAAATTGAAAAAGATCTCAGGCCACAGCGCAGCATCCATCTTTTAGTACCGTGTTCAACCCCCAAAAAGCATGACTGCTGCAATCCGTGTCTCTGAAGGTTGTGAATGACTTTTATAAGCTATAAGAATCTTTTAAATACAACAGCTCACGATAAAATAAAGATTGTGTATATTTGTTTTTAAATTAAATAAATAAATGTAATCCATTTACATGTACTAGTAACACTGCTTTGACACTGCTCTCATCAACCCTGAGTTCATAATCCAAGATGGTTGCCCAATCAACAGTAGTGTAAGAAGTAGTATTATACAGTTTATTATTACTTATGTCTATTCATGTCTCATTAAATCAGTTTTACACACAGTACTGTAGTAATTCTAACTGTAAACATGTTCGTATGGCAATTACAATTAATTGTATTAATTATATAAAATTATCGGAATGTTTAATAATCTGTATTGAACTCTGGTTTTATTGGCTGGGTTACTGCAGTCTCATAGCATAGTCTACTGTATAGCCTACAAAGCTGTAGAACTGTAACAATTAACAAAACAATTATCTAAAATTATTTACCGAATGTGTAGATCGGTCGCCATGTATTAGCTTTTAATCTTTTTAGGACTAAAGAAATCCTCAGAAATAAAAAAACATCAGTTGGCACTGCATTAGCTTTAAGCTGCTCCAAAGTCATCCAAAAAAAAAAAATAAATATTAGTGCTAGTTTTAGCTTTTAGCTGCTCAAGTGGCATCTTCATGCTGGATAACAGGATCAGTGCCTGCATTGGCTTTTGGCTGTTCCAGAATCATCTTTTGGCCCACTGGTGTTATCTTTTAAGTATGATGTATTTAGCATTGAAAGATTGAAAACTTAAAATATTTAGCTAACTGTTTACACTGTTGGTGTAATATGATCTAAATGTTTAATTGGAGCGACAACTTCTAAAGTACAGGAAATAAAGCAAAATCAGGTGTAGAAAATCAGTACTCAGGTGAGGATGAGCGTGAGACCTGACCCTGATTGCAACTTTGTACATGCACCTTAAATCTTGGGAAAGTTCACAGTAACATTGCTGCAACAAATGGTTTATTAATCATAATCCAAATGCATTTTAAACTAATAGAAATACAGCAATAAAAAAGTATCTTAGGCTGTTAAATTGTGTATCAATTGAAAGTTCATGGGTTGACCCATGGGTTGACCCACCCAAGATGGCGGCGCGTTAACACGCAGCGGCCGCTCCGGGTCCGTTAAATGGTGCTTTTGTGTTACTATTTGTCGTTTTTTCCGTTTATTTCCTGCAAATATGTGCATCGGAACACCCGTGCACATGTTTTACCACCGCCAGACCCTGCTACAGTGGAGAAACCAGCCAGAAAACATGCTACCGGACGAGGTTCTGCAGACGCTACTTGAGCTTAGCCTGCTAAGAGACCTAGGCCGCCAGCCCGCGGTGTTTCCTGACGCCAGAGCCCAGCGGAAGTGCTATCGCAAGCGGTGCGAGCGTAAGCGTAAGCGCGGAAAGAGAGCCGGGATCCGAGCGAGGCTAAAGGCTAGTCCTAGCCGGCCAGCTATACCATCGCTCTTTCTTGCAAACGTCTGTTCCCTTGACAATAAACTGGACTACATCCGACTCCAGCGAACTACCCAGCGTGAGTTCAGAGACTGCTGTGTTTTGTTTTTTGTGGAATCGTGGCTTAACGACAACATTCCGGATAGCGCCATTCAGCTAGCCGGGCTAACCGCGTTCAGAGCCGATAGAAGCGCGGCTCTATCTGGGAAGACCCGCGGTGGAGGCGTGTGTGTTTACATCAACACGGAATGGTGTAACAACGCTGTGACTGTCGCCAAACACTGCTCTCCGCTGGTGGAGTTCCTGATAGTCAAGTGCAGACCTTTTTATTTAGTACGGGAGTTCTCCGCCGTGCTAATAGCTGCTGTCTACATTCCACCCAGCGCTAGCATTGGTGCTAATGCTAAAGAGGCTCTGTGTGAACTCTATCGGACTATCAGCGATCTGCAAAACAAACACCCAGACGGACTGTTTATTATCGCCGGAGATTTCAACCACGCAAATCTCAAGTCAGTGCTTCCTAAATTCCACCAACATGTGAACTTTGCAACGAGAGGAGCGAGCGCGTTGGATCTTGTTTACACAAACATCCCCAGCGCGTACCGGGCGGAGCCCCACCCCCACCTCGCATTCTCGGATCACATGTGTGTGTGGCTGACTCCAACATACACACCACTCATCAGACGCTCCAGACCAGTTCAGAAGCAGGTGAAAACCTGGCCGGCAGGCTCCATCTCTGCCCTTCAGGACTGTTTTGAGTGCACTGCATGGGACATGTTTATGGAGGCTGCTACTGAAGGCGATTCTGTTGATTTGGAGGAGTATGCAGCATCAGTCACTGGCTACATCAGCAAGTGTATTGATGATGTCACTGTCTCCAAGACCATCACCACACGCCCAAACCAGAAGCCTTGGATGACTGCTGAGGTATGTGCGCTGCTGAGGACCCGCGACTCCGCCTTCAGAGTGGGTGACAAGGTGGCCCTGAGGAAAGCGAGAGCCGACCTGTCAAGAGCTATCAGAGTGGCAAAGCGCGCACACGCCCAGAGAATCCACAGCCACTTCAAGGACACGGGTGACGCGCGGCGCATGTGGCAGGGCATCCAGGCAATCACCAACTACAGGACAATGCCACCGTCCTGTGAACGTGATGCCTCCCTCCCTGATGCCCTAAACAACTTTTATGCACGGTTTGAGGCACAAAACAACACGATGGCGAGAAAGACCATGCCCAAGCCGGACGAGCAGGTGTTGTGCCTAACTGCAGTGGATGTGAGGAACACTCTGCGCAGAGTCAACCCACAAAAAGCTGCAGGACCAGACAACATCCCCGGCAGAGTGCTCAGGGAGTGCGCAGACCAGCTGACAGATGTTCTCATGGACATCTTCAACATCTCCCTGTGCAGCGCCACTGTCCCAACGTGCCTCAAGTCCACCACCATCGTCCCCGTGCCGAAGAAGTCCACAGTGTCCTGCCTCAATGACTACCGTCCCGTTGCACTTACACCCATCATCATGAAGTGCTTTGAGAGGCTAGTCATGAGGAACATCAAGACACAACTGCCCTCTTCACTGGACCCCCTGCAGTTTGCGTATCATCCCAATCGCTCCACGGACGATGCCATCACCACCACCCTTCATCTCTCCCTCACCCACCTGGAGAAGAAGGACACTTACGTCAGAATGCTGTTTATAGACTTCAGTTCAGCATTCAACACCATCATCCCACAGAACCTCACCAGGAAGCTAAGCTCGCTCGGCCTCAACACCCCCCTCTGCAACTGGATCCTGGACTTTCTGACGGGGAGACCCCAGTCAGTCCGGTTCGGGGGCAGCACCTCCAGCACCATCACACTGAACACGGGGGCCCCCCAGGGCAGTGTCCTGAGTCCTCTGCTGTTCACCCTGCTGACTCATGACTGTGCTGCAAAACACAGTTCTAACAGCTTTATCAAGTTCGCCGATGATACAACCGTGCTTGGTCTCATCACCAAAGGCGACGAGTCAGCATACAGAGAGGAGGTGCAGCGGCTGACAGACTGGTGTACAGTCAACAACCTTCACCTGAATGTGGACAAGACAAAGGAAATGGTTGTTGACTTCAGGAGAGCACAACACACCCACTCTCCACTCAACATCGACGGGTCCTCTGTGGAGATTGTTAAGAGCACCAAGTTCCTTGGTGTCCACTTAGCAGATAACCTCACCTGGACCCTGAACACCAGCTCTACAGCCAAGAAAGCCCAGCAGCGTCTCTACTTCCTCCGGAAGCTGAGAAAGGCCCGTCTCCCTCCACCCATCCTCACACTCTTCTATAGAGGGACCATTGAGAGCATCCTGAGCAGCTGCATCACTGCCTGGTTTGGGACCTGCACCGTCTCTGACCGCAAGACCCTCCAGCGTATTGTGAGGACAGCTGAGAGGATCATCGGCGTCTCTCTCCCCTCCATCACGGACATTTACACCACCCGCAGCATCCGCAAAGCAACCAGCATTGTGAATGACCCCACTCATCCCTCACATGAACTGTTCTCCCTCCTGCCTTCGGGAAGAAGGTACCGCAGCATCCGGTCCAGCACGACCAGATTCTGCAACAGCTTCTACCCCCAAGCCATCAGACTCCTTAACTGCAGAGACTGAACTGATGGTTTTTCTGTACATGCACACACACTCTTACCCCACTTACCCCAGAAAATGGAAAGCACTAAAAACCCTACTACCTCACTGGACTCTATTGCACACTGTGTAATAGAGTAATTACTACCTCACCTGGTCTTTTTTGCACACTGCAAAATTTGCACATTGTCTTGTTATTTATTTTTCTTTGTCTGTATTGTGTTGTATTGTCTGTCTGCACTTTTGTACTGTTGCACTATTGTTCTGTCTACACTGTGTTTATGTGCACCATGGTCCTTGGAGGAACGTTGTTTCGTTTCACTGTGTACTCTGTATATAGCTGAAATGACAATAAAAACCACTTTGACTTTGACTTTGAAGTATGTAACTTTTTTTGGAGCAAAAACCTGGATAACAGCATTGGTACTAGTGTTAGACATTGTATTTAGCTTTAAAAGACTTTCTTTAATGAGGTGCGTAAATGTCACATTACAAAGCTTAATACAGAAATGTACACATTATTAAAAAACATCTCTAAAACCTATACAAATAAAATATATTTAAAAAGTGTTATTTACCCACTTTACAAAACCATTCAGCTTAACCAGGCAGAACTGCAGGGAAAAAACAGCCCACGTCAAAGAAAACTGAATAAAATGTATAAAACGTTTTTTACTGTGAGGTTTACATTCCTCAAGTTTTTGAACCATTGTAAATTTTAAACATTTATTGTCCCACATTGTTTATATAATATTTAAATGGTTAAGTTGTGAAAACAAAAGTAATGTAATATTGATATCGACCCACTTGTGTTTGAGGGCCAGTGTTCAAAAACATGTATTAAGGAAAATGCAATACATTTTTTAAAATATAGTTTTCCATTCTAAGTCTCTTCAATCACCTTTGGAACAAAAAGAAAAAAATACATTTAGCTTTTTACTTTAGTAAAGTAAAGTCTGTGCTAACCTTGAAAAAATGAAAAAAAAAAAAAAGAAAACGCTTTTTTTTGAAGGGGCCGCACAGAACTCAAGGTGAGGGAAAAAATGACTCTTTTCGTCCTTTTTTCCTTTTTCTAATTGAATGCCCCTCTGCGGTTTTGCAGGCGGCAGTAGGGGGCTGCAGCTGTGGGCAGAGATGAAGGCAGCTTATGTAAGAAACCCTCACATTGTTTGCTCAATGCTTCCAGCGCTTCCATATGAAACGAGGATAACACACTCCCAGTCAAGGCAGTTTGAGCCTTTCCATCAGTCAGATTAACACAAGAAGCACCACTCCGCTTAATACTAGCAGCACACCATCAAGCAAGCACTATTCACAGATAGGAACATTCAACAGTATGTGACAGCTAATTCTGATCACACTATATTTTTTATACTGTTTTTAGATGTTTTCGGTATTTATCAGAAAGATAACTCCCAGCTCCATCCAGATAATTGCATATATACAGTATGAAATATAAGGTATCATAGATCAATTATTTATTAGTATATCACACTAATTGAAAATAAAGACCAGATCAGAACATCAAACAAGGCAGACTAAACCAAGTGGCAAAAATATAGAAACCCGGAAGAAAACCAGAGAAAAATCAGCACATACCAGGATCACAAATGCAACAGCAGTGGTTGGCAATACTTCGCTAGAAACGAGTGCAAATAAACTGGTATATAGGAAAATATTTAATTAGACAGAGCTGAAACAGATACATACTCAAATAATGCTGAATATAAATCTTAAATCTGTTAAATTTGTGTTCAGATACACCCTGAGAACAGCCCAAATCTTTAAAGCCAACTTTTTGTTTCATTTTACAAAAACGTATGATTTTTGGTTCCTTTCCATATAATCTGTAACATGAGTAACAGGAGAAAACTACTGCCTATGAAAGCTTGTTCTTATCAGACTGAAGAGTATTTATTTTGCTTTGTTTTATTTAACCTATTTTCTGAAGTAACTTCAATATCCTTAAATAATGGGTTAATACATATAAAACAAAACTGTGCATTTCCTGAGGGTGGTTGCTATGGTGTTGCTAGGTTATTGCTATGGGTTTCCATGTGGTTGCTAAGTGGTTGCTTGTTGGTTGGTATGGTATCCATGTATACCTAAGCGGCTGCTATTGTAGCCCAGGTGGTTGCTAACGTGCTGATAAGTGGTTCTTATGATATCCCAAGTGGTCATTATTGTGCTGCTATGTGGATGCTAGTGTGGCAATATGATTGCTGTTCAATGTCAGGCAGGTCCAGTAATATTGCTTAGTAGTTATTAGGGAGTTACTAGGTGCATGCTAGGCAGTTGATAGGTATCCCAGGTGGTTGCTATAGAAAAATATTTAAAAAAATAACAATAACATGATAATGGAAGAAGTAGAATGAACTGGATAACTAGATAGTCCTTTGCTCTGAACAGCACGCTAACAGCACACTGAAGTCATCTTACAAGAACTTTAATCAGAGCACGGCGCCATTTACCATGAGGCACGCGCATCGAAATGTGACATTTTTAAGGTCCAGTAATCTTTCTGTTTGCAGCAGAATCAAATGGCTTGTCAACTGTGCACGACGTCCGCTATCATCCTTCAGCAGCTGCATATTTCCACTTATTATATCCGTCCCACGCGCTGATGGATGTTTGATTTTTGACATTTCGCACTGACCTCGGGATGAAGCGTTGTCAGTGTGTTGGAAGCTAATCTGTGAGTAGGAAAACAGGATTAAGTAGACAGATATGCAGAATAATGAGGAGGAACCAGTTTAGCTGTACTCGTGGCTACAGACTGCAGGGCTAAAAACTGTTTAGTTCATCAGAAAGTTTGTGACAGCTTAAATATGTGTGTGTGTTTCTGTTACTGTCAGATTTGGAGTGATGGGAGGTCATACTGTCCTCTGTCCTTAAGATCTGACGGACTGAATAAGTACTCACATACTGAAATTTGCTTTCACTGCAGAAGTTCTCTTCTCCATCAGAAACTCGGGCATGTTCAAGGAACAATCTACAGTTTATGGCCTTTTGCAGCTTTATAGAAAATACAAGAGTTCGGGAGAAAACATCTAAATGCCATAAATTAAAGAATACATTAGCTGGCACTCTTATCCAGAGCGACTTAAAAGGTTATTCCGATTACAATGGTGGGCCAATGTAGTGTTAGGAGTCTTGCCCAAAGACTCTTATTGGTGTAGCACAGTATAGTCTTCCAGACCTGAATTTGAACCCCAGTCTTCCACATGGTAGCTCATTGGCAGGCAGTGCTGTCATCCACTGCACCACACCCACCACTAGTAACCGTGTAAAGATAGCCACCGCCTCTTTTCGAACTACTGCGGGTGTAGCATCCCAATACATCAGCTCTCAGACACTTGTGCAGACTGACAGCTTGACTACCTTGATGTGGGGAGAGAGCGTCATCTACCCACCCAGAGAGAGCAAGGCCAATTGTGTTCTCTTAGACTCCGGCTGCTGATGGCAAGCTACATGACCAGGATTCAAACCAGGAATCCTGTGATCATAGAGGTAGTCCACTAGACCACTTGGAGGCCAAGGGTAGGCCATTTTAGGCCATTAAAAACCAGAAGGGACTCCAAAGTAAGGCATTAATGAACATTCTAAACATCAGCACCTATTCAAGTTCAAGCTAAAGTTTCAGTTTGTGGTTGTCTTAAAAAAATTGTGACTCCTGGTTTAAAGTTCTGGATATTTTCCTACTTCCCCGATAAGCTTCTCCATTACTCCATCAAGGGATAGTAATAGAGAGTAATTACTAGTGAGCAAAGTGTGAAAAGTGAGCAAAGTAGCGGTACAGAAACATCCTAATGAATTAAATTTTCCCATTGTGGGAATAATAATGGATTATAACATATCTTATAATATAATAGCAATATAGTATACTAAAGGGAAGTTACTTGGAACTGGATTAAAATGTTTAAATATTCCAATAAATAAATAAATAAATAAAACACACTCTTTTAACAAAGTTGACCTACCAGCTCCATAACATTAACGTGAGCTAATGAGAATTTTGCTGTTTTGCTGTTCTCAGTGTGTAACAGGTTAGGGACACTCTGGCCTCTGTTTAAATGAGATAAGGCACAGCCCAAGTCAAAAGTTTGGACACACCTGCTCATTTAATGTTTTTCTTTCTTTTTTTTTATTATTTATTTACTACATTGTATATTATAAATAAAAACATCAAAAAATTTTAAGGGGACACATATGGAACTATGCAGTAAACAAACAAGTGTTTGTCCTCCAAAATCCCCTGACCTAAATCTGATCAACTGAGATGGTGATTTAATTGGGATGAGCTAGAGCTTTACAACATGAAGAAAAAAGCAGTAACTAATGTTCAGCACCTCCAGAAACTCCTTCCTTCAAGACTCTGAGAAAACTATTCCAGGTGACTCTACCTCATGAAGACACTGAGATTAAAATATCAAGAGTGTTCAGATCTGTCCTCAAAGATAAATGTGGTACTTAGAAGACTCTTAAGTGTAAAACTTATTCTGGTTTGTAAAGATGTCTGTGTATTGCTTGAGTAAGTAGTGTAAAAGACTACAGCAGCAGTAAAACTGTAGTGTGTGTTTATTTATCACATGATAAAAATTGACAGAAAAAAACTGCAAATAAAATCTGTGTATTTATACTCTACCACAACATTAGAGTTCTGTATAAAAGCACTGAGAACAGCACATTATTCACTGCTGTGAGTGAATGAGCTGCTCTGATGTATGATTTTCATACATTGTTTCAAGAATCATGTACAGAACAGATTTGGGCCAGATGCAATTAAAACAAGTCTGTTTACTCTAAAAGACTGCTTCTGTATTTTTTTTATAAATTAGTGCTTAGATTAGATGATCGCCAAACACAGTGAGAATTTATTCTGTGGCTATGAGGTGCCCTGATTTTTAGATCTGGGAACTGTCTTTTTCATAATTAGATTTGTTTATGAAGCTATAAATACAATATTAGCAATGAGTGAATCAGTAAGTGTACCAGTGACTTATAGATCTGATCTTACTAATTTAAGAGCTCTGAATCACCTGCTTTTGTAAGTTAATAATAATATTATTCAGGACACAGAATTCCCCACACTTTTTTTAATGCTACATAATGCCTCGTCGTTATTCTAAAAACATGATTATGGTTAATTTTTCTGCTTTAAAGAAGGATTTGCTTATCACATGCCAGTGGTTTAAAAATGCACTGAAAGAAACAGTTACAGTTGTCTGTGTATTGCTCAATTAAACAGTATAAAAGACTACAGCAGCAGTAAAACTATAGTGTGTTTATTTACTGTATGATAAAAACTGAGTGAAAAAAAACACACACACACAAAATAATATATGCATGTGTAATCTCCCATAACATTTTTAGAATGAAAAAATATATATAAAAGCTCTGAGAAGAGCATAGCTATTAATGAATGAGATCTGATTAAAAAATTGATACATTGTTTTAATAAGAATCGTGTACATTAGAGATTTGTGCCAGGTGCTGCCCACAGGATCCTGCCCCAGGATGATGCCCCAGGACAATGCCCACAGTATGCTGCCTACAGGACACTGGCCACTGCACACAGGATGCTGTTAGTGGATTTTAGCACTGACAGTCAGGTGTTTAAAAACTTTAACAGCACTGCTGTGTCTGATCCACTCATACCAGTACAACTCACACTATTAGCACACAAAGGTTATTAACATTTTAGTGAAGGATTCAAGAAGATTTTATTGTTATTCACATCACATGTGGTACATGAGGTGGAACGAAATTGTGATCTCACGATCCAGTTTACACCTAAGAGCAATTTTTAAAACAGATATATAGATAAAATAGATAATAAAATAAAAGAAGACTATAAAAATAGAATATAACAAATTAGATAAAGATAAATACAAAAAAAATAGTTGGCAGAGTAGACAGATAGCAGCAACATGAAATCCAGAGTGCAAGTTTTGCTATAGCAGCATGATAATGAAACTTAAACTGAGCAGCATGTCAACTGAAACTAATAAAAAAAATTATAATTAAAAGAAAAAAAAAAAAACGATAACTAGGTGGAACTGTATTGAGAGTTTATAAAACTAACTAAAACAAACTGAAATCACACAAAGAATACTCTTAATTTTTGTGTTTGTTAAATTATTTATAAGCACTGTTTCCATGTGTGTACTATCGGCTATTTTAAGCAGCAGTATTATATATATTTTACACTTAATGCTGCTAGCTTGTGGACTGTTACAGTTTTTGTGGACAGTTGTTTTACGGTAACTGATTTTTTTTTTAAATGGTTTCTTTTGTTGAGTTTTATTACATATCACATTTTTAAAACCTGCACCTCACAAATAACCCAAAGGATGAAAAAAATGAAACTAATACTAGAAAAAAATTAACAAACTAAAACTAAACACTAATAAAAAAATTAAAGCTAATAGAAATGACCTAAACCTTCTCTAAAATCTAATTAAAACTACCTGGATTGGAGGGAAAAATATAACAATGAAAACAAAATAAATGTAACAATAATGAATTCTAAACTATGATAACCTTGTAGCACACCACCACCATGCCAGTGTCACAGAACAGTAGTCTTGTTTGGTCTTGGTCACTAAAGAACAGAGTGAAAAGAGGATACTAAAGCATGCAGAGAAACAGATACAGGCCTACTTACAGTCCTATATGCTCTGTGGAGCTGGAAAAAGATGCATAATAGGGTTGAAACAAGGAGGTGTGATGCAATTAGGGGTGTCACGATCTCGATATTTTATCGAAATCGAATCGAAATGAGGTCATGGTCTCGAGTATCGAAGTCAAAAAGAGGATCGACGATCCCTCCCGCGCGCGCTACGCAAATAGCGCAGCGCGCTACGCAAATGGCGCGGCACCAACACAGCGCATCCTATTCATTTAAATAGAGAGGGGCGCAGCCCCGCCCTCAGTTCTGCTGTGTGAGAGACAGCTGCCTTTCAACCACGGAGGAGAAACTGAAAACGGATTTATAGAAATATAGACAGGGCTCTCAAGTTTTGAGTGTCGGCGGGAGTGTGATCACTGTTTTTTATCTGTCCAACGGGGGAGGGGGGGCGGGGGTTGGGCGCGCAGGTTTTGTATCTGTATCTGACGGAGGGGTGGGTGCGCGCAGGTGAGAGCGTGTGAACTCGCTGAAATGCGTGTGTCAGTGTGGCTTGAGAACACTGACTATAGATCACAGTGAGGTGGATTAAAAATCTTAAACTTATAATTGACTACACCTGTTGCTTTCCATTGAATTAAAAAAACATCTTTCTCTCAGATAAAGTAAACACAAGCGTGTTTCTGACTAAAATAAAAGCTTTTCAGGAGAGATATAAGTTATGTGTAAATATTTATAAGACAATACCTGACAAAATCTGTTTTAATGACGTTAATAAACATCACTGTGACAGCGCTAGTCACAGTTTCACCACATCACTTATCTAACCAGCCTGTACTGATTTCTGCCCCCCAATAATGCTTTCAATAACCTCTAATAGCCTTTAATAGTCTTCAGTAGCCTTTAAAAGACTTACCTGGCGGCCGTGGTGTGTCCACTAAACTCCGTAGTTATAAACATCCTGAGGTTAGCAGCGCGCTAACTGACCTGTTTATAATGTAATCCGAGCAGTGCCTCCGTGTCGGCTGTTAGCTGCTTGGGCTGAAAGATGAACTGTAGTGAGCTGTATTATCCGGTTAGTGGGGTTAAAACCTTTATTTGTTTACAGAAACAGTAAAAACGGACTGGCTGAGCCCTGTAGCCCGTGGCTGGGCTGTACTGAAGTAGTGACTGAGTGAAGAGAGCGGGGCTTGTGCTGCTGCAGCTCCGACTAGTGGTTGGATGAAGAACTGCAGCTTCATGTAAGTGAGCAGTTTCACCAGCCATCCACACACAGCTCTGATAAACTGCTTGTTTTAATAGTGCACACTGTTGCTACCAAAAAAAGTCACTAGATGGCATTACCATATATATCTTAATAAATAATAATAATAATAATAATATTTATAATATTTATAATAATAATAATAATAAATATATTATTTAAATTTTATGAGGCATAAAATAATAACAAGAAAAAAAAAACAAGAAAATCGAGAATCGAATCGAATCGTGACCCTCAAATCGAAAATGAAATCGAATCGAGGATTTAGAGAATCGTGACACCCCTAGATGCAATGTAATGTAATATATTAGTTTATTAGGTAATTTATTCTTAAAAATTTGTTTATCATCTGTTCTCAGAATCGTATTTACTTTAGCTAAAATAAACACACTCCACTGGAGTCATGTGTGTTTTACAGAAATCTCTAGAAGCCACTTTATCCCACACACTGGGTCCTGGTGTAACTCTTATGTCAGAGGGTAGCTTTGCCAATCTCTGTATTGAAAGAGCTGAAAGGCAGGCATGCAGTCTTCAGTGGAGGCAGTCGTTCAGCACAGTGTGTGTATGAAGCATGCAGCACTGTGAGAAAACACACCTCCAGATTTAACCTGATGTCACCTTCAGTGCAAAGTCACACTCGGCAAAGTTCCTGCTCATGTGAAAATGATGAGGCGAGAGGAGCTCGGGGTAGGGAAAAGAAATCTGATAATGGAGTATTGACAGGGTTTCTTAAAAGCTCCGCTGAAAAAAAGATAACTGGAGAATTGGGCAGTAGGAGGCAGTCATGGACAAAATATTTTCTATTTTTCATTTAGATTTTTTCATGTCTTTGGAGGTTTTGGGGTGAAAAAGGACATTTCACATCTAAAAAAAACACAAAGGTTTTAGAAAAAAAGGCCATGTATTGAGAAGGCCACACACTGAACACTTTTTAAAAGCTTAGGAAGTAGTCTATGATTGATTTGTGATCTTAATTCTCAGTTGTTAAGTTGATAAGCATGAATTAAAATAGCTTTATATCATATCTGTCAAAGGAAATGAATTAGGATGGTAACCTTATGGCCATGACACGAGACTGCATAAAAACAAACTGTAAATATGAGTTTTAAAAAAGTGACAACCAGTGTCCTTGCATTTCTCAATGCAATGCTAATGCTAATGCTAACAATTAAACTATAAAGTGCAGATTTCTTTTGTGTTTGATTTTTTGTCATACATTTTTAAGATTATCAAACAAACTTTAGAAAAGAAGATAACCTAAGTAAATACAATACATATTTATTAAGGGGAAAAGCTATCCAAGCCATCCTGGCCCTATGTGAAAAAGTAATTGCCCCACACATATTGACTGTGATTTTTTTTGGGAAAGCAGATTTTTGGAAACTGTACTAACCACAATCAGGTCTGATTACTGCCACACCTGTAGAATAAAGAAATCGCCTAAATACAAGCTGTCTGACAACATAAAGCAGCTAAAAGATCTCAAAAAGCAAGAAATTATGCCCTGATCTGAAAAAATAAAATCAAGAACAGATGAAAAAAATAAATCTGTTAGTTTATAAATGGTTACAAAAACCTTTCTTTACAAATGAAGAAAACATATGGAGAACACTGGAGAACCTTCCTAGGAGTGGCTGGCCTACCAAAATTACTCCAAAAGGGCATGGACAACTCATCCAGGAGGTCACAAAAGTACCCAGAACAATATCTAAAAAACAGCAGACTACACCAGCCACAGTTAAGCCAAAAGCAAAAACAATACTAACAAATGCATTTTGATATCAGACAAATACTTTTTCACAGCACTGTAGGTTCGCAAGTATGGATAGCTAATCGTTGGCTTCAGACAGTATTTTTTTGAATTTCCACACTCAGGATTGCCACATATATACTGTACAACAGCACACAAACAGTGTGCTGCAGCCATGGAAACAGGCAAGCTGGCTATATGTCTGTTAAACAGGTAGTCACTGACCTTCAGTAAGGTTGCTATTCATAACCAAAATTTACCACCACCACTAGTATAGCAGAGACGGATATTTCGGACATTAAAATCTAAATATCCACTAATTAGCTGGAAATTAGACTCATCACTGCTAGTTACTTTGTGTCAATTTGGCAACCCATGTAAACTTAGTATCTAGGCAGGTGCAGGGTGGGCATAAAACAGCTTAAATGACAACAACCTATGTATTTATTCTGGTGTTAAAGCGTTTTTTTAATGTAAAATATCTTTTTGTAAAATATTTTGGTGGATTTCAGCAGCTGCCTTTTGACTTCCATTTGATATGAAGCTCAACTCCAATCCAGACAATGTAAAACGTCAATTTCAATTGATTTCATTTTAAAAGTCCATTTTGGCGTACCAATACTGGATGCACACAAAACCCCCAAAACAGCTCCAGCTCAGTGCGGTTGATACTACAGCATCTACTACCATGCTGTAAAACTGTCCTCTTAATTAGTGGCTGTCTGCGAGCGTGCTGAGCAGTTTTCCTGGTGTGAGAATGGAGAGTCATTGCGTAATGCAATCGGCAATAGAATTGAGATGAGGCGGGGATGTTGGGGATCATCTGGTGCAGACGCTGCTGGAACCAGTAGTGAAATCAGAGCACATAATTATCCTTACTCTGAGATGATGATTGCACGGCAGGTTGTCGGCATGCATGTGAATGATAATGAGATGTTCTGAAATTTAGAGATTATGTCTCTCACATGTGGTTTAATATGTGCGTGAAAGGATGCTGTGTTTCTTACTGTATGAAGTATATGTGTATTTGATTTTTTTTTCTCTGGTTGTTCTTAACTTCTAATCTATCAATTTGTGTGTTTTTATATTACATGAACCAGAACAATGCTACTTAATATACTATATTTACTGTGCTCCCCAATGTTCTATGTCAATGCAAAACAGACAATAAAATATTTACAATAACAATAGTGATCATCAGAGGTGATTAGAGGTTCCACAAACATTGATATATTATTTATTGTGACCAATGAATAGTCATGAAGCTATTCACTGATGTTATGCAGCTTTCTGTAGTCCTCTCTATGCCCATATTTGGCATGTCAGGTCTAACCTTGAATTTCAATGACAGAAATAAATGGAATTTTCAAAAAAATCACCTCTGTCATTCTGCAGGGAATAAATATGTTTATAACCTCAGAATCCCATAAGTTTTGATCCTTGGAACTTTAAGGTCATTTAAAAATATAAACAGCCCTGGAAAAAATTAAAAGACCACTTAAAAATGATAAGTTTCTTTTTTCAATTTTAAATTTTACCGAATTAAAAAACCTCTGAAATATAATCAAGAGGAAGATAGATGATCACAAGCCATCAAACCAAACTATAGGCTACTGCTTGAATTTTTGCACCAGGAGTGGCATGAAGTTATCCAAAAGCAGTGTGTAAGACTGGTGGAGGAGAACATGTCAAGATGCACGAAAACTGTTATTCCACCAAATATTGATTTCTGAGCTCTTACAACTTTATGAATATGAACTTGTTTTCTTTGCATTATTTGAGGTCTGAAAGCTCTGCATCTTTTTTGTATTTTAGCTATTTTTAATTTTCTGCAAATAAATGCCCTGAATTACCATTATTTTTGGTGGGGATTTTGTGAGAAATGTTGTCCATAGTTTATAGAATAAAACAACAATGTTCATTTTACTCAAACATATACCTTTTTGGACGGCGCATTTTATGTCTACAAGTTCTTAAAGATGCATTTAATCTCTAGAAGTTGGAAATTGGAGATGAGGCGAGGTGATAATGTAGTGATTATCCAACATCCTGACATCACTAATATTTTTTTGTTTAAACTGATTGCAATCAAATCCTCACAGCAATGTTCCAAAATCTAGAAGAAAGCCTTCCCTGAGTAGTAGAGACAGTTGTTCCAACAAAACAGGATAAACTCTTTTTTAAATACTGTTAATTTGTAAGAATCGATAAATGGTTCCACAATACTTTTGTATATATAGTTTTATCACCACCACTGCAAATAAATCTTAGTCTGCAAGTCCTCTAAATAAATTTGTTTAAATCAGCAACTATCCATTATTGAATGCTAGGACTTATTTAACGCAGTAAGCAAAGGAATGTGAATAAGTTAAAGGGTTAACGACACAGCGATCAATATTCTGTCATGCATCGACAAGCACAGAGATGACCATCTCTGATTCATTTGGCTCTGTCCCTCCGCTGTACCGCTCAGGCCTGCTATCACTGAAGCTCTGGCTGTTCTCCAGCCGTATCCTGGCGGCTGATTACCAACAGACAGTTAGCTTGATGTAATAACCGCCATATGGGCCACTTTCCATCTCCTTACCATCCCTAATGAGGGACTGAGGCAAGATCAGGCCTCCAGGAGGGAGAGGTGGCAGACTTAAGATATGCACATTTAGATTTAAATGCCCCATGCTGACAAGAGCCATGGAAATATGCATAAAAATATCTCCTGCTGGAAGTGGCTGTCTCATGAGAATGTTCTGTACAAAATTAGAGCAACTTAAAATGATAAGTAACTAATTACAGAGAGTTTACTCAAACTAAAAGCTTAATTTAGTCTCAGAACCTGTTTAAACCTGGACCAGTATGTATATTGTCAAATCTTTAAGATTTGAACCACATGCATTAGTGTGTCTCAGACCGCTTCCTGATGTGGTTTGATTAATGTGTTTTTTTTTATCTGTTTTAAATGTGTCTTGTGTGTTTACACTCACATTTTAATGTGGTTTAGCTGCAGCTAACAATGACTGTAGTGCTGATAAGATTGGAACCTCTCTATTGACAGAAAGGCAGTTAGACAGATGTTCCACCTACAGTTGTAACCCTAATGCATTTCTGGTTTTAAGAAAAGAAGGAAAAGGAGAAGGTCCTCAGAACAGTGTTTTTATGCAGTAAAACCTTTTTAGCTCTAGAGTGGCTCTACGGTGTAACTGCTGCACATCAATCATTAGTAGGACATAGGTTCAAGTCCCAGCAACGCCTCCCTCAGGGCTCTACTGTCAAAAGCCGCTCAGTCTGGGGATGCCATGTGATAGAGGAAGCTATAACTGAATAGGAATTAAAAGAAAACTACTGTGTGGGCTAAACATTTAAAACATGTATATATAAACCAGTTTCAGCTGCAGGGCATGAACTTTTTGAGGCCCCGCTCAAAATATGAATTGTTGACCAAACCGAAATGCATAAGTGAAAAATGCCAATTAGGAGACTCAGCTAGTTAACTCAGCTAAAAGAAAAGTTTTGTACTTTGTAACTTTGTAACTTTACAGTGTTTCCACAAAGGAAAGGAGAAGGATAGGGCTGCCGCTATCAATTATTTTAGTAATCGAGTTCTCTACTGAAAAATCGATTTGATTAATCGAGTAATCGGATATTTTACTTAATAATGAATGACCACTTGGTTTAATTCTTAAATGTAAAACCTACATTTGTACATTGTGAACACAAATAGAAATTAATTAAACACAAAATCAATGAAGAATTCCTAATAATCAGTACTCCACAGCGCTGTCTTTATTTTATTAAGGTACATTAATGTTAATCTCATTGATTTGTTAAGTTAAATTAAATTTAAAATTTAAATTAAATTAAATTAAATTAAGTTAAATTTACCTTGCCTCCTCCACCTCATTCCTGTGCGTACGTGACGTAACGCTAAGTGCGCTGTTTCACATTAAAAGTCTGCACTAAATTCCGTGCTCTGCGTTTTAAAATTAATTATACAATTACTCGAGGCACAGAAAATAATTGTTCAATTTTTTAAATTGAGTAACTCGAATTATGCGAGTAATCATTTTACCCCTAGAGAAGGAGGAATGGAGAGAAGGAGTCGTAATTGGGGAACAATGAACAGCTCATCCCTTTCAGATATGATGCTGACTACTAATAATCTGAGCCAATCAAAATGCTTTCAGCTCATGCTAATACTGCCCACCCAATCACAGCTGCTGCAAGAAGTCGGTACATCTTTTCATTGTGTTAACTGTGGATGTCCAAACTCCTGCTCACTGCAGATAAAATAGTACATTTCTAAAATATCAACTCCTGCTTACTGCAGATAAAATAGTACATTTCTAAAATATAAACTTCTGCTCATTGCAGATAAAATAATACATTTCCTAATAATCTGCCAGTCAGACAAAAGTAAAAGCCTTGTGATATTTTATTGAATTAGTTTTATTTGTTTATAATAAGTGTTGATATATTTTTACAGTCATGTAAGTGTTTTTTTTTTATAAAGTTTTATTATTTCAACGCATACACAATTAAAAGATGGCTTGACTTTTTTTTTAACTGTACTTTTAGGGACTATCTAAAGTGGAGACAGAGCTTGTGGTTATTCCAGATTTCACAGGTAGGAAGTTACATAACAGTGAGGCATTTGATTGAACTTCTGACCTTTACTTCTGCCAAAAATCGCTACTGGCCACACTGCCAAAACGGGGAAAATGTGCACTGGGGACTTTGCTATGAACACATTACTGTCAAGTTCAAACGCACCTTGCAGTGGGCTAGTATTATTCCACACTGAGCTGTTTTAGTAATAAAAGGTTGTTCTGTTTTTTACAGTACGAGCCGTGAGGCAGCTTCAGGTCAGATGTGTGGAGCAGATGTGTTCCTTCGCAGCTGCACTAATGAAGGAAGTGTGCCTTCATTTAAAGTGTTATTTTGCTTCTCTCCAGTAATATCATATGCACATGATTTTTTTTCCAGGCAGTCAGTGAGTGTATCGCATTAGCATATGTACACTAATACATTCTTTGTTAGCATATTTTCTCTTAGTTTTCACAGAAATACCAAGTTTGCTGCCAGAACAGTGTATGATATGAAGTGTGCTGTGAAGTGTCTGATGAGTGACTATCAATTTTACCAATTATCAATCAAATCTAGAGGAGCATAACTCCTATAACTACTTATAAGAGTTATTTGACAACTGAGACCAGTTAGCCTCTGTGTAGAATTGATTAGAATGAAATTCTAGAGCCACAGAGACACTCCCTATCTTGTATTATGCACTAGTTAAGTTACATGCTGTGGATCAGCAATAGTCATTTACTAAACTCTGTGCTGTGAGATATGAGGATTCCTCCTCAGTTATCTGAAATACAGTCAGTGCAGTTGTGTTTAGCCCGTTAGCTTAGATGAGCTAACTTATTTAAGCCTAGCTACTTGGCTACAGGTCTGAGATTGACAAAACACACTGCTTCCTGACCTTCTGTCACTACAACATCAGTCACTGGACTTCACTTTCTAAGGCACAAGCGCTGGATGTTAATCAACACAGATTTCTCTCTTTAAACTGTTTTTTGGGTGAGTAAAGCGCTTCTTTTTTACAGTAAGCTTAGATTTCCAATATTTTTAACAGCATGGTTAGCAGCATCGCTAACCGCGGTTAGCAGTGCTTAATGCTAGTTAATACCATCCGACAGTGCTACACTAAGGAATCCTGAGTGTCCCACTAAGCCACTATCAGCTAGCTGTTTTTCTGTATTCCTAGTGACTAACACAGCTAGCGGTGCATAAAATTAGCTAGCTAGCTAGCTAACTAAGGACATCGTTTTATAAAATCCACATGAGCTTTTTTTTATAACATTGCTTTTCATGGTAGAATTTACTTAACTCATTTTGCATCTACAGTTTGTGTAGGTTTAGTACAAGGTTTAGCTTGGCAACATTGGCAATGTTAAAATCTATCTTGGTTAAAAGTGAAAGGTGAAAAGATGCCTGAAGAGAGGTTTAGGTAAAGACCTGTTTCCAGCATAGAAATTAGTTTAAAAGTTTTAAACCCTTTTTTCTTAGTACAGTTTTAACTAACAACTCTGATATTTTTTCAATGCTGCTTGGTGGTTTGAAAGCCATGTAAAGACAGAACCGTATTTGTTACTTATGTCACTCCCCACCTCTGGCAATACCATATACCCCTCAGTACTATTTGAAGACGGTATGATGGTATGAATAAAGTGGATTCTGTCCAACTCTACACTGTACTGAAGAAATTTGATTCTTCCCACTGCATAATTCACATCAAACACTATTGAAATCAAAACAAGAAAGAAAACAAGAAAGAAAATGATTGACAACTGAAACCAAACACTGGCCATTTACCACTGTCCTCATGCCCTGGGTAATATGTTAGCGGATATGCCAACCATTCCATAGCAGCCATGCCAAGGCCTTGTGCTGTTGGCTTAGTCTGGTATATGACCTTGCACTACAGCATGCTGCTTCATCTATAATCACTGCAATCTGCAGGACTGATGGAAGACTTGCTTTAACAGCCATTATACAGCACTCATGAATGAAGAAATGATCTAAATAAAGCACATATTGTTATTTTTAATATAAAAGAAAATAAAGAATAAGTAATTTATCCCAAAACTTTTTATGGTTACTCAATTATGGACAAGTTTTTTGAGAACCCAACTATTAGTTAGATTGTGAATCCTGCTACTTTTTATAAAGTCTTTTCTCATTAAATTAACCATTTAAATAGGACACTGAAATAAGCATCCATTCATTATAACACCTTTTTTTAAAGATAATTTTTTAAGACTAACTATTAGTTTTTAAAAAGGTCTTCACACAGTTCATTAACAATTATGGCTGTTTTTGTTTCTTTAAACCTTTTTTTGAACAAACACTTTCTTACTAAACAATTAGCCATGTTTTCCTTCTAAATTCAGCAGGTTTTGCCACTGGGTGCTTCCACTTCTGTTTATTTACAGTAAGCTTAGATTTCAGATTTCCACTAAAGCTGAAGCATTAGCATTAGCATTGGCGTATAACCGCCTTTTAGTGTGAAAAATACGGTAATGATAAACAGTTTCACAGGACTTTGATTTATCCTCAAAGTTTATCAAATATTTGCTAAATAATATCAACTCCTAGAAAAATACATCCTGGTAAATCTAACACATATTATTATATTATATTAACATTGATATGAATATAGAATTTTTGTAAATAATAGTGCTTGATAAGGCTTAAGATTTTATTGCAAAATCTAGAGAAAGTGGAGGAGTAATATTTGTCCAGTCTATGCCTACATCCACTGCACTACATCTTTACACAGAAATTACATAGCTTTTTTTTGCTATATTAATGATTAAAATGTTAGATTTAGCACTTTTAAAGATTACATTTACAATTTAATTAACAATATATTACATGTATTTATGTATTAAACACATTTAACTGATAATTCACTCAATAAAACATAACGTCAATTGCAAAACACAACAACTAAATTTTGTGACAATGACAGCTCTAAATAACAGTACCCTGTCTCTGGAGTAAAGCAACTATCTAAAGCTCTGCCAAATCATCCTAAGACTGTGAATTTGAATTGAGGCAATGCCATCTGTGGCCAAGAGTCCAAGAGGTCACGTGTTAGCAGCATGGGGTGATCTAGGGACTCCTGACTCATGGATTAGAATTGGCAAAATTCTAAAAGAAGAGGAAAACTAGGCAAAAAGTTACAAAATGCCATCTCTCACTTTCTATCTGGCAACTGTTTATCTATATGATTAACTTCTTAGGTATTTTAGTACTTAGTTCACTCTCATAACTACTTTGCGGTCACATTTTCTATTAAACTTCAGTTTAATAAAATTCAGTTTAATAGACCCTAAAATAAAACCCTGTGGGACTCAAGAACACAAGCTGCGCGTAATTGAACGTGTTTTATAATTATAGCAATACACAAGATATTTGGCAACCAGAATAACTCTGCCAATAAAAAAAGCATTTTTAATGTTCAGCCAAATTAAAGGTTGGGATTCATTGGGTAACACTGGGCAACACTTGCTGTTCAGTGTTCTTTTTCTGCACTTGTGTTCACAAAACAATGTGTAACTGCATCCTGCCTCATATCTATTTTGTCGTGACAGATATCACCAGTCAGAATTTTTTGGAAATACATTTTAGGACAAGCGCATGCCTCCTCCAATACATGTGAAGATTTAATAATGGGATGTTAAAATATTCATATTTACTGATAAATTGAAAATGTGCACTTGCATTTTCTTTGAAAAGCAAAACAAAATACAAATCAGGCTATTTAGTTTATGCAACAGTGAAAAAATGGGAAAAATCCAAAAAACAATATATGACATAGTTATTGGGTAACATTGTGCAACAATTGGCCTTTATCGAAATATTGTATTTTGTTCAGTTTGGGTTTCAGCCACAGTTTGCTATTTTAGTGCATCCCTAATGAAAAGGCTTGGTAATTATTGGAAAACATTGACACAGAGTTGGGCAAACTTACAATATTTTGTATTTTGTACATTTTTTATTTAATCAACAACATACTTTTTAATCATATTGAATGAAATGCAGTATATTTAGAACAAAATCCCTGTACTTAGTTTTAGTAGTTTAGTAGTTTTTAAATATTGATCATGAGTGATGCATGTATTGTGATCAATATAGTGTATCATGACAATGTGACTGATATAACAAAATTATATCATGAAAACATCATGATATAATAGTTTTACCATATCATACAAAAAAGCAAGACAAATTGCTATGGCCATGGCAAATGGCTCACAATAAAACTCAGGTTTGGTATTCCTTTCAGGGGAATAACAGTGTAGAAATATAAGTCATATTGGTTTGTCTGTTCTGTAGTATCTTTTTTGCCATCCACTCAAACCTCAACTGAATTTCAGCCATATTGCTGATTAACCTGTGAGATTTACGAACTCAGAGAACCTGCATAGCCTCAAAACTCTGATCTATAGCACAACAGCTGGACCAGTACCCCCCATAAAAAACAATACCTTTCATATATCAGCCCGCCAATCCCATACACACACCAACAACCAATCAACTAACCAACCCCCACTTGCAACTATCAGCACTCACTTTCTACTGACCTTCCACAAGTTCAACGCTCTCTACATAATTGCTCCACAGCAGTACTATCTAATCCCCAAATCTCACAGCTCCCACTGCAGAACAGACCTGAGGATAAATTCTCTGCTAGAGATACTTTATCATGGCTTTTTAGAATTTACCCCCAGTGTGCTCTGACCTTTTCTGAACTGTTCTGCGCTCCTGGCATCAGCTCAAAATAAACTGGCGTGCTTGGCTATTTTTTGCCAAAGCTAACTAGATAAGTATCTTGCTTCAACGCAGTTCAGAAGCATCTGCAAACATGTAGTGCTGTGATCAATGCTGCTGATAAGTGTTTGTATAGGCACACGCTGTAAGTTGCCATTTTGGCTAAATTATGAAACACACAGGCTGTAAAAGCATACTTTGAAGGTATACTTATTGAATATTGCAACTATATTGCAGTGTGACAATTATTTGATTATCATTTCATCAAACACTGTAAAAAAAAGTTAAGTCAGGAAAACTTAAAATTATTTTTTTGTTAAAAAAAAATTTACCTGAAATTTTCCACTCCTGCATTTCATTTTAGTCAACAATACATACTGATTTTAGCTTAAAAAAGCAATCAATAAGTGAGTCGATTAAATAGTATGTGTAAATATGAAGTTTTTTTGTCTGTTCTTTCCCCTATCACATGATGTTCCAGATTTGGAAGGCTTTTGGGACAATGAAATGAAGAGTCCTTGCTGGAATTTGAACTTGATGAGCAGCTAGACAGTAGGGCCCCCCTAGAGCTGTGAAATTACACTAGATAAAAACACAGTAAATTAACTTTCTGTTCTTTCTTGAACACAAAAATGTTCTGACACTCAGCCCCTCCTCACTCCTTACACTTTTTAGCTCCCTCTTGACTTCAGAAGGCCTTAAGGCCATATGTGAAGTGAAATTGTAGATCTAATTTTCCAAAAGTATTTAAAACCTGTGCTGTGTTCGTGGTTTGTCCTTATCATCTCTTATTTTGCACTTGTGTTCATAAAACAGTGTATAACTGAATCCAGCTCATGTCTTCTTCGTGGTGACATTGTGTGTCTCATCAGTCAAAAATATATATTTTCCAATTTAGCATATAATACAAAACCATAAATTTATTAAAAAGACTTTTAACTTATTAAAAGATTAAAAGATTTTTAACTTATTGTTTTATTTTTAAATTACTTAATTGATTATTTTTCTTATAGGGTTGTGTAACATTTTATTAGATTAAGGGGAGGAACGTCTCATAAACATCCATATTTAATCCTCCCCCCATCACTAGCAATGCTTTCAACATAGGGTTAGGACAAGCGCATGCCTCCTCTGATACATGTGAAGTCAGACTTTGCCTCTTTTCCAGCTACAACTGATCACTGGGTAGTCATTGGAAAAGCACATCTGATCATAGTGGCTTTTGTGGTTTTATGATATAATTTTATAACAAGGCTTTGGGATATGGACCATGCCTTAATTATGCAAACTCAGAACTTTCAGTTCTACCTTAACTTTCTGACAAACAATTTCAAACCCACATCCACCATACCGTCTCCTGGTGATGGTGGTGGGCCATCCTAAACTCCAGCCCAAAAAATGGACACATTTTCTGATAAATTGTCCGACCAATCACTGATGGTACAAGCTATGCAGTCTACTGTATTATATAATATGTTGGTAATACGTTTCATATTGCAGAGCTTTAAGCCTTCTTATGCAACAAAGGGGGCCCTAAAATTTTTATATTAGTAATATTTGAGGTCAAGCCATGAAAAATAGACCATCCTTCTTCAGAAGTGTGTCAGCGTATTCCATTTCAGCCTGGCATTCCCATATTTCAAAGCCTCCCCTGAGACCCAGCTGGGGAAAGCTGCTACAAATGGCCTGCATTTAGAGCCCTCCTCTCAGATCTGCTGCAGCCCAATACAAAGTGACAGCATTTAACATATGAAGATAAAGACTGGAGATTTAAGCCCCCAGTGAAAGCACCACTTAGCAGGGCAAAGGTATCTATATCAGGGGCAAGGGTTCAAGTCCAAACTACAGTACAGACCATAAATACTTGGACGGTGGCGCCGTTATGCTTGTTTTTAGCACAGTTTTTCAAATCACAGCAACTGTAATTACACAAGAATGTTAAATAAGATGTTTATATCTGTGTAGGACATATTCTATAGGCTCGAAAGACCTTATTTCAGGGGACCATAAGTAATCAGACAATTGGCTGCTCTGTTGTTTCTTGGTGCCTCTCCAGCTGCTGCCTCTCTGAAGCATTAGTTTACGCACCAGTAAACGAACTAAAGTCTAGAGTCATGATTGATTTGGGATGTGGCACTGGCATCTGGAGTCTCCTCCGCTTCTCTCTTGAGACCAAAAGACCACAAATGTGACAGTGGCAGTTAATCTAAACATCACTAGACTGAGAAATCAGAGTAAATCAATAAATCAAGCAAATCAACTAAAGGGGACACTTCGAAGGAGCATTAATCCATTGTTGAGCAGACAAAGGCAATGAAGAACCAAAATACAGTCCTGAATTAATGATGTGCAATATTACAATAGTCAAGTGTTACTCTGAATTAACACATTATAGAATATAGAAGAAAGTTAACCTTCATTTTTAAATAAATTCAAATTAATTTAACCATTTTTAACATGTCCAAGAATTCCCTGTCCACCCGGTCATCTTGGGAGAACCCCGCCCCTTTAAGAAAGTGACCTTTAAACAATTAATAATATACATTTCATTTAATATATCTCATACTGACTCTATGCTATATATAACAGTAATTCAAGAAGTAATCTGGTGTGATATTTGACTTATTTTTTAGTGAAACATGATAACAAGTACAAACTTCTGTACTTTTAAACAGCCCACCTTCATTTGCCACACAGAATTCTGAAATACAGAGATTTAAGTGGATGTTACCAACAGGCTTACAATGATAGTGATGGGGGCGTAGAGCTGTGCGTAAACATTAATCACTATTTTTACACCATTAACAAGTTCAAAGTAGCCCCACACTTGATTGGTAGAATTTTTTTGAGTGTCCTGACATTTAAAAAGAGGCACTGTGAACTTTGTGCTAAAAAAAAAACACTGTTTATACATAAAGTACCTTGAGGTAGTTCATCGGGGTGCTGCCATCTTGAAATTAATTCACGATAAGTCGACTGACGTGCCTGAAGGAATTAGTTCTGTGGAAATGCATGAATTTCAGCTGTTGCTGAAAATATCTCTAAAATATTCCTGTAATTCCACCAAATTATTTATTCGTGCTTGTCAGTCAACTAATCATGACTATAAACAGTGTTTTTTTTTATAAACTGTGCACTTTCAAAGATTTTAATGCCTCATTTTAATTTTTAGGGCCCTCAGAATTCTACCAATGAAGTGTGGAGCTACTTTGAGTTTGTTAATGGTGTTAAAATAGTGATTCCTTTGCAGGGGCGACTCTATGCCCCTATCACTAGCATTGTAAGCCTGTTGGGAGCATCAGCTAAAAGTTTTACTACATCCCAAGTTCAATCACACAGGATTTCTCCTTTAAAATCATTTTGGAAAAACATAATTTAGACTTTAAACAAAGCAAGGTCATTTTGAACAATTCAACTGCATGTCAGCTAAAGGTCGACCACGTTTTTATCACATGCCTACTAGATAAAAACATCCACCCCGTCATAGTCCATCCTATCATGAATCTTATTTGCATGCATTTTTATGAGAGATTGTGATTGAGTATTTATCATGATATTTTGACACATATAACAAAATGCACCAGTAAAAACAGTATACTGTCTTTCTTTCTCAACTGTCTATCTCAAAAATCTGATGAAATGTACAGACAGTTCTTTAAACACTGACTATATACACAATATACTAAGAAAAAAGTATTTTATACAATACCAGAACACAATAAAGTATTATTGTATTGCCAGGTTCTAGGTATACATGTACCTGCATTTATTTGTTTTTTTACGAAATTAAAGCAGGACGTATTTTCTTTGCCCTAAAAATCATGTCTTCACTTTACGGACCACAGACCACTGTTAAGTTTCTTGCACAATAGACTCTACAGCTCTGCAGTGAAATAACTGGCCACATGGCGGTACTGTATATAAGAGTACCCTATGTCTTTCACACAGGTTTAACCCACTGAACCCTGCATTCATTTAGTTATCAGTTCCAGTACAGACAGCAGTATGCATTATTTGGTAAGATGGTTCCATTTAAAAAAATTTGTGGCATCCCACAGAGTTCTGTTTTAGGGTTATAAAACTGCAAAATGATATGCATATGCATATGATACATTACCCCAAGGTTTAAAGAGTTAAGAATGTGCATGTGTTCAGATTCTCTAATCTCATGATAATAAAATTGATTTAAAGTTTAGAGAAAAGTGGCCTTAACTTGTTACATTTTGAGTAAATTAAGATATTCCTTGACTTACTAAAATGCAGCTTCTAAACAGCTCACAAGTTCCACTGAAGCTCTCTTCATAAACAATATAAAAGCCATTTCCAGCTACTGCCGTGTCATAAATTTGTTCACGATCGAATTACACATCATCTGTTACAATCAAACCTTAAGACCATCAAGCACCTTCAATTTGTGGAAAGCATGTGACCTTTTAGGTTCAGGTTCAGAAGAACTAAATAAAAATAGTCTAATATTACTTAAAATAATAAACTGTAATTAAATATAATAATAAACCCACTTAAGGTTGAATTTGAGCTAAATAAGAAAAATATTTTTAATAAGACATAAAATAATGGAATTTCTTTAATGGTGATTAATTACACATACTAATTAAATGAATCATAACTAATTATTTTAATAAATTGATGGCCCTAGCAGGAATACATCACTCACTGCCTGCAACAGTCAAATAGGTGCGAAAATTTAGGAACTTTCCAGAAAAAACAATTAACAACAGATTACAAAAAAATAAAAAAATAAACACTTGACACACACATTTAAAATGCCTTTTTTTCTCTCTCAAACCAATTCATAAAGTCTAATTTGCGACTTTGTGGATGCTGATCTCAGAAAAAAATAGAGTTAAATCAACTCTTAAAAGCAGTTTCCCAACAAAGGAATTATTAGGCTTAGGTTTGGACCAAACTGTACTCAGGTGGAGATTCTTCACATAAAGGAAAATACAGTATTTGTTCTGTCCGGAAAACTAAGCAATAATGTTGAATCTAATACAATGAGTGTCAATTTGCTGAGTACAAAAGGTTCTTTGCCGTGCTTCATAATACATCATTTTGATTCGATAGAGAACCATGTTTGTAAGATGTGTGTGAAAGTGCATGGTTCTATATCTGATCAAAAGTGCGTATTATAAGGCACAGCAAAGAACATTTTGTACAGAGGTGAAAGTGAATAACTCAACCGCACTTTAACATAGTAATACAATGTATGTATGGCTGGCCATTAATCCAATATCAATATGAATCATGAAAGAAAATGTTTCAATAATGCTGATTTTTAAACACACCGATTTTGCAGTATATTATTAATACATTATTTCATGTTTTTACACACTCATGCAGGATGCAGACATTCATGCAGGATGCAGAGGTTTGTAGTACAAACATATATTAAAGGCATTCTTGTATTTTTTCTGTAGCTTTTATCATTTGCATATTAATATTGAAATTATATTGTGTTGGCCAAAAAAGATAAATAATATGCAATTTAATTTTCGGTCATGTTGTCCAGCCCTACTGGACGGTTTAGGTTTAAAACACCTTTAATCTAACTTTACAGACTTGGGTCTACACTCTGTTCTACACTCTGGAGTCTAATGATTTTACAGTAGAAAAACAGCCAAACTGTGACAGTAAAATACTGTAAACTCTAAGGAGACTGATTATACTTTCTGTTCTGCAACAATACACAAGATATACTCATATTAAATACCCCCTGCTGTGTACATAATGGAAACATATAAATATAATATATAATATATTAATTATTTCATTAAAATTTTTTTCTTAAAAAATACAAGATTCTCATGACAAAACAAAAGGAAAAATTCCGTAATGTTTGCATAACAGGCAACACTGTACACTTATTGCACCATTCTTGGATCTAACATATATGGTTGCCAGAAAAGCAGACTGTAATTCGTTATAAACACATTTCAGGCACATATTTTAAAATGAAATTCTGGCAACCATAGCTGCCAGTTTTCTTACAAATTCTTATTAATTTAAAGAGTGTAAGAAGAGTCATTTTTGCACTCTGAATAATTAAATAAACATATTTCACATATTTTGAGCAAAATCAATAAAAACACACTGGATTTTTCTTCGCACTACACAAACACTCATATTACTTCAGATCAGTTTAGTGAACTTTCACTGACAACACCTGAGCTCCAGAAACATAAAGATTAAATGAAGCCACTGACCTTTGCTCTTTGTGCTCCTCTTGAAGATGTCTTGCACCCTCTGAGGACCAGCATTTTGCACTGGTGTGCTGAAAAAGCTCTCCCCTGCACAGCATCGCCCCATCAGCTGAATTCCTTCTGCTTTTCTCCGTTTTCTTCTCGGCCCAGATCTTCCATCAAAAACTTTGAGTTCCAGGTCAGATAAGACACCTCAGTCCTCAGGAAATCAACAGTGAAATCCATCCAAGCATCTGCCTTAAAGTCTTGGTGTGAAGTGCCTTGGTCTGAGTGTTTTTTTTTTCATCATATAAATAAATAAATAAATAATGTATAATATGCAATAGAATTTTGAGTATTTAAGGGTTATAAAACTACAGATCTCACATTATCCAAACCATCATCATTATCATAATCAAAGTGTGCTTCAGGAAACCTTTGTGTGCAACCCGTTCCTCGATTTGAACGTTTTGATACGATATGATGATGGAAATATGTACACATTTTTTTATTGTTGATGCTTTTTAAACAAGGAGAATTTAAGCAGCAGTAAACAAGAGACTGATGAAGATCTGGGTGTTTTTACGAAAATGAAATGACCCTTGTTGGCTTTTGTTTTTGTTGAACAGTTGAATATGTAGGACATATAAGTTGTAGGACATGTTACAGCTATGTTACAGGAGTGCACACACTGGTGGAGGTGAAGGTGGAGGTGGTGCCAGCTCAGTTAAGGCCTTTCAAGTCAAATCCAGATTTTCTTCATCAACCACATCCTCACATTTTGACTTATAACAGGCTATTGAATTCTATATTAAAGTCCTATTTTAATATATGATTATTGATAAAACCATTATAAGACTGCAGCAACCTGTTGATAAAACAGTCGATTGTGCAAAAGGACTTGTCTTGAACTTGGTTTCTTTTTAGACAGACCTAGAGACAAAATAAAAAAGTAGTCTGATGTTTGCACCTGCATTTGTGGTGCACCGGTCAATGACCTGCGACACCTACAGGTCCGTTTCCCTTGCGTCCAAGCAGAATGCGTACAGTGAACGCTTAATGTCCACACTGCTGCTGCTGCTGCTGTTCACTTTCACACTAGGTTTCTCTGCAGGCGAGTTATCCAGCCCTGCCTCGTTGTCCCCCTCTCCTGCCAACCCCACGGTCGACGGACTCTCGCGGCCGCCATCGTCCCTGAGCGAGGCCTGGTCCTGGTCCGTCTCCCTGTGGTAGAAGTAGTTAAAGTTGGACACGATAACAGGCACTGGGAGCGCAATCGTCAATACGCCAGCAATGGCGCACAGGGATCCTACGATTTTGCCCCCAACAGTGACCGGCCTCATGTCCCCATAACCTACAGTGGTCATGGTCACCACAGCCCACCAGAAGGCGTCGGGAATGCTGGAGAAGTGCGATTCAGGCTCATCAGCTTCTGCAAAGAAGACGGCGCTGGAGAACAGTATGACCCCAATAAAGAGGAAGAAGATAAGCAGGCCCAGTTCCCGCATGCTGGCCTTGAGAGTCTGCCCCAAGATCTGCAAGCCTTTAGAGTGCCTGGACAGCTTGAAGATCCTGAACACCCTGACCAGTCGGATGACCCTGAGGATGGCCAGAGACATGGCCTGCTGTTGCTGCTGCTGCTGTTGTTGGACGTCGTCGTGCTCTGGGCCGTGCTGCTGCTCCACCAGCTCCGTGCCAACCGTGATGAAGTAGGGCATGACGGACATGACGTCAATGACGTTCATGACTGTCTTGGAGAACACAGACTTGCTTGGGCATGCCAGGAAGCGCACTAGCAGCTCAAAGGTGAACCAGATGACGCAAGTAGTCTCTACGATGAAGAAGGGGTCGGCGAAAGTTAGCGAAGGCCTGGAGCGAGTTCCATTGGTCTCTGCCGTCCTGCTGCTGCTGGTCGCAGCCAGCTCTCGCTCATCCCGGAACTCCGGCAGAGTCTCCAAGCAGAAGGTGACGATGGAGATGGTGATGACTAGAACGGAGACGATGGCGATGGCCCGAGCAGGGCTGGAACTCTCGGGGTACTCGAAGATAAGCCACACCTGGCGCTGGAACTCGTTCTCAGGTAGCGGTCGCTCTTCTTCTTTGATAAAGCCCTCGTCCTCGCGGAAGCGCTCCATGGCTTCATCTCCCAGCTCATAGAAGCGGATCTCATCAGCGAAGACATCAATGGACACGTTGACGGGCCTCCGGATCTTGCCTCCGGACTGGTAATAGTACAGGATGCCATCAAAGCTGGGCCGGTTCCGGTCGAAGAAGTACTCGTTCCTCAGGGGATCGAAGTACTTGATCCTTTTCTCGGGGTCGCCCAGCAACGTGTCCGGGAACTGCGAGAGCGTGCCCAGGCGCGTCTCGTAGCGCAGGCCCGCCACGTTGATGAGCACGCGCTCGGCGCTCGCCATGTCCAGCGCGGCGACGGCGGCGGCTTCATCCAGCGTGTCATCGTCAAAGAGGCGCGCGCTGGGCTCCGTGCGCCACGGGCTCGGGGGAGGGCTGCGAGGGGAGCCCGTGCGCGCGCCGCCGTTCTCTAAGCTCACCAGGGCTATCTCCATCTCCATGCCCGAGCCATCAAAAAAGAGCGTGCGGGAGAACAAGAGGGGCAGAGCTGCACGAGAGCCGGGGGGTCCCTCGGCACGCGGCACGCACGGACGCACGCACGAGCCTCCTGCTCCTGCTGCTGATGCCGCCGCTCTCCAGTGTCACCAGCGCGTGTATGTATGTGTGTGTGTATATGTATGCATGCGCGAGCGTGCGTGCGTGCGTACGCCCGCGCGCTCGTACGAGAGTGTGGAACGAGAGAGCAAGCAAGAGAGCGACTAAGCTGTGCAGCGCGCGCTCGCTCAGTAAAGTAAATAACCACGAGAGCACGAGAGATTGAAGAGTTTGAAGACCCGGATGAGAGAAAGAACGATGATTACTGACGTCAAAAAAAGAGAGAAAAAAAACACACACACACACAACAACAGGCGGCTGGCTCAGCGCGCGCACCAGAGAGAGGGAATCCTCTGTTTCAGAAAGAGAGAGAGAGAGTGAGTAAGAGAGTGAAAGAGAGAGGGGGTGGAGGGTGGTCCTCACAACTCCTCCCCCAAAGCCATTCATTTTCATTTTTTTGGCTCTGGAATAAACCTGTGCCCACCTTCTCACCACTGAGGATGGATCAGCACTGGTTGAACCCTGTCAGAACATTAGGACCAACCACTTTGTTTAATAGAAGCCCGCTCGTTCAGTGAGTGTTTGTGTGTGTGTGCGTGTGTGTGTTAGTGAGTTAGTCTGCACACTTTGTTCTCAGCTCTTTCATTGGGTCTGAATGTGCAGCATGTGCGCTAAGGCAGCATTCATTCACGGATGGGTGAACATGGGCATGCCTGGGGTTAAGTTGCATCATCAAATGCTGTATGTGTGTGTGTGTGTGTGTGTGTGTGTGTGTGTGAGACCCATGTGTTTTAGTCTCTCACTCTATCCATGTCTTTATCTTTGAATATACAGTATTTCCCAAAAGTAAACACACCCCTGAAACTTTTCCAAATATTTTTTGATATCTTTTCTTATCCCATTTTTCCCCAATTTACACGGCCAATTACCCAACCCACTCATTAGGACTCCACCATATCAGTAGTGATGCCCCAACACAAGGAGGGTGAGGACTAGCACAGGCCTCCTCCAATACATGTGAAGTCAGCCACCGACTCTTTTCGAGCTACTGCTGATGCAGAATTGCCGAGGACAGCGCAGCGATTCAGGTTCCTATACATCAGCTCATAGACGCCTTGTGCTGATTGACATCAACCTTTGGAGTGATGAGGGATAAGAGTGCCGTCTACCTACCTAGAGAGAGCAAATCCATTTGTGCTCTCTGAGGGCTCTGGCTGATGACAAGCTACATGAACAGGATTCGAACCAGAGGTCTCCCAACCAATGTGGCAGCACCTTAGTCCGCTGGATGACTCAGAGCCCTATATGATATCTTTTCATGAAACACTGAAGATATGATACTTTGATACATACACACAGCTATTAAAGAACCATTAATGATTATATCACCAGGGTGTATTAGCAGATATTAGGTAAACATGCTGAGGTAAAGCTCTGGCAGCTCTTGTGAGCAGAGCTTCAACAGAATTTCTTTTTTTTTTTTAACTGTGAGGCACATCAAGGAAAAGTGTGCGGGATGTGGTTTCCACCGTGTGGGAATCTGCCTACCACCATTCCCATTTCCACACTCAGGGCTTCCAGGTATAGATAATAGTTTTCTGCAGCCATGGAAATGGGCGAGCTGATTATTTTTCTTCTAAACATGTAATCACTGAGCTTCAGTAAGGTTGCTTACTATAGCTAGATAATTTATTACAATCACTAATGTACTAGAAATGGGTATTTTAGACACTGAAACATATACTCTATATTGACTGATCTGCTGCAGAGTCAGACATGTCATCGCTTGCCATTGTGTGCAAACTGGCGACCCATGTGAGCTTCACCTATGGGGATGAGTGGTTGAAGACTCTATCCAGTGTTGGACTAACACACTCGCTCTGATTTATTACAAATTGTTTCTTTTAATGTCTAAACTGCTGGAAGCAAAAGTTAGTAAAAATGGCCAAATTGTGTCCAATTAGATATTTTCCTATTGTAACATTAACTGTTACAAAATCTCAGGTGTGAATGGGGAGAAGGGATGTTTTATATTTGGGTTTTGGGTACAATTCTCTGATACTGGCCACTGTATATTTAACATGGAACATCATGGCAAGAAAACTCTCTGAGGATGAGAGAAACAGAATTGTTGCTCTCCACAAAGATTGCATAGGCTATAAAAAAGTTTGCTTGCACCCCCTAAAACTGAGATGCAGCACGATGACCAAGGCTATACAGCAGTTTTTCAGCACAGCTTCCAGTCAGAACATCAACAAGACCACTGTTTTGTATTTACAGGAGATCTAATTGTACTGTAATTGTACTGTACTCCATTCCCATAGGAATGAAGCATGGAAACGTAGCAACAGCACATATAACACAGTCTAAATGCACTAGAGAACAGAAGAACAGCACCTACATGACTCAGACCAAATGACCAGTGAGTCACATGCTGCATGACCCCCCCGGCTCTGTTCAGGCCATCTGAGGAAACTGCATTTCTGCGTTGTTAAGGAGATGCTCTATGCTTTATGTGCGCAACTGAAACTCATAAGACTGTAACAAGCAGTCGCCACTGGTTGAAAATTCACAACTATAAGGTATTATGGAAACATTTTCTTACTTTGTGTCATGTAAGTAAATATGTCCAACATGTCTTTGATTAGTCTCTTGTTGCACGCAGTACAAATTTGTATTATTTATAATATCAATATCAGATTTTGATAGATGTTTTGGAAGACATGCAAAGATACTGTCCTCTGGTATCCCCCCAAAAACTTTCAATTTAATCAATCACTTGTTTTTAAGTAGTGGTCTTCAAATCCTGCACTGAGCTGTGGATCAGTTGAACTGTGTTCTCTGGAACGATGGAGCTCTTAGGTTTTGCCGTAAGCTTGCCAACACCCTCTAGTAGTGCAACCAAATCTTTACAGCAGAATATATAGTTGCAAGAATTTTTTTTGCATAAATTAAATGTCATTAAATGTGCTCTGATCTTCATTTAAGTCACAACAATAGACAAGCACAGTTTGCTTAAACTAATACCTCACAAAAATTATGTTTGCATATAAATCCAAAGGTTCACATACTTTTCCCCCCTTTACTGTGAATGTTAACATGTTGTGTTCAATAAACCCATGCAAACATATATCATTTTTGTGTGGTATTAGTTTAAGCAGACTGTGTGTTTGACTTAGAAGAAGATCAGAACACATTTAATGACCAATTTATTCAGGAATCTAAGTAATCCCAAAGGTATCACATACTTTTCCCTACACCGAAAATATTAGATGGAGAACCATCATTCTAGAGAACACAGTTCCACTGCATCTCCTTTCAGATTTCTTTTTTCCACACTTACATTTTTTTAATTATCAAACTAATTTTAAACCTGAGTAAATACAAAAAACATTTTCTAAATTATGATTTTATAATTAAATGAAAAAAGCAACATAAACCAACCTGGCCCTTGGTGGAAAAAGTAACTGACCCCCCAATGGATTAACTGTAATTAACCACATTTTCACAAGCCACAACCTAGCCTGAACTGTAGAATCAACAATGCTTTATGTCTGACAACAATAAGGAGGATAAAAGATCTCAAAAAGCAACACATTATTCCCTGAGGTAATTGAAATCTATTACTCTGGAAAAGGATAAAAAGTAGTTTCTAAGGGTTAAGGTCTGGACACTGAGGTGGCCAATCCATGTGAAAAGATTATGTTTTATTCTCCCTGAATCACTCTTTCACAATTCCAGCCCAATGAATCCTGGCATCGTCATACTGGAATATGCCATCAGGGAAGAAAAAAATCCATTGATGGAATAACCTGGTCTATATTCAGTATATTCAGGTAGTCAGCTGACCTCATTCTTTCAGCACATACTGTTGCTGAACCTAAACCTGACCAACTGCAGCATTTGTTTTGGCCAGGCAGTGTAGTATTTCTATATTATCCATGCGAGAGTTCCAAGGCAAAAGCCACTGGTGACCAAAAAAGAACAAAAATAAAAGAAAATCTGCAAGGGGGCAAATGCTTCTTCAAAGCACTGTATATTCCTCTACACATTACACAAAAGCCACTGGTGACCAAAAAAGAACACAAAGTCTTGTCTCACATTTGCCAACAAACATCTTGATAATCCCCAGGATCATCAATATTCTGTTGACTGAAGAGAAAAGTGTAGAACTTTTTTGGAAGATGTGTTTTCTGTTACAGATGGGTGGCATACCATTAACACATAATTTCAGCACACTGAACATCATACTAAAACATGGTCAAACATGGTGGTGGTAGTGTGATGGCCTGGGGCTTCTTTGCTGCTTCAGCACCTGGACAATTAGTTGTAATTGATGGAACCATGAATTCTGCTCTCTACCAGAAAATCCTGAAGCCATCAGTTTGAAACCTTAAACTCAGGCAAACTTGGGTTCTGCAGCAGGACAATGATCCGAAGCACATCAAAATTAAGGTTTTGGAGTGGCCAACTTAAAATCTGATTGAGATGCTGTGGCACATCCAAGTTATTCGGTTTAGAGGTCAATTATATTGTAACCTAGGGCCAGTTTGGTTGCTTTGAATAGATTTTTTCCCCCTTAATAAATGAAATTATCATTTAAAAATATATTTAAAATCTTTTTATATTTACTTTTTTGTATATTTATGTTTGTCTCATATTTAAATTGGTTGGTTAAGCAGAAAATTTTAACTTCACAGCACTGTATACTCCTCTAGATATTAGAAATGTCTGATATTAGACATAGTGACAGTTGTTTCATGTAACATTAGCAATACTTTTGTACAGGGACTAGACAGGCAGTGTGTCCACAATTTAATTCCACAAACATTTTAGAAGACGAAAATTAAGAAGAATTGTCAGAGCTAGAAGTAAAAAAAAGAATGACAAGTATGACTGTCAGTGTGATGATAAAGTCAAGCTTTAGCAGGGAAAGTGAGTGAGAGAGAGAGAGAGATTGATGGAGGGGTTAGAGAGAGAGTAGAGGCAGTCAGAGAGGTGGAGGAGGAAGAGGGATGAGTGTAAGAGATGCTGGTGGTGATGGGGGGTTGCTTGGACAGGGTCTGAGTGTAATCCCTGGTGAGTATTAGCGCTGTGAGGGGCCGCGCTGGAGGAAGCCGGGCAGCTCAGGCAGGCTGGAAGCCGCACGCTTCTCATTAGGAGGCCGATCCGGAGCGGTCAGTCTGTCCACTGCTGCCAGCCTCTCTGCTGCTGCTAGGCTCTGCCACGTGATTGGTAGGACTGGATGGAAAGCATGGAGTTGCTGACCAGTAAATGCTGACTGTTTCCCCCCACTGTACCCATTTACACTGGGGAGCTAGATTTACCAAACCAGATGTTACACTGTAGAATTAGTTTAATTGATTCAATCAATCAAATCAATTTGGCTTTCCAGGTCACCTTGGATCTCCTCTATATATATGATGCCATTCAGTCCAGAATGATTGATATTCACTACATATTTAGATAAAGACTGTAGACACCTAGTAATTTAGGCTGCATTTACTGTTCATTACAAGTTTAGTTAATCAATTAAATTTATATTTATTTTTTGCACATCCTTGGCGATAAATAATCCTTGAATGTAAATGATGTGTATCTATCTGTAATTTAAAAGAGTCTGTTCCTAAACCGACTCACATGTGCCCATCACATGTGAGTGATTTATGCACATCACATCTGCAAAGAGATGCTCAAGAATCACATTGATTTTAAAAGATTGGATTTGACATGCCCACAAAGTCCTATCTTCCAGTTTTACGTTCAAGACTCCAAACTGTGCTCTCTTTATTATATAGTGCACTAATTTGAGGTTCTGCCATTTTGTATTGGCTTCTGAAAACATAGTGCTGGATCACCCCCAGTAGCGCACTGTAAAAATCCCACAATGCACCCTAATATATAGTCAGTGTTGTGCCACTTCATATTTAAAATGAACCAGTTCAAAGTTCAGTTCATACTAATTCAAAATAACTAGATTATGTTCATTGGTTACTTAAAAAATTTAACTAATTTCACTTTAACTCCAAATAGTAAACTACTTTACATTCATTTGCGTTTTTCCTATTAATATTTAGGCTGCTATTATTTTTCAATAGAACAACTTTCTACCCATCCATCACCAGCCCAAAAGCATTGCTATTCCCAAAATAATATATGATATATGATATGATATGATATAATATCATAGACCACACTAATTTCTATATTGAACCTTGTACTTATATACTCAACAGAGAACAATATTAAATTTTAAAAGCTTTTAAACTCTTCCTCTTTAAAAAACCCTGAAATATACAGGTGAGTTTGCAATGCTTTTTTAGCAAAATACACAATTCTACTTTTATTCTCACCAAAATAAAAGGAACGCTTGTTAAGCAGATATTAATATTTAGGATGTGGATATGAGGATCTTGATTGGTCTGTCTTTGTGCTCAGAGGACCTACCACTGAGGGTTCTCTGTGGGAGGGATTAACACTCAACCACTATCTTTCGTAGTGCATCAGTTTAGTTTAGCTTTTCAGCTTAATGGCAGTCAGTTCAGAAACATTGTCTACAAAAGGCGCTATCTCTGCGTTTCCTTTTGTCTGTAAGACATGTTGAGGTAAGTTTACAGGTCATATTTCGAGGATGACTCATTTGCCAATTTTGTTTGCAGATTAGACAAAATAGTGTATCAAAAAGAGTGGTTTGTGGGATGTCTGGTAATGAGTGCCGCAAATAAATGTTGTATATGCTTGGTCCTAGCTTTTTCTGTCATTTGACATGAATGTTAAAATAATAATCTTTAGAAACTGTTACTATGATGTTAGACGTTGGCCATCTACTGTGAAAAGAGACAAACATTTGTCTGACCTTTTTGACATCCTCCCTGTGGAGAAATCAATTTTAACTGGCACTGATTGATTAGCTGACCTTGGAGTTTGACAGGGCTAATGACCTGAGACATGCTAACAGGGAAAAGACTGGATAACAGATCGCACATCAGGGTGACATCACCATCACTTTCTATCTATCCCCTTTATTCCGAGTATGTGTACTTTTTTGCAATACAGCATCTGTCGGGGCTGTTGCTGTGTCAGACACAATGGGCATCTGTCTTTGCCCATCTGTCACAACTTCAGCACACACTCCTGAGCTCCCAAATTTGGAGCAACCTTTCCTTTTAGCTCTTATGTAATAACACACATACGACAAATAATAAAAACAGATTCTTACGTCACTCGTGTCTTTTTTTGGGTTGTGACAGCTCGATGCCAGGTGTTTGGCATTGCTAAAATTACAGAAATAGCTTTCAGAAAAGGAAAGTGGAGCTTGGGACGCGTATGGTAGCCTATTATTGCATGTGAATACTCTCACGTAATAATAAATTTGATTCCAAAAGTAGAAGAGCCTTTTAATCCGTCATTAAATAACATGGCAGAGGATGCTCAGGGAGCTATAAGTAGGTTGAGTTGTTTGTCATGCATTGGTGGGAGTACCGGACAAAAATTTGTACATATCTTCTCATTTAGTGTTTTAATTTTTTTTATTCTTTCATTTTCCCTACATTGTACATTAATAGTGAAGTCATCCAGACTATGAAGGAACACATGAAGAATCAGGTAGTAACTTAAAAGTGTTAAACAAACCAAAATATAAGTGGCTCTGGGGTGCTGTTAACTTGCAGTTTTTGAGGCTGGTAACTCTAATGAATATGTTCTGTGAAAGAGAGATAACTCTTGCTCTTTCTTTCCTGAGGTGGTCCAGTTCCATCATAAGAGCCAGTTCCATCATAACATTTGTGATGGTCTTAGCGACTGCACTTGAGGATACTTTCAAAGATCTTGATTTTTATTTAATTTAAAGGCTGACCTTTATTTCTTCAAGTCATTATTTTTTTTCTTTACTTAGTTGAGTAGTTCTTGAACATAATATGGATTACTCAAATAGAGCTATTCACTGTATACCAACTCCACCTCCAACTCCAACTGATGCTTTAAAACACATTAAGAGGCAAGAAATTCAAGTAATTAACTCTTGATAAGTTCAGCACAGCTGTTAACTGAAAGCCATTCCTGGTGACTACATCATAAAGCTGACTGAGAAAATCCAGCCATGATGTGCAAAGCTGTAATCGAAGCAAGAGGTGCTACTTTAAAGAATGAAAAATAGAAAAAAATCTGGTTTATTTAACGCTTTTGTGTTTACTAGTTTTGATGACTTTAATATTAATCTACAATGCAGGACATTTTTTAATTATGTAAAGTCCTGAATTTAAGGAGTTTCCAAACCTTTTTAAGGGCAACTCTTCATTTTTTAAGACTTTTCAAATCCATGATATTTGCATCAGTGTCTAACAATGTTGTCACAAAGCTGATTTACTGAAATCGGGTAGCAGGACAGAGAATCAGACAAAACATAAAACACAGAGCTCCCAGTGAGCAACAGTGGCTAAGGAAAACTCCCTGCTGTAGTAAGGAAAGCTTGGGAGGAACCAAGGTGCATACACTATATTGCCAAAAGTATCCACTCACCTGCTTGATTACTCATTGTGCTTGATTACATAAGGCTGGGAGGGAGCTGCTCGGCCATAGAAAACCAGTCCATAAATGTCTCTACGCTCTACTGTTCTTAAGCTGATCTGAAGGTCACATTATGTTTGGAGATCTATAACAATTGACTCCTATTCACTTTCACTTTGTTATAATATCACTGACAGTTGGCTGTGGAATATTTAGCAGTGAGTTTGCAACTGGACTTTTTACACAGGTGCGCATCCCATCACAGCTTCTGAGAGTGACCTGTTCTTTCACTAATGTTTGTAGAAGCAGTCTGCATGCCTAGGTTCTTGGTTTAAAGACCTGTGGCCATGGAAGTGATTGGAATTACTTGGATTAGTGAGCGCAAATGGTTGGCAATATAGTGTATCTACTTTTGGAGGAACCCATCCTCCTCTGGTTGGTTTACTTATAAATAAATATACACCTCACATCAATGCTATCAATCTAGTAGAACTTTAGAAATGTTCCCTAAACATTTGAGACTCCAATAGTTACTCCAAATGCAGAACAATCCAACCAACTTTTTTTTAACACTTTTGAACTATGAATTAGTGGGTGCCCTAATACATACGTATATGTTATAAAGAGAAAATTTAGTTTTTATTATATGTATATATATATTTATGTTGTATTAGCCTCGTATCTGCTGTGCAATACTAGCATGTCTTCATTGGCGGACTACATTTGGTGTTAGAAGAAAAATTAGTTGAACTAATTTGAAGCCGTTCTATCACTTTTAAATGCCTAAAGATGCCATTAAAACAGCTCATTCTGGCTGTAAACATGGCACGCCATATAAGCGTTGCCCTCTATAGGGTTGGCATCTGCGTATGAACTCAAAGTAAAAGCCCCAGGGCTGCTGTCGTCAGCTGAATTCATGGCTTTTGTGTCACTCCATGCTGCTTCATTGGACCCACACGTGACATGGCCTTGTATGTTCGCTCTGCCAGTCACTGAGGCCAGGCTTGCGTTTCAGTGAAACATGAGGACTAAGAAAAGAAAAGGAACTGGAGAGGAGCTCTATACCTCGCTGCCAGTTTTGCTGGCCACAGCCCAGCTTGTACCCAAAAGAGAAAAAATAACAGAAGTGACCTATTTAAAAGGTTAAAGTTCCTTAGCTGCACTGGATTAGAGGGAAAGTATGGGGAGGGTGGGGCTTCTATATATATCCCATTCTTATCTTTCAAGCCCAGCTTCATCTAGATAAGAGCAGTGCGAATCTCGCCCAGATGAATGATGCACTGTCCTCCAACCTGAAGGAATAATAAAACAAACAACAAAACAAACAAAAAAAAAAAAACAGCGACGGTGAGTAACTGGCCCCTGGCTACAGTGTGATTTTATATGCTGGCATTCTGGCTCTGGGCCCTCAGTCACATCAGCACCAGCACACAGTTTCTCCTTATCTCATCCCCACCACTGACCTGAAACAGTGGGCACACACTGACGCAGCGCAACAACACAAAGGCAGAACAAAAGTGCTCTTCTTGGAGCGTGTGGCACCGTAATTAGCGTGAAACCCAGATGCAAAGACAAAACAGATGTGAAAATATAATTAAGAGGCATAGCAGTTGTTCTGATGAACTGCCCTGCTGAAAACAGCCCAGGCTTTGTTCTGTGTCACCGTTAATTGGTGGGAATATCTCTATACAGTTTGACTCGAGTTTGAGTAGAGCTAAAACTTCATCAGCATGCAACTGTATTAAAAAAAAAGGACACAAAAAAGACACTATACAAGTTAATTTAATGGCTTTGCCACACATTAAAGAAACATTATGTAACAATTTGTCTTTAAAATAGTAGCTTTAAAATACTGTCTTAAAGCTTGTACAGTAGAAAAAAGCACCTCTACTGTTTATAGATCTGGATCAGCATGTTGGCAGCTCCATTCATATTTGTTGTGTAACCCTGTTCATATTAGTGTAAAATCACGGTCCACATTCTTTCACTTTCATTGACGATTCTGAGGCTCTCAGCTTGTCCAGAAATGCATGTGTAAAGCATGTCTTTTAGTTGGGGCTCAAAACCTGAAATACTTTCAGATTTCCAGACCATAATACCGCTTTAAACCACACATTTCTACTGCGTTTCCACTCAAATAGAGGAATTTATTGTCTTTGTTATATGTAACGGACGTGAATATATGAAAATATGCTCTGCTCATTGATACATGTTTAGGGCTGTTATGGTTAGAGAGTCAGATACACTTTACAGAACAATGTAAAAAATCCTGCTTGATGTAATTTAATATTTTATGTTGGAGTTTAGATTCATTAGAATGGAGCAGAGAAGGCATACTTCCAGAAACTATTTTAAAAAATACTGTATCTTAAAAAAGTATTCATACCCCATGAACCTTTGCACTTTTTGGCATTTAACACCCACAAATGTATTTTACCTTAAATGTATTTTAATTATGTTTATGTGACAGACCAGCACAACATAGCAAGTAATTGTAAAGAGAAAATAAAGGTGTACATGGTTTTTAAAATGTTTTGTAAATAAAACTTTTATTTATGTGTATATGTGGCATAATATATGTGGAGTGCTTTTGTTTTTCAAAAATCTGAGTCAATGTTTTATACACCTTTTGCCTAATCTATCTTTCATCTTCTATGATCAGCTTCTCTGTCATGCTGATAAAAAAAGAATCCCCACAGCATGATGCTGCCACCACCATGTTTTAGGGTTGGGATGGTGTGTTCAGGGTGATGTGCAGTGTTAGTGTTTTTGCCACACATAACATTTTGCATTTGAACTTATTTATTAAATTATTTTTTTTAAAGACAGAAGAACTTTGTATCATTTTCTTTTCACTTTGCAATTATTTGCTACTTTGGTTTGGTCTGTCAAATAATATTTCAATAAAATATATTTGCATTTGTGGGTGTAATGTAATAAAATGTGAAAAATTCAAAGGGTAGGAATACTTTCTCAAGCCACTGTATTCATTTAAGATTTAGGTATTTATTAATTCATTTTGGAAATATCATATTCATGAGACAAGTGCACATGAAAGGCACCACAAACTCATAATGTATTTACGAGTGAGAATCTCCTTAATAAGCCTTACTGATTAAAATAGTCCCAACTTTACAGATTATTGTCTTAGGACTTATTGTCTCTGATCCAACTAGATTGTGGTATCTGCTATAGTTGAACATCTATATAAACAATGTGTGTGACTGAATGCAGTAGCTGAATGCATTTATTAGAATGGGTGTCCACAAACATTTTGACGTAAATGTAAATGTGTGATGTCAGTATGTGGTGCATTCTGGGCAATGGAGTACTGAGACTGCCATCTTCAAGCACATACAAAAATGTACTGTCTTCACAGAATTCCTAAATTGCCACTTTTCTTCTTGGTATCAAAACTGACTTTCGATGTATTTCGTGTACTTTGTAGCAACAAAGCTTGATGTATCTTTTTGATACTAGCTTTTGTAAGTTTATCTGTATAAGTGCGTCTATTAAATGTTTTGAATGGAAAGAGAAATGTTAGTGTAGGCAGTTTATACACAACTTAAAGGGCCCATATGAAGAGTATATTAGAGTTTTTCATGTACTTTACTGTAAATGTGTGTTTCCTGCAGTATAGTCGAAGAATTACTTCAGGTATTTGTATTTTTAGTTTGTGATAGCGTCATTGTGAGAAAAATCATATAAAGGTTGTATTGCTTTTAAACATGTGTGTGTACTGTACCTGTGTGTGTTAATGCACACTGCTTGTCAGTCTGTGTTTTATCTGTTTATATGTCTGCTTGCATATATTCTGGATTTCTGTTCCCTCTGTATATCTCATATATTTCTGTGCATGAAAAGGTGTGTGTGTGTTTAAGTGTGTGTGTGCTGTGTGCAGTTGATGAGGAGCTGAGGGAAAAGGCAGCGTTTATGTCTAGTGTCTCTATGCTGACGCTGAGCTCTGGAGTGCTTCGGGTCTTGTTGCCAGCGGCGGAGGGAAACTGTAACCATAACAACAGGTAACCACTAACAACCGGCATTCATGGCGGTAAGCGCTCCGGCGGGCTCGTCTAATTGCAGTGGAAGAATTCAATGGCTGGAATTAGGAGCCTGGCCACCATCACATCCTCACCGGCGCAGGTCCACAACACAGGAGACAATGGCAGCTTATTTTACGCCAAAAGAGCCAGACAGCCACCTCCCAGCCAAGCCAGCGAAGGTGAAACTCAATCAGTCAGATCTGTGTTCATGTGGCCTCCAGCAATGCTGCCACAATAGAAACACCAAATCATGAACAGATTTCATTAAGTGACGCCATTGCTATTTTTCATAATTTTCAAATTCACATATAATAAACTACAGTACCAATCAAAAGTTCCTAAACTCAATGTTTTTTCTTTATTTTAAAATGTAGATTAATACTAAACTAATACTAATGCAAAATATGAAGAAAAACAGATTAATTTATTAAACCAAAAAGTGTTAAAAAAATGAATATGTTTTATATTTTAGATTCTACAAGTAGGCACCTCTTGCTTAGATGTAATTTTTGCACATCTTGACTGAATTTTCTCATCAGCTTTATGAGTTAGAGTCACCTGGAATAAAGCTTTCAGTTAACAGCTGTGCTGAACCTGTTAGGAGTTAATTACTTTAATTTCTTGCCCTCTTAATGCATTTGAGAGCATTAGTTATGGTGTGAAGAGGTAGTGTTGGCCTATATGATTAATGTTCTAATCCATATAATGACAAGAACTGCTCACCTAAGTAAAGAAAAAAAAACTATTTAAGAAATGAAGGTTAGTCAATGCAAAAGATTTCAAAAACTTTTAAGAAAGTTTCCCTAAAGTGCAGTCACAAAGGCCATCAAAAGTGCTGGATAATGAAACTGGCACTCATCAGCACTGCTTTAGAAAAGGAAAACCAAGAGTTACCTCTGTTGCAGAGGATATGTTTAATGTTGCAGTCAAGACTGCTAGAGCGAAGTCCGGGACATGTCGAGTCTGATTAAGACCAAGACTTTGTAGTAGTTGAGTCCAAGTCAAGATCGAGACCTGGAAAAACCAAGGCTGACCAGATTAAGATTTAAAAATAAAAAAAAACTGTTTGGGAGTGGTCTGAATACATTAATGTATCTTGCTTAATCTGTGTCTTTTCTAAAACGTAATAATCTTGAGATGCAACATAATAATAATAATAATAATAATAATAATAATAATAATGATAATAATAATAATAATAATAATAATAATAATAATAATAATAATGGCAGATAAAACTGACAAATTGACGAACTCATGTCATACAATTATGCAGCAATAATAACGATGATAATACAAAAATTGCATAAGTGTATTACGAATTAGACAGACTAACCACAGCAGGCTATCATAATATAACAATATACATACTATAAGATTACAATATTGTTAACTTAGTTCTCTCCCCGGTAAAGTTGGTACTCTCCCCAGTAACAATAGCGTGTTAATTTTAGCCAGCTCGTGGCTAAGTTTAGCTAGCTTGCTGCTTAGTTTACTTTTCTTCCCGGTAACATTAATGTCATCGCTAAGGTTAGCTAGCTTATCACTAAGGTTAGCTAGCTCATCGCTAAGGTTAGCTAGCTTATCGCTAAGGTTAGCTAGCTCGTTAACAAGGTTAGTTAGCTCGTTGATAACATTAGCTAGCTTTAGTTCTCTCCCCAGTGACATTAGTGTGTTAGCTTTCTCGTCGCTAGCTTTAGTTCTCTTCCTGGTAAAATTAGTGATGCCATAACCAACCCAGCTTATTATACCAGAGTGTTTCATTCTCAGGCAAAATAACAGGGAGGTAATAGACTTGTAAAACCATATCTGAGCATTTTTTTATCCCAACTAAAGTCACATTATAACTTTTTACTCATTCACAACATTTCACTCATTTACAACCAACCTCAAAACACTCAATAAATGCATAAAAACAGTGATATGTGTGATACTAATGCCATGATAGTATTAGATTTTGTGAATCTTTAAATATTAATAATAATGTTGTATATTTTAATGAACAAAAAACAGTTCAAATGTCGTCTTGTAAGGAATCTTTACTACTGCAGGAGGATGTAAGAACTGACAGAGTGAATGTAGGTCAATGGAAAAGACTTGGTGTCATGCCTGCTCGCCCATTCACAGGATGGCAGCATGTCATTCTAAGAATCTTTATGATGAGGTCACATGCCATGCAAGGGAGTGCTTAAAATAGTGTGGGCTTTATTATGCTGTTTTTAATCCTATCCATGCTCCTGCAGCCAGAATGCACAGCGGATGGGAGCTGTGTGGGTTGATGAAAGGATTAGACCTGTCAAATGTTTCTAAAAAAATGTTTTTTTTTTCCTATGTCTGAAGATATTTAAACATGATCTATGGTGATGCTGGCTTTAAGAAGTGCACATTAAATAACCTGTTAGTAGTGTTTGTAGTGTGTGGGAATGGCCTGCACTCGTGTATATATATTTTTTTTCATTGTGCATTCTGTTTATAAAACCTGTTATAAAAGTTTGTAGGTACATGAATGGTTTCTATTTTACTTATTCAGGAACTGGGGTCATTATATGAAATGAATGGCATTTTTTCACTTTTTTGCAAAAATTGCCTTAACCCATATGGAGTTTACCAGAGCTGCACAAGTTGCTACTGGAATCCTCTTCCACTCCTCTGTAATTACGTCACAAAGCTGGTGGAGGTTAGACACATTGCACTCCCCCACCTTTTGAGGATGCCCCACAGATGCTCAATTAAGTTTAGATCTGGAGACATACTTTACCACTCCATCATAATAAATATGGGAGGGAGGGGTTCATCACAGTAAATCTATACTGCTGTACAGGCTTTACACTGCCTACTATAAGCTATAGTATATATCCAAGTTTCATTCCTATAGTGTTGTCCCTATAAAATATTTGCAGAAATATTTTGACCCAAAATACAGAACAACTTCCAGATATATCAAAATGATTGGAGTTTCCAGCTATAAGAAGAAATGTATCGCAACAACACCCCAATTATTGACAATTTGGTTTATGCAAAACCATGTGGACACTTTTCTTAAATTTGACTTCCCATTACTCCACATTGCTACAGTTATATCATTTGGAACATATAGCTTGAATATACGAGAATGAGATATTTACAAATTTAGTGGTGTCATTTGATAATGCTTTGAGTTTCTCAGTTTATAGGAACCTTAATTTTAGTCTATATACAACCAAATAGGATTTTTATTAAATTGGCTTGAAAAAGCCAACTTACTGTTCTTCGTTATCTTCTTTTTCTTCTTATTATTCTATAAACACAACCCCTCCCACAGTTTTTGACGTGGAAACACAGATTTTTGCAGGATCATAGGAACTATACTGAATTATGTTACTTGTGCGTTTTGGAGCGATACGTAGTATTTCATTTTGCCATTCCATTACTGCACGATTAACACTGTGGAAAGTGTTTTTCAAGACATTGGTGGTTTCATTTGATCACACTTTCATTTTTTTCTTTAATAAGGCGTCAATTTGTCATCTATACATCAGGTAATGTTAAAAATATAGCGATTTAACCTGTAAACAGCTGTATTTAATTTTTAGTAAGAGAAAGATCTGCATTTCCAGAACGTTACACTGTTCTACAGATAGGTAGTTGTTTTTCTGATGTATATCTGTTGATAAGATCTGGTTAAATTACATTTATTAAGCTGTGAAATGTCTCCTGCAGCTCAGCTGTGTATGAAGCTACACTTGGTTTGAATGTGGATGTGATTTCTACCAGAATCACTTCACAGTCTTTTTACATAGACAATTCTAGCTTGACATTGCTGGTTACAATCAATACCCAATACTGCACTGTCCACTGCTGTGTGCTGTCCCATGACTTTTGCCATGTCAGTGTATGTCACCAATCAGTTCATCCTGCAGTCAGGTGAGCTTGTTTGCTTTATCATTTGTTGTGACAGGTCTATCAAGATGCTGTAAGTCCTGAGCTGATGGGTCACTGACCCGGTTTAAAACCCCTCAGGTAGGTTATATCTCTCTAGTGCGCTGCCTGATCTAATCACTTTATAAAGCTCTGTGAGAAAACCTGGAGCTGACGTGCTCAACAGCTGTATTCAGGACTGACAGCCGTACTCATAAATCTATCACTGCAGTGAGGAGTGGGAGGGGCTTCTGACTGGAGGACTGTAGACCTTACTGTCCAGTCTGAGCAGAGAGAAAGACAGAGAAAGAGAGAGAGAGAGAGAGAGAGAGAGAGAGAGGGATAGAGGGCCGAGCCGTGAAGCACCTAAAGGAAGATGAGGCCCCGATGACTAACACTGACCATCACGCTCCCTGGACATGAACAGGCCTTACAGCATGGAAAGAGACAGAGAGAGAGAGAGAAAGAGAGAGAGAAATAAAGTGGAGGCAAAGAAAGATAGAGGGAAAGGCAAAATACATAAGGAGAAAGGCGAGAGGCGGAGATAGAGGAGACAGAAAGAGAAACAGGGGAGGCAGAGAAAGAAAGGAAAGAGATAAGCGATGAGATGGAGATAGAGAGAGGAGAGAGATAGGATGAGAGAGATAAAGAGAGAAAGGAGAGAGCTATGGGGAGACAGAAATGGAGATAGAGATGAAGAGAAAGACAGGGAGAAAGATAGAGCAGGAGAGAAAGAGGAGAGAGATAGGGAAAGAGAGAGATGGAGACAGAGTTAGAGATGGAGAGAAAGACAAGGAGAGAGAGATGAAGATAGAGAGAGGATACAGACAAAGTGGCATAGAGAGAGACAGGGAGAGAGAGACAGGGAAGGCAGAAAAAGAAAGAGAGGAAAAATAGGGAGAGAGAGGGAGACAGAGATAGAGAGAAAGATAGGGAGAGAGAGATAGAACAGGAGAGATGAGAAAGATGAGAAATAGAGATTGAGACAGACACTGAGATGGAGAGAAAGACAGGAAGAGAGAGAGTGGTGAGAAAGATGGAGATAGAGAGAGAATATAGGAAAATAGGCATTTAGAAATACAGGGACAGAGAAACAAGGGAGGCAGAAAAAGAAAGAGAGTAGAGAGATATGGACAGAGAGAGAGCTGGAGACAGAAATACAGGGAAAAAGAGACAGAGCAGGAGAGAAAGAGATGGAGAGGATACAGGGAAAGAGGCATAGAAAGAGACAGGGAGCAAGAGACAAGGGCCAGAGAGAGAGAGATGGAGACAGAGCTAGAAATGGAGAGAAAGACAAGGAGAGAGAGAAAGATGGAGATAAAAATAAGAAAAAGGCGTAGAGAGAGACAGGGAGAAAGATGGGACAGAAAGAGATGGAGAGAAAGACAGTGAGAGAGAGAGCAGGAGGAAGAGAGAGATGGCATGCAAGTGCTGGTGTGAGTGTAAGGAGTCCTGACAGCCGTTGCCTGCGTGGGTAATAAGGGCGTATGGAGAGGGCACGTGCAGCAGGCAGGGGGAAGCCAGGACACACACTTGCCACACACATTAGCAGGACCATGTACCAGTAACAGCACAGACAGAGTGACAGACAGACAAACACTTCCCACTTATTTCACAGCTCTCCTGTCTGGGAAACTCGCTTCATAACACATCTAATGACACTGTAAGCAGTGTAGAACCTCACTTATGCAGAATAAAGGAGTTGATTTTGGGCTGAATTGGGGAGGAGCTTATTATTGCTGGTTTGTTTTCACACACAAGATCTCCATCTAAACTTTAAATTTATTGCACTATTTCCCAGCTAACAGAGAACATTATAAGAACGGTTTGCCACGTTTTGAAAAGGTTGCAAGGTTTTGGAAGGTTAGCCTGTAATGTTGTATGTTAAATGTTTTTTCTAGGAACATTCTAACAATATGTGACATAATAAGGGTTTGGATCAAGAGATGTAAAGTAGAGATGTAGGGAAAAATACCTACCTTCTGCCACAGTGTTCCGAGATCCAGAAATTTTTACAGTTTGTCCAAACACCCTTTAGTCTGGGTGACTATGCAGAGTCTAACAGCCGCCTCCAAGAGCAATGGCGGCTCTCGGAGCTGAAGATAGCATAATGGTATGTAAACAGAGGTTTTTCATAAGCTGCTTGCGCACTTTTTAAGTTAGTAATGCCTTGTTTTAAATGTCAGGGCTCTTCGGATTCTAGCAAGGTGAGGTGTGGAGCTTCTTTAAGCCTGGATAACGGTGGAAAAAATGATTAATCGGGGCAAATTATGCCTCATGTCACACAGTCTGAAGGGTGTTTGGACAAACTATTAAAATTTGGATCTTGGAACGCTGTGGGAGAACGAAGGTGTGCTATTCCTCAAAGGTACGTACTTTTTATCATGTTTTACTACACAAAAAAGTCAATGTAACATCGGAGTTCTTCTTTAATATGATGCAGATTAGAAAAAAATATATAAAGACCAATCTATGAGAAGTATTCCTCTACTGTTTAGGCATTCAGATGATTTTTTTGACCTTACGAAGCATCAGTGATATCAGTGACTCTTGCACAGGGTTGTCACAAGTTATGCTGGACTACAAAATCCACACTGTAGGAAAAGGCATGTGGTGTTAGACAGCTGCTGCTGCTTCTGTGAGTTTAGCCATCCGATTAGCCGTCCCCACAATGGGTTAAGTCCTAATGCACAGTGCACAGGGCAATAGGCCAGAGGTTAATGGCATCCGCTCTTGCAACCACAAGCAGGCAGAAAAAGCCATCAAAGAGAGATAGACATATTCCAGTGCAGTGGAAGTGCTCTCAATCCGGGCACCGATTCACATCCTTCCCCCTCGAGCATCCTCCAGACTCCCTGTGCATGCAGGCTGCGGCTCATCTACTCACTGACCTGTTCAGAAAAGACGCCCAACAAACAAAGAACGGCCTTTCAATTTCCAAAACCTTTTTTAAACATAGTCAGACCTTCGGGGCATGCTATAAATGTCAGTGAACGTCCACAATCTGTTGTTTTAAGTCAAAAGCATTAGTGGCCTATTTTTGCTGCATTCCATTTGAACTCAGATATCCGAATTTCCTAGTTCCAAGAAGAAAATTATCATTGGAAAACCATAAAATTAGTATTTTCTACTGGAAAAGTTGGTTCAGAATTCAGAATTCAAGATGGCTGCCCTGCTGCACATCAACAGCTGTAAGAGCAGTAGAGTTACACAGTTTATTTGCATGTCTATCTATGTTTGTCTCATTTAATCAGATCTAAACACAGTACTGTCCTTCATCTATCTGAGGATAGATATGTTTTCTAAGGTTGTGACTGAAATGGCTCCCTATTTACTATTTAAGGCAGTTTTGAATATGTCATCCATTTTTCCCTGAATCGTAAAAAGTGGAATTGGAACGTGATTTTATAGGCTCTATAAAATCCTATAATGCACCATGATTTAAAGTAAACATGGCTGCTTACTACACAAGCTAAATGTTCTCCAAAATGCATCGCAAGTTTCGTTACTATACAACAGTCCAGCCAGGGTTGCCAGATTTTTAATCTCCTATTTTTTCCAGAGCTGAATGTGTTTAGTGTATTGTATAACAGGACACAAGAACAAAAGCAATCAGATTTTTTTTTTACAGTACATAAAATATATAAACCTACAAGCTATGAAAGTAGTCATACATAACTAAAACAAAAACTGCTTATTTAAATTTTCATCAGCAGGACTTGATCTCCTCTCTGCAAGGTTAGCACTACATACCTTCAACACTGATGAGTTAAAGTTCCATAGTCCTAACACTTGGTAGTTTTGGTCACCCTGTCAAAAGCTCAGCGTTCCCTCCAGTCAATTTCAGACACAACTTGATATTTGGCATAAAACCACCCAATCTGGCAACATTGAGAATTGGTGTGCGCTGTTAATTTTAAAGGTTTCTCCATGTAGTTCATTAATGTGAGAATTATGTTTCAAATCAGCGTAAATGCAACGGCCAGAGAGATTACTCTATGATCACCTCAGAGCTTCACTAACTTTAATTCAGAGCACAGCTTGTGCGTTTATGAGTTTTTAAATCAGTTCAGTCGCTCAGGTGTTTGTGTTTAAGCATCCAGAAGGGGTGCATGTTATGTCAAATTACATATTTTAGAGCACTGATAAATATATTTTAAAAAATGTACATATTTTGTAGTGTTTGGGTTGATAATGTGCAAAAAACTTGGTTTTCATTGGCTTGTTATAGCTACTGCGCTTGTGCAGATCTCCATCCATGTCGAAAGGAACTTTCTCCTCCTCCTCCCCTGCTGATTGGCTGTTTGTGTAGAAGGGTGAAACTGGATAAATGATTGTTTAGACATGTTCGACAGCTGAACATCGACAGATGAACTGAAACTACCAAAAAGTACTGGAAATATTTCATAGCAAGCAATCATTGTCTAATCTGCATTTCTAAATCATCAAATCACCTGCTTTGCTAAATCCCTAAACTTGTTGGGTTGTTACCACATCTGAAACTGAACCCCTGAGACCCTGTTAGCTATTAAAATGGACAAGAATACTGCAGAGAGTAGAAGAGAAGCGAAGCATAGAAGTGGAGTGTAACATTAGCTTCAAAGCTGCAACTCAAAACAATGGAAGGAAACTCCAGACACCAGACATGTCTTGGCTGATCGATTTCAATTGGGATAAGTTTCTTCCCATCATTTGAAGAGGAGTGGTACACAATCTATTAGCACTGACCTCCATAGTATTGCCATTAGTGTATAAACCTTTATACAACTGGCAGTTTAGGCAATTCCCTGCTGTTGTGTTGGTATATGCATATATTTATTGGGTTCACATGTGACATTGGGCAATAAATGGGTAAGGCCAGGCTTGTGTCTGAAACGTGAAGACCAGGAACAGAATAGGAACTATCTGAATAATGATCTGATAAATGGCTCAGAAAACTGACCTTAGGCCAAAGTGTGGAAATTTGGAAGGTGGAAGGTTCTTCACATAAATTCTACAGTATTTCTCTTACAAAAATGCTTCTTTTGGGAACCAAAAGTGGTTCTTCTGTGGCACTTTTAGTAGCACCTATAAAAAGTACTAGTAAAAATTTGGACACCTTAAATTCAGTGTTTTTTTGTATTTAAAGATTGTAGAATTGTATTATGAGGAAAACATACAGAATTATTTAGTAAGCAAAAAATAATGTTTAATATTTTAGGTTATTTAAAGTAGCACCCTTTTGATGGCAGCTTTTCTCAACAAGCTTTATTAGGTAGTCCCCTGGAATCAGAGTTAATTACTTGAATTTCTTGCCCGCTTAATCATTTACTTTACTTTTACTATTATCTATTTATTTATTTTATGTTTTACACATTTTTTACTTTTTATGTGTCAAATTTGTTTTTGTTTATGGTATTTTAGAATTTTCTGTTTTACATATATATTTTTATTAAATGTTGATTTAAAATTGTACTTCTTTTATTTTTTATTATTTTTTACTATTTTATTTCTTATTATTTCTAAGTTATTATTAAATGTGTTCAATCCCTTTGTTGTTATAAAGGCTCAGCAACATTGTAAATGAGGATCACCCTCAATGTTTTTCCCGAGTGAAAATGAAGGTTGATTGATTGATTGATAATGTGTTTGTGACCATCAGCTATGTTGTGAAGAGGTAGAGTTGTTATATAGAGAAAAAGATAGAGAAAGAGAGAGAATTGCAGACTGTGTGTGTTTGAGAGAAAACAGAGAGGGATATGTATAATGACATAAGTAAGAGTGTTTAGAGTGAGTGACAGAGAGAGAGAGAGAGAGAGAGAGAAAGGAGGGGGGAGGTTAGGGATTGTGTCGAGGGATTCTAATTGACAGCTGTCCAAATCCCCAGATATATTCAGAAGTTTTTCTCTCAGATGAGGAATTAAGAGGGACTAGAGTGGTAAAAAAAAACAGCTATATATCATCAGGATTCCTCCGCTGTGATTCCTTCCATCTTTTCATTTTTTTTCCCTTTTTTTAAACACATAACCCGTCACACTTAAAGAGTCTGTTTTCAGAAGATAACGTTGGCAATTTGAATGTGCCTGCCGTGTCCCAATCCGTGGGGATTTGCAGTGACACCCTGCCTAAGGAGAGTGTTATATGAGCACTCTGGGTACTGTAGTGCAGACTAGTGCAGCGGGCTGTAGTGTGAGTGATGATGTAATAACAGCGCTGTAAGATAAAGCAAAGGTTTCTTTGGTGAAGACTTTGTATTTTGTGTAAATGCATGCCATTAATCTGAATTAATCCTTTAAAATGTTTTTTTTTATCTTAAATGAATTAATAATATTACAATTTTGATCCTAGCTTCCTCCTGTAATTTACTCTTTTATAGAGCCTGCTGACGTAGTAGCAGTTGGTACTGTTTAGTTCAGAGGGGAGATTTTTTTTATTGCCAAGTCCTGGTCCTTGTCACGCAGCCTGACTCTCCTTCCACACCTCTGGACTCCACTTCCCAGAATCCTTTGGGTTATGACGTCACCGTCAGTCGCTCGCCGTCGCCCAATCACGTTACGCTCCGGCGCTCAGACTCACCTGTGTTCTGAGGAAGATCCGGGTTATGCTCTCTGTTTTTCTGTATTTAAGGTCGCACTGTGTAATGTATCTTCGCGAGGTATTGTCGACTTATGTTGCGTACTAAGCGGTTTCTTCCTGTTCTTTGTTATTGCCTTCTCGTTACGACCCTGTTTTCGGATTACCGGTTAATGTCTTTTGTTTTGCCCTTATTGGATTTGATGTTTGGTTGGACTGTTTCTCGGTTACGATCTCGGACTGTTTATACGACTCCATCTTCTGTCTTTGGTGAGATCTTTGTTTACCTGGCTATACTGTTAGCTGCATTTGCTTACCTGCCTGTAAATAAACCTGTGAGTACATTCTACTCGGCGTGCGTCACTCCTCACTACCTGCCGTTACAGTCCTGTTCTATGTCTGTCCTGTTTTGTTTCCAAGTTTTTACTAACCTTCTGTTTGTTTATCTTCTTCATGTGCTCTGCCATGCTTCCCCCTGTAGTGCCTTCACCTGTGTTTCATCTGTAGCTCCGCCCCCTCGTTACCTTTCCCCAGGTGTTCCCTGTTTCCTTTCCCACCTTGTGTGTGTATTTATAGCCCTGTGTTTCCTTGATTGGTTGGTGTACATTATTATGTCAGTTCAGGTTGTGTGTGGTGTTCTATGTGTACCCAGAATTTCATTTTTTTTTGGGGGGGGGGGGGGGGGGGTTAATTATAAGTTTTTTTTTGTTTCATAAAAAATACCTTGCATTTACATCCGCTCTCCGTGTCCCCTACCTGCTGGACACCTGACATTTATTTATGTCGAAATTTGGATTAAATCACATAGCTAACTCTTACTGTCTGTCCCCTCCCTCCTCCTCTCTGCCCTTGTTCCCTTCTTCCGGCAAAACATAAATTTTGCCATATTCCCCCTCCTAACTGTTTAATCCCCCGTTTATCTGTGAAAGTCACAGTTATTTGTTAAACAGTAGAATATGTACAGTTTGAGCTGCTAGCTGTGCTGTGGCAGCTATGGTACATTTCCCCCATTAAAGCTTCTGTTTCTGACTTGATTGTATTTTTTGATGCTAACGCTTACCATAAAACTTTTACTGAGCAGATCTGAGGAGAAATCTGGTGTGAAATAAACTTGTTGTGTAGTAAAACATGATAACAAGTATAAACATTTGTTAAATATCCTACCCTTTGTTCAATCTAAGCATTCCAAAATACAGTGCTTTTAGCCGATGCCCTCAACAGGCTTATAATGCTAGTGATAGGGACATAGTGTTGCCCATGCAATTAAATGGCTAATATTACCACATTAACAAGCTTATTGTAGCTCCAGACTTCTATGGTAGAATTCTGAGGTCCCTGAAACATAAAATAAGGCACTGAGAACTTTGAAAGTGCAGAGGTCGTACTGTTAATACACATCTTGAAGTTTAGTCATGATAACTTGGAAGACAGGAGCGAATGAATAGGTAGGATAAAGCAACAGATTCTGTGAAATGCATACATTTCAGATCTATGATATCTATAGTATCTCTAACATCTCTATAATATCCATGCATTTCCACAAAATTCATTTTGCAATCTGTTTCCATATCCTAGCTATTTGTTCATGCTCATCAGTTGACTTATTGTGACTTAATTTTAAGACGGCAGAGCCTTGATGATTTCTTCAAGGTACTGTGTGTATAAACAATGTTTTCAATAAACTATCTGTGCGCTTTCAAAGTTCTAAGTGCCTAATTTTAAATATCAGGTCCCTCAGAATTCTACCAATGAAATGTGGAGCTACTTTGAGCTTGTTAATGGTGTAAAAATAGGGATTTCTTTGCATGCGCAATGCTATGCCCCTATCACTACCATTGTAAGCCTGTTGTGAGCATCAGCTAAAAACTGTATTTTGAAATGCTGGGGGTGAATAGAAGTTGGCTGTTCAACAAAAGTTTGCACTCATTATCATGTTTCACTTCAAGTCAAGTCCAATTCACACCGGGTTTTTCCTTTATTTAATTTTAAAAATCATCCAAACTAGTCAAGTTGCAATGTGTACCACACTACATATTTATTCATGCAACATTTACCTTATGATTAACTTTGTTTAATCACAGAACAGCTTTTTTAATTGATTGACACTACTAGTTATTTTGTGTGTGTGTGTGTGTGTGTAGTTCAGTGCAGTATAAGGTAGGTTATAATATCTGAAGTCTGATGGGCTGGCCGGATGTTGGGATGTTGTAGTGTGGAAGGTAACAGATGCTCCGTCCCTCTGCGGGTGAAAAAGAGACGGAGCTGAGATATTGTGCACTCACTGTGAGACCCCTCGGGAGGGGCCGTGGGGAGTTTGTGACGGGACGCAAAAGGAAAGCCCAGTCAGGGGGTCAGACTGTTTATTTCCTTTTCCGGAGAGAAAGAAGGACATGTTTTTCAGCATGAGAGCACCGGCTGGGGTCTGTGCACTCCAACACACACTGTTTTTATGTAATAATAATAATGTGTCCCCCCACACACATACACACACACACACACATATATATATATATATATATATATATATATATATATATATATATATATATATATATATATATATATATATATATACAGCTCTGGAAAATATTAAAAGACCACTTCAGTTTCTGAACCAGTTACTCTGATTTTGCTATTTATAGGTGTATTTTTGAGTAAAATTAACTGTTTTATTCTATAAACTATGGACAACATTTCTCAAATATTGTCATTAAGAGCATTTATTTGCAAAAAATGAGAAATGGCTGAAATAACAAAAAAGATGCAGAGCTTTCAGACCTTAAATAATTCAAAGAAAACAAGTTCATATTCATAAAGTTCAAAAATCTATATTTGGTGCAATAGCCCTGTTTTTTAATCACAGTTTTCATGCATCTTGGCATGTTCTCCTCCACCAGTCTTGCACACTGCTTTTGGATAACTTTATGGTTATCCACTTATGGTGCAAAAAATTAAGCAGTTCAGCTTGGTTTAATGGCTTGTGATCATCCATCTTTCTCTTGATTATATTTCAGAGGTTATCAATTTGTCAAAAAAAAAAAAAAAACTCATATTTTGTAAGTGGTCTTTTGTTTATTTCCAGAGCTGTATCTGTGTATATCTAAACCTAACCCAAACCACTACAAAACTATACCAAAACTTACATTAACCCTAATAATCTACATAGATATCCTATCCATTACCATGGTAACCCTAACCCTAACCGTAACACTAATTATAGCAGGGTTAGTTCCGTTCCCGTTCCTGATTGGCTGAGAGGTGTTTTAGGAGTGACATTATTAGCCAGTAATGCACTGTAACCAAAGCTCTCCATGTATTATTCCGCCACTTACACAAGTAGCCTAGCAACAATGCAGCGCTTACAAGCCAAACAGTGCAGCTACAAACAGAGCAGCAATGGAACTATTTTAAATCGTGGAGTGTTTATATTACAACCAAACAGGGGTGCGTTTCCCGTACAACGACGGAGCCTAGCATTGAACTAACGTGGTACGATGCATCGTTAAACTAACTAACATCTGAAGTACGACCGTTTCCCGAAACCATCGTACTTTGTTGGTACCACAGAAGTCTGAACTATGTTGGTTTGAACCACCGTGGTCTTAACTAAGGTGTTTCCAGATGTGTTCGGCCAGACTTTCCCAGCAGAAAACGTGCAAAACTCACAATCTTTAAAATATTATGCCAAAAATATGTTACTAATGTATCATTTAGGCTATTTATATTGTAATTATCACCAGAACATAACGGACAACAATACTATTAATAAAATAACAATGAACTGCAAGTAAAATGTAGACAATAATTGCTATATATTCATTATTATTTGTAACAGACAGTGTTACTTAAAAAAACATACACATATTTGCTATTGCAATATTTTTTAAAATAAAATAATCACCATTCTGAAGAAGTCTTATTAAAATGAGACATGAGAAATGTGTTACTCAGTGGTTCAGCAGAGCGCCTACGACGTGCAGCGCGCGGTGTTCTGTCGAATTGTGCAACCCATCGAGATGTGCTTCTCAACACCAGCGCCCATGCGTGGAAACATTTTTTATTTATTTATTGTTTTTTTATGGTAATTCTGTTCTTTTTGGTTGCATTAAAAAACCAGAAACCCCTTGCCATTATTTCTGAGTATTACAAATGCGTAAATGACAGCTGATGATAATGAAAGTAATTATAAGTTAGCAATAATAAAAAAATAAGGTTTATAATCACCCCTAATAACCCTAAACTGTCTCCTGATATTTTGAATCAGGCTTTCCAAATATTCTACCGAAAGCATGTTTAAATATGGGGCTTTTTCTAGCAATTTTATATTTAAAAATTAAATATGCACTAGGATAATACGGTTTGACAGGGTAGCAAAACTCGACAGACACCGGATGGACGCCTAGTTCGAATCCCAGTCGTGGTTTTATTCTCTTAATGTTTTTTTTTTTTCATAATGGCAATTAATGTTATTATTTTTTACATATATATTAAGGTAGCCTACATATTTCTACGTATTTCCTGTAATATATTATTTAACAAATACTAATTGATAACATTTGTATAGGCCTAGAAACACGTTGTATTGGCTAAATAATAAATTTTCTTTATTCACACTCTGTCTGGCCCTGTTACCTGCAGAGGATAATTAGGTAATTCAAAACACCTGCTTATTGCATATCTTATTCACAGAGTGCATATAGCACAATGGGTTTAAAAAAATAATTATTAACTATTTCATAAATGTTCACAGCACAAGTTATCTTTACTCAAGAGATGCCTGCTTGAATAATTGACATACATCTTTCCAAGACTGTAAAATACATTTTAGCTAAAGAGCACTTCTCTTTTCACTACACTGAATTCATGTTTGCCAAATAAAGCTAAATGTTAAAGACATACATAAAAAAAAGGACTGAATTTTATTATTTTACCTGGGCGCACATTGGTAAAAGTGAAGTGGCTCAATTAATGTAATTAACACAAACATTAAAAAATAGGTACACTTGATATCTTAAATCCTCGTGCAGCAATATTAATGTGATTTATCAGCTTTCTGAATCCTACCGTCCATCGTCTGCACTAACCACCAGGAACTAAGCTCTTAACGACAGGTCAAGAGCTGTAGTTGGAACGACGCAGCTGAACCACGGTAGTTGCGAACATTCGCTGGAACCACGGTTCTGGGAAACACCTGAGTAGCTTAACTAAGGTTCGCACTATGTAAGTTACTAACGTGGTTACCTCCATAGTTCCAACCACGCTTTTGGGAAACACCTGCGTCGCAGCTGCATCGTCCAGACTATGTAAGTTGCTAACGTAGTTAGCAACTACGCTTTTGGGAAACGTACCCCCGATCGAATTTTCTCGTCCTCTTTGACTCAAAATCTTTCAATAAACAGCGACAATGAAACTGTGGTATAATCCCAATAATACACTTGAGGTTCGTGCTATAACGTGTAATATTGACCACAGCACAGCAGTGCCAATATTACACATTATAGCACTTCCTCTCATGTATTATTGCGTAATTACAACCATTACAATCCTTAGCACAACCTTAACCATTATTATACCAAGCTTAACCTAATTCTAACCCTACTAACCCAAATTGTAACCCTAACATAATCCTAACCTTAACGTTTAATGTTAACTTTAACCTAATACTAACTTAAATTGATGTGATGTGTGAATGATGTCTGTACATATATAGTATATGCAGACACATGCATCTGAGACACAGTATTAGCTCATGCATATTTGCACAGGGTTACAGAAATGTGTTTACCCTCCGAACAGGAGAATCCTGTACGTTTACGGAGAGAAATATTTATGTAAATCCACCAGTTCTCATGTTTACCACTGCAGATTTGCATGGGACAGGACCACACTAAGACTGAATAGTTAATACTTAGTCTGTGTATGTGTGTGTGTGTGTGTGTGTGTATGTGTGTGTGAGAAACTGTTACCTTATGAATTAGAGATGAAATACATAACCCAGGCCTGGTATTTGAAGATGACTGTTGATTTAACAGTAACAATAGGCTCATATATTCAGGCTGGATTCTCTAATCCTCCTTATAGCTGAATGATTTTTTTTCTGCTGTTAGGCTGGTCTGCTGCTGCCTGAGAGGAATCACACTTGTCTCACCACTGGAGGTGTTTGATGTGTGAAGTATCGCGCTATTTCAGAAGAAGCTCCTTGTTTGTCATGTGTACACTGCTCACAGGTGGTCCAGCATGCTGGGCTTCCTCTCTAAGCACCGCTCTACTGTTCACTTAGTAACTGATATGAATTTAGTATGTAAAATGCTTTCCATTTGGCGTTTTTTTCTTGGTTTCGAGCTATAACATAACTAAATAGCAACTACAACAAAAGCAGTGTGTAAGACCGGTGGAGGAGAACATGGCAAGATGCATGAAAACTGTGATTAAAAAAAAAATTTGATTTCTGAACTGTTAAAACTTTATAAATATGAACTTGTTTTCTTTGCATTAATTAAAATTTTTGCATCTTTTTTGTTATTTCAGCCATTTCTCATTTTCTGCAAATAATTGCTCTAAATGACAATATTCTTATTTGGAATTTGGGAGAAATGTTTCTGTAGATTATAGAATTAAACAATATTGAAAGTAAAGTGACACTGAAAAGACAATGCATTAACTAAAATGCGGGCTCACAAGCTTGGACATACAGTTTATTTCAAAGGATTTTAAATGGAAATGTGCAAATCAAAGCATTTATTGAGTAGTTTAAGTTATATTTTATGTGTAAATCTAGGCAGGATCATGTGCCATCTGTGTTTGACAGGATTCAGTAGGAAATGTAATTCATATGAGCTCTTTTTTATTGTACTGAGACATTTGGTAATTTTGTATGAGTCATAGTGTAAAAAGTACTACTGGCAGACATCATGTCACAGATTTCAGTGTTTTATCCAGAATTAGGAATAGTTTATTAGATTCTTCATCACTTGGGCTTTCTGTACACTTAGGCTTTCTGCAAAAATCCTAAATCTTAGTTTGCCATGTGGTGTTTTCCACTACACCAAGCGTTAGGAAAATTTAGCTAGCACACTTGAATGTTTACAGTTTGCATATGATACTTCCTACATTTTATGACATGTATAGGTCCTGACTTCCACATAGTTTCACATGTTTCTACATAGTGGCTTCAGAGGTACTAAAGAAACAGTGTGCTACTACAACTAAAAAAGTTCACATCAATCCATTTAATTTTAACAATAAAACTCTAATTATTTAAATAAGTAATTAATAATTAAAATAAAATAATTAGGCAATTTTTCGGGGCGTATATTACAATGCTGTTAAAAAACAACAAGCTACTCCATTTTGCTTTTATTTGTATATAAATAATAAAAACATTTTAATATTGATGCTGTCCAATGAAAAAACAGTATCTCCACTTTTCACGATTTTTAGTTTACTACATAATTTGAACAGAAAAACTGTCCCTTACACTGTGCAAAAATGTCTTGATGAAGCGAGCAATAAAAAAACCTAAACATGACCTAAAAGAAACTCTTTTTACATTGACTTCCATTGAAAGTTAAGAAGATTTTATCTGTTTCCTGTAAAGTTGCTGTTTTGGAGATATCTATTTGTACTTAACCCTTTCACATTTTTTAAAAAATGTTTTGTTGCACATAACAGTTATTGAGACTTGCTGTCCATCAGTATAGACCATGAACCACCTAATAAAAATGTTTACCAGCCAATGAAACAGTAGCTTAGCTTAGCCCACTGCACTTAAAAAAACACAGCAAATCAGGACATTAGGGCATGGCAGCATTAGAGCCAACGAGGCAAAGTAAGAGCTACATTTTTATTTGGTTTAGAATACTTTGTATAATGCTTATTTTCCTTTTTTTACGGGAAGGTTTGTGAAATTAAAATGGTCAATACAAAGGTAAATACAAAATATATTTTTAAAATACATTAAAAAGCAATTAAATATTTTAGTTATTTGGATTTAATTTTAAATATAGCGTTTATGTTAAAATACTTCAGTCTTGTTTTGTTTCCAGCACAAAAAATATATATATATATTCTTATATTTTCCCATCACTGGAATATAATTCAGGTCTGAAAGGGTTAAAAGTCACTTGTACAGTGGCACAACACTGCCTCTGGTGGCGGTAGGAGGTCTGGCAGTTGTTTATGGTTGGCATGCCCCACAGAGGACATCTTCCATCTTGCACTATTTGACTAGCAGTAAAAGACTGGCCTACTTTAAAACATCAGGCACCTTTAAGAGGATTCTTGCAGTGCTCACAGATCAACCCCCACCCACCACACATCCAAACAAGGCCAAAAAACAGCCTGCACATCTTAAAACATCTAAATCTGTTTGGATGAGTCTTAATGTTGTGGTCTTGATTAATTAGTCTGTTGATAATAATAAAAACAAGTGGTCTGACTATAGTATTGTATAGTATGGTTAAGGCCTGTCTGTTATGTAATCTTAATGCAGCTGAAGGCTGTAAGGCTCTATGGATGGACGATGCTGCCTTATGGCCCTCCTGCTCTTACTGTCCTGATGTCCTGTTACCATGGAGATATGCAAATTCCCATGGTACTTCATCTTTTTTTTTCCTCTCGATTGAGAAGCCTGTCAGGCTGTTCTATAGCAGCGCTCCCCTCTTTCACTGTAATGAAATGAACGACACGCATCGCTCTAGTAACAGAGCAGGCGGTGGGCGTTCGGAGGGGGGATAGGGTGCCAGCCCTGTGCTGCGAAGCCTCTGAGGGCCACTAGATGGCGCTGTTGCTTTTAGGTATGAGAAACTGCAGCTCAGGAGAAGCATCTCTTAATTGTAAGCCTGGATGCCTTACATTTACTTTGATTTAATTTGAGAAAATAAATTGCTTTAAACGTTCTATGCAATGTTTACTTGAAACCTCAGTTGATTAATTTTTTATCAAAATTTTACGATAAATTTAATGTTTTATTGTTAAATTAATTGTTTTGCACAGCAATTCTACTTCGAACATCACATTTGTATTTAGTCTTCTTTTTGATTTCATTTAACTAAAATATCTGGAGAAAGAAGGTGCAGTATGATGAACAGTATAATGAAATTTAAAAATTCTGCTTGGTATTATAGCCTAAAACATTAAGGCTAAGCAGTTAAACATAATAAATAATATGTCTACAAGTTTACTTATCATATATTTCGCATTATAAGGCACACCGTATTATAAAGCACACTATCAATTAACATATATTTTCTGGTCTATTTTCGTACATAAAGTGCACTGGATTATAAGGCACATTTTAAGAGACACTATAAGGAACTTCTAATTCCGCCGGTCTTACCGAAGGGTGGTGGTGGGGTGGGGGTTAGCCAACTAAGTTAAGTAAAGCTAGGCTAAGTAAACAAAACTGTATTAAAAAAAGACCTTCTTTTAAAGTCAAACGAGCACTTGATGTAAATCTACACAGATTTCTCTGCTTAAAACTGTTTATTTGGGTGAGTAAAGCACTTCCGTTTATTTACAGTAAGCTTAGATTCCCGAATTCCTCCAGCATTATGCTACAGCATTAGCATTAGCAGCTAACCGCTAGTGGGTAATGCTAATGCTGCTCCGGCAGTGCTAACTGGGGTTAGCAGCAGGCTACAGGCTGATAATACTCACCTCTGAACAGGAAAATAGCGGTTAGCGGCTAATGCTAATGCTACTCCAGCCCTGGTGTTGGAGAACTAAACTAAAACGCTGCACTTCAGCAGAGAGGCTTTACTGCACCTTCCATTAAGACAATGGAAAAGAAGCTGCCAGTGTCAACAGACTAAATTAAATTGTTGTTATAAGTTGATTCAGCTTAAAGATCCCATTTTTATGTATAATGTTAATGTTTCTGTAAACAAATTTCATTTAAGCTCAAACTAATTTGGGCTTTACAGTATAAGGATTTGCAAATATTCATGCATTGCGCTCATACTAGTAAAATATACCAAACTTTGATACTAATGCAATGAAACTTAATAATGTATGTATATTTTAATTAAATAGTGGAATTTGACCTTATCCAAATTTTTGTTGGGATATAGGGTTAGGGTGAAGTTTTAAGGTATTGTATCCATGAGGTAAATTCTCCAAATGGTGGATTATAACACAAAACACCGGTTAGATGGCTACACAAGTGACCACAGAAGTTATTTTTATTTTCTTTTTTGTTTTTTGTATTTTCATATATATATTTAAGGTGACAGGTATTTTTTAAGTCATTCTCAAGCCATTAGGGGGAGCTCCAGCATCCCCAGCACTGGTGGCTGAACTTTACCTGCATCACAGCAGACTGGCAGGGTTGTGTACTATTGAAGCTAATGAAGCAGTGTTCTTTTATAGTATGTTTAATCTGATCATGTATGGAATTATTGAAGGGCTTTTCCTTTTCTTAAGACAAGAAAAAAATACTATGTAGGCAATTTATTTTGTAATTTAGTTCCAAGGTGAAGGTTGACACTCGAAAATAAATTATTTCTAAAATAATTTTAATTACTGTGATATTTTACTACAACAGGATGGACAGCTTTAGCTACACCTCACGTATGATTGGATAACATTTGAGAGAAATATATAAGGAAATTAGTATTATTAAATGCTAAACATGCAACAGGATGAAACATCAGCCCTGTCTGTCATGTTTTCTTTTTTTCTTGGCCTTTCATGTTCCTGTCTTGCTTTTCTGTCTGTCATTTCCCCAGTTTATTTTCTTCTCCATGTGCTTTTTAAGCATATGGCTCTGTTTTCTGCCCCAGCCCTCTTGTTATCTTCCCCAGGTGTTCCTTGTTTCCCCAGCTGTAAATATATGTCATGATTTCCGTTGTCTTCCTCGATCTTGCTTGATCTGCCATATATATCTGGTATTGTTTGTAATCTTTATTCTGTTTTATTAAAAGGTTAAAGGTTACTTTCTTAAAGGGGCGGAGTTATGCCAAGATGATCGGGTGGACAGGGAATTCTTTAACACATTTAAATAGCTTAATTAATGCCATTTTTACTTAACCAGGCAGCACTGCGATGTTTAAACACACATTCACATAAAAAAACCCCTATAAATAATATATAATATAAAATTAAATACGAAAATTACGAAGTAAAATTGTATTGTTACACAGTGTTTTAATGAAATTTTAATTAAACTATGCTGCTGGACACAAAAGACAATGCTAAAATTGACACTGAAGACAATTATTTGAGAGGAAGATGAGCAGTGAAAGAAATGGCTGAGTAAAAATGATGAGGATGGTGATGATGAAGATGAAGGTGTGGCTGGTCTGGTGACCGTGCTGAGACGAACAGGCATGTCCACTCACCTGCAGGCTTGGAGGCGGTGCTGCACCAGGCTGAGTGAGTGAGGATGCAGCAGGATGCTGCAGAAAGCTCAGCCAATGAGGCTCCACCAAAAGCGGCTCGCTGTCGCCCACTAGTGGTGTGATCAGACACTGCAGGGCAGGAATGCTGCAGTGGCTTAGATTTCTACAGTATGAGGTGAAGAGCACTGAGGAGATGTTATGGAACAGATAGATATACTGTACACTGACAACTCAGGTGTTTTGCATTTCCTTGGAATTTGGTTAATTTTACTTCAATAAAGTGTAAATTATTGGTATTATTGCTATATCTGAATAACAGACACAACTGTAGTATAGAGTACCATTCAAAAGTCTGGACACACCTTTTCTTTCAAAATTTTTAAATTATTTTCTTTATTTAATGTATTTTCTACATTGTAGATTTATATTAAATACATAAAAAAATTAAGAGACATATGGAATTACGTAGTAAACAAGAAAAATTGCAACTTTTTTGGTCCTTCTTGTTCCTGTCTTGCTTTTCCCCAGCCTGTTTGCTTTCTTCTGTATGTGCTTTTTAAGCACATGGCTCTGTTTTGTTGCTGTCTTATCTCTGCCCTATCCCCTCCCTGTTATCAGTGTTCTCACCTGTGTCTAGTTTGTTACTGAACCCTCTCGTTATCTTCCCCAGGTGTTTCTTGTTTCCTCAGCCCTAAATATATCCCATGTTTTGCTTTGTTCTGTGTCATACTCTGTTTGACCCATTTTCTTGCTTAATCTTTCATAAACTGTATATCTGGTATCGTTTAATGTTTAGCAGTTGGTACAGTAAGATAGAATTTACTCCTTTTAACATGCCATATTTGTCACATTGGACCATAAAATGTTGCAACAAAGGCTTTTTGTTTGTCCATGTGCACAGCTACAGTATTAATCATACTAGTTTCTGTCTCATGGCGTGGCATCTCTGTGTATTTTGGCCAATTGTTGGCTTAGGCTTGATCTTGGAAACTGGCCAATTTACCAAATGCACAAATGCTGTATTATGCTCCCAAATATGTCCTACAGCCTACAGATTTTAAAGTGGCAAATATTCAGACCAGAACGTCCTCACATCAGGACCGCATAACCCAACTATGAAAAAAAAAACCTTCTATAAAAAATCTTTAGGTAACTGAGAGTGAGATCTATATTAGATTCCACCATCTGTAAGAGGATATTGTTTATATTATACGTCTCCTCTCTCCAGCAGTGCAGTGTTTCTATATTAGTCATTATGATCTTATGATCTGTTATATAAGTCATATAAGTAGGATCTGATCTATGATAGACTATATCAGACTTGTTTTCAGACACGGATCTGAGCGGCTTCAGGGTCACTTTTGCAGTTTCAGTGCTAAGACTTTAACCACATGTCCTTTTCCGCGAAAAGCCCTTCGTCCTTTCCACATAAACAAACTGGGTAACTTTTCTCCTTGACGAGGAGCGTGATGCTATTTGTGAGGGCCGTTTAGTTGCCATGTCTGGGGCGCGTCTTGTCAGGCTTTAATGAGGTGATGACAAAAATGCCATTACGCAGGCTACAGCCTCTGTAGCCTCCGTAATCCCAGCTCCAGATCAAATGCCCCAGTATTTACATCCCACACACTTTTCCCAGTGACCATAGATCGTGGGCTAGTAACCATAATAGGCCAGCCAGATTAATTGTATGTTGTGTCAAGGTGTACATCATAAATTACATACATTTTGTAGATATTACAGATAGCGCAAGTGTAACAGAGCTCCTGGAGCCTAGGGTTGTGGGTTCAATTCCTGCTGTAGCTCAATGTCTGTAAGAAATGTTCTCACAGTGTCTTTCTATCTTCCAAAAATGACTAAAGTGTTGGGTGTTTCTGCATGCCAACTAAGGAGTCTGGGTCTCCTGCATTAGATTTGGAAGTGATTTCTTCAAGAATCACTTCAGTCTGTTCACACAGAAAATTCTATCCAGACACCGACAGTCATGATCATTACCACCCACTCCTGGTGGTAATGCCTTGAGAAATGTAAAAGTTGTACAATTTCAGAAATGGAATTTCCCATTCATCTGCACTGTCACACCTGAAGCCAAATAAGCTACCAGCAAATTCCTAGTTCTGGATTTCATTGCCCAGAATGCACTTCACACTGACATCGCTCATTCACTTCCTCACATGCATGATCACCTGACACCTCCTAGACCACGCACTCTCTGCTGAGTATTTGATTGGTTTCGTCCATCATTGCAAATTTTGCTATGCACTCTATACCTGTCTTGCTGTGTGTTTACCTAGATTATCTCACTCTCCCTTGGTATGTTCATAGCCCTTCATATTTGCCTTTTGTTTTGACCCTGCCTGTATTTGACTGCGAATTTGTGTTACCCATTGTCAATAAAACCTTTTTTTTATCCGCGCTTCCAGGCTTCACTCCAACTCCCATCTCACTAATCTATGTCACTGCTGGCCAGGGTTCATTCTCACTCACAAGATAACACCTCACAATGTTTGCAGGTGTGGAGCCTTTCCCGTTGGCAACCAGTGGACCAACCTAGAGGCTGTGTTTTTTAAAAAGTTGCTGGACTGGAAGCTGGTGATTGGTTAGGAGTTGTAGTGATGCAACATTAGAGTCTCTTGGTAGAAATGTTTCTAAAACCCTTAATTTATTTAAAAAAAAAAAACATTATGCAAAACTCACATTTTGTGTGCTTTTGTATTTCTATGTGGGTCTCATCGACTGCCCCTTTAAAAAAAAAACTGTGAATCAGTTGAAAGAGTTTTGGGGTCAGGAATAATTTGCTTCTATGAGCTGTTTGGATACTTTATTTATTTTGACACCACAGTACGGAAACTTTCTCTTGTCTGTCAACCCACACCGGATCCCCACCCACTAAATCAGTTAAAAAAAATGCCATTTCAGTCTGCTGGTGGAGCCAGCAATGTAGCATAAACTAACACTTACAGCCTATTTGTGTAAAAACATGACAGAGCCTTTAAACAGCTCATTCAGAAATGAATTACTGAAAGTGGCAAGAATATAAAGGTTTTCTGAATCCATCCTACCTATGTAAAAAGAGGTAAAATATAGCTCTATAAAATATAGCTTAACACACTTCTACTCAGTGACAAAACTCTTGCATCCTTTCAGCAATTGAAAAAACAGGAGTACCAGTGAGTTTTTTGGCTTGCTCGACCACGTAACATCGTGTTCAGTAGCTCCTTCTTTCCACTAGCTGTTGTGTTTACGTGGATCTCAATGGAAAGGTGATGAAACGTCAGAAAAAGACTAAAATTACCGGAAGACCACAGAGTTCAGTGAAAAACAGTAGCAACAGTAGTTAATTCAGCCTGTAATTTTCTCAGAGGACGTCTAAGAAAACCACATACATGGTTGTGAGGACCCCCCATAAAAAGAACTACCTAAGGATCCCCTGAGAAACTAACCCCACCCAGATAGGGCATATGTCTCCTTTAAAACTATATCAAGATAAATACATTCCTCCATTTTATTTAATTCCTGTATATTTTTAATGGGGATCATTATGCACACATTTAAAGCAGGTAAATTCAGAGCGTTCTTGTAAGTCTTGAAGAGTCTTAAGGCAGCTACAGACAGCTTTCTCTCTGGCACTGTGCTGAATATCAATAAACACTGACTGGCTCTCAGGCATCACTCTGCCAGGCTGAGGATGGGCTCTGTACATAAACTTATGTAACTGCAGCTCGTTGGTTCATTTCAGAACACGAAGAGCAGCGTTGGAATCTTACAGACCCTCATCCTCGTCTCACTGGGTTTTCCTGAGAAAACGGGTTCAGAACTGGTTTCATCTGAAGATGTTTTCCCTCTCCATCACATGACGGCTCAGGACATCACTGCGGGTGCGGAACTGGGACAAGGTCAAAAAGAATGGGACTGAGCTTCACGTTCTGCTGTCCGTTTCACACGACTGCAAAACATTATGAGTAATGATGATGCCTGAGAGAGAGAGAGAGAGGGAGGGAAAGAGAGAGGGAGGGTGGGAAGGCTGGAGAAGAGAGAAAAATAGAGCAAGGGAAGGCAAGAGAGGAGTGGTAAAAGAGCATACAAAATAAAAGGAGAGATGCACAGAGGGACAAGACAAAACAGAATGAGAAAGACAAAAAGTGTTTAAGAAGAAGGAGAAGAATAAGTGAAAAATATAGTAAGAGATGAAGATTGTGTAACCTACAGAAAAAGAAAAAAGAGGGAGTAGGTGTGAAGAAGAGAGAGGAATGGAGAAAAAGTGCGAGAGAGAAAACAGGAAGGATAAGAGAGAGCAGAGAAAGATGAGAAGAGAGGGAGCTGCTGAAAGGGAGGGTAAGAGAGAGAGGGAGAGCTAAGAAGAGAGAGATGGAGAGAGAGCTGAGATAAGAGAAAGGAAGAGAGAGTGTGAGAGAGTGATAATAATATTAAAAAGAGATAGAGAAAGCTATAGAGAAAGAGGAAAAAAGAAAGGGTTATATAAAACAAGAGACAGACAAAAAAAATAATGAGAGATTAGGACAGAGAGTGTAGGTAAGAGACAGTGGAGAAGAGAGAAAGAGGGAATAAGGGGATGTGTGAGACAGTGAGAAGGATAAGAAGCAAGAAAAGGAGAAGGAGAGAGATATCAGAGAAGTGAAAAAGCAAGACAAGAACGAGAAGGATAAGAGAAACATAGAGCAAGAAAAACAGACAATGTGAAATATATGAGAAAAAAGAGAGAAATAGGGAATATAAGAATGTAAGAGACCGTGAGAAGGGGATAAGTAGAGCAAGAGAAGGAGAGGGAAAGAGAGCAGTAAAGTGAGAGAGGGTAAGACAAGAGAGAGACGAATAAGAGAAAAATAGAGCGAGATAAGGAAAAGGGCAAATCAGGGAGAGAGAAAGAGCAGAGAAAAGCGAGTGGGAGGGTAAGAGACAGGACAGGACAGGTGAGAGAGAGAATGTCAGAAGGAAAAGAGAAACAAAGCAAGGGAAGTAAGAGACAATGAGAACTATATGAGGAAAAGAGAGATGGAATAGACAGCAAGAAGGATTAACTGAGCAAGAAAAGGAGAGGTAAAGAGAACAAGGAAGTGAGAGAGGATGAGAGCGAGAAGGATGAAAGAAAATGAGTGAGATACAAGGGTAAATCAAGAAGACAGAGAGAGAGAGAACTGCAGAGAAAGGGAGGAAGGGTATGAGAAAGAACAAGAGACGGCGAGAGAAAAATGTCAGATGGTTAAGAGAAACATAGAGCAAGGGAAACAAGAGACAATGGAAAATATATGAGAAAGAGAGGGAGAAGTAGGAGACTACAAGAAGACTACAAGAAGAGTAAGAAAAGGAGAGGGAGAGAGCAGAACAATGAGAGAGTGTGAGAGTGAGACAAAAGCGAAAAGAATAAGAAAATAATAGATCAGGAGAAACAAGAGACGATGAGAAATTTATGAGAAAAAGAGAGAAATAGGTTATTAGAGAATGTAGCAAGAAGGATAAGCAGAGTGAGAAAATATAAAGGAGAGCAGAGAATGTGAGAGGGTGAGAGAGAGACAAAAGTGAGAAGGATAAGAGTAAAATAGAGCAAGAGAAACAAGAGACAATAAAAACGTATGAGAAAAAGAGAAAGTTATCGAATAAGAGAATGTAAGAGATAACACAAAAAAACATAAGAAATGAGAGAAATAGGGAATAAGGGAATGTAGCAGACAGCAAGGAGGATAAGTAGAGTGAAAAAAAGAAGAGGGAGAGAGAGCAAATAGAGCAAGATAAGGAAAGGACGAATCAGAAAGAGAGAGCAATCAGAAGGATAACAGAAACATTTAGCAAGAGAAACAAGAGACAACGAGAAATATATGAGAAAAGAGAGAGATAGAGAATAAGAGAATGTAAGAGACAGTGAGAAGGATAATTAGAACAAGAGAAGAAGAGAAAAAGAGAGCAGAGAAGCAACACAGACAACGATAAGGATAAGATAGAAAACGGAGTGAGAGAGATAGAGAAAGAGAACACCGTGACTCATTCGGAGGATGAGTGTGTGTGTGTGTGTGTGTGTGTGTGTGCATCTGGCTGACTTGAGCGTTCCAAAAGCTCCCACTTAAATAACTGCAGGCAGGCTGCTGCTGTGCTGAGGAGTGGATGGAGGCTAATGCTCTGCTATTTCCTCCTCTATCTCTAACCTGAGCCCTTATCTCCGCTCTCTAACACCGCCCGCCTCACAGGCCCAGCCCACCGCGGCCCAATGTGGCTCATTAAGAGTCAATCCAGAGAGTGTGTGGAGAGCTGAGTAAGCAGAAAACGGCGAGAGTGCTCCTGAACACTCTGAGGGCTCTTAGCTGTCCCGCAGACTGAATATGGAGATACAGCGCGGTCAACTGTCAGCCCGAGTACAGGAAAGGTCGGGAACTGTTACACCGCACTCCTGAAACATAACACTTGTTAGGGCTTATTGTCGGAGCGAAGGGCATCCGGTTGCCTCTTTCCACTCGTTGTGTCCGAGCTATTTCTGAGTCGTGATGGCATCACCGGACGCTGCTGCAATCTCACAGCCAAGGACGTCCATCCCTCAGCCCCGCAGAGTTTACTCACACACACTCACAACCACACAACTCACCAATCCCGGCTCCGCCCACAAACGTCACCGCTGTTTCCGACCTGCCTGCAGCACATTCAGTAAGCTACAACGACGTGATGAGACTGTAGTATTTTAAATAGGAGACCAACAGCTATGTGGCGATCTTTGTTTAGAGTTGATGATACATGTTGTGGAGTTTCCAGTTTAAAATGCTTCACGTGGTTTATCAGTCCAGACAGGCTACTTTCAGTTAGCATAAGCATAGCTTATGCTAGCCAGTTTGGTAGTGTAAAATTCTGAACTGAAAATTTAAGCATATGAACAACATAAGCAGTTTAACTCAACCATGTACAGTAGAAGCTCACAGCTGCTTTTGTCGACCCAGTGTTTGGGGATAATGGTACTAGTGAACATCAATGGAGAACTCTGGTGTAAAATTTACTTTTGATATAGAAAAACATGATAAAAAATACTTACCTTTGTTGAATCGCACACCTCCACAGATATTAAAACAAAAATTATATTTAAAAAATGATATACAGTTTGGCCTACAATCTCCTGACCTAAACCATGAACTGAGATGGTGATTTGGAATGAGATGGAGCTTCACAGCATAAAGGTAAAGCAGCAACTATTGTTCAGCACCTTCAGGAACTCCTTCAAGATGCTGAGAAAACTATTCCAGGTGACTGTACCTCACGAAGACACTGAGATTTAATTACAAAGAGTGTGCAGACCTGTCCATAAAGATAAATGTGACACATAAAAACATTGCTTAAACATTGGGTACAAGATAATTCTGCATGTGATACTGTACAGCTTTCCTTAATATAAAATTTACAATGTAATAAATTAATAAAAGAAAGAAAACACATTGAAAGAGAAGAGGTGTGTATGGTTTGGTAGAGACAGTGCATTATTTATTTTTATTTTTGATCTTATATTTTAAACTGTGCTGATTTCCTGTATTTTACACACTGTTACTCTGGATAAACTGTATCTGAACTGTGTTCATCTTTTTTCACTAACTCATACAGGCAATGTCTGTCTGTCTGTCTATTCCTTTTTCCTTCACTGGCTCTCTTACACACACACACACACACACACACACACACACCCTTCACCCTGATGACACGGTGCTCCCTGCCCTTCCACAGAGGAATCCCTTCTCAAGCCTCAGTCCAACTATGACTGACAGCTGCCTTCCAGCATAGCAGCTCTGTCTTCCACTGCTATTATTAGCATTGTTTCATAGACACACATGCACACACACACACACACACATTCTATAATTACAAACTATAGTACTTCTGCAAAAACTCATTCAGATCATGTCAGATCCTATTGTACCAGCACAACACACACTACTAACACACCTCCATCATGCCACCAGTGTCACTGCAGTGCTGAGAATAAACCAGCACTCATAATAGCTGCTGCAGAGGTCCTGTGGGGTCCTGACCATTGAAAAGGGGGTAAAAGAAGGATAATAAGGTATGCAGAGACAGAAAAGACAATAATTTCAGTGCTACAAAGTTTCCTATATGATCAGTGGAGATGGAAATGGGTAATGGGTGTAGAAACAAAGATTGTAAGGTCAGTTCTTCTTCAGTTGTTAAACGGGGGGTGGGGGGGTTGCCGCCGTTCTCCTTCAGTTGTTCACCGAGGTGTGTTTCAGAACTTTTGAATCGGACAGTTCTTTGCGCCTGACACTCTCCACCCTCTTTGACTAGGTCTCCCTACTTCTTGGCACTTCCTGGCACTCCCAAGTTCTTGGCAATACAGGACCCTGTTTAACCCTATTAAATGACCAGAGATTCTAACAAAGATATAACAAAGAAATAAACTCTTGAAAATGGCTGTGGTGAAATAATGAAAATGGTCTAACAAAAAGTGAATTACTTTAATTTATTTTCCATGTTATAATTAATAATAACATGTGGGCATTCTGGGATTGTAAGAGATGAATGGGTTATAATGCAGTATTTAATTGTCCATACAACAGTGTCACTGTTCAAAAAAGAATACTGAATAATAATAAGAAGAACAATGAGAAAATAGTATTTTAGGTTAAATGTATATTTATAGGCTTATTATGACCTTAATACTCTTTGTATGCAAATACTGTAAGTATAAACAAACATGTCTTGCTCTGTCAGCACATCTTAACAGCTTACCACCACAGCCAGTGTACTGTATTAAATACCTATTATTTCTGCTCTCTCTCTCTCTTTTTCTCTCTCTCTCTCTCTCTCTCTCTCTCTCTCTCTCTCTCTCTCTCTCTCTCTCTCTCTCGAGCATCTGTAGGCTTTCCTCTGATTCATCTTCCCTTCACCTGGACCCCCATCCTCTCTCTCTTCCTCCTCTCTCTCTCTCGCTCTCTCTTTCTCTCTCTCTGGTTGCATAAGCAGCTGTGGATGTAGGTCACGGCCCAGCAGAAGAAGAACGAATGCAGAGCTGGTGAGCAGTTTTTTTGACCTGAGAGTCTTGGATTTTACTTGCTCTGATGCTTGCAGCAGATTCCTGTTTTGCACCTAGTCCTACACTGCTGAAACACCGCAGAGTGAATCAGTGGTGCCTGGGTTTAGACTGAATATTCTGCTTTTTTAAAGAACTGTCTGTTAAATAATGTGCTGGAATGATGGAATCTCATGCCTTCTTAAAAATGAAGGTTCCACTGATGTCATAGAAGAAACACTTTTTCCTGTTCTTTGTGAAATACTGTGGGTCTCTCTGAGCTGTATATGTGAAACTGTTCTTCAGCCTCCTATTGTCTGCAGTAACTAGTAAAAGAAAAGCTTCGGAAAACGAGTCGATCAGGAAAAGCTCTGAAGTCTACATCAACCCGTGAGTTCATGGCTTTGCCCACCTCGGCTCAGGACCGCCCACAGACAGAGCTAAAGCAGGTCTGCAGCAGAGTTGACACTGTCTAATTAGCTAAAGAGATAACAGCTCTGTTTACACCAGCTAGTTAGCATTAGCTATCTTGTATAAGTAACTATAGGTTTAAATGGGATCTCCGGTTGATTCTGCATTTTAACGAGACCTTATATAAAAACAAGGGAAGCATGGTTTGACAAGGTATACATTCTCAATGCGGGAGGTGTGGATCCTTTTTTTTACAACTAAAGCTGTTTCTCTGAAAACATTTTGTCCTTTGAGTTTTAGAGCTGTAAAACTGACTGTGGGGGAAGACAGGTAGGCGTTCTTTGCTACATATAATTTTATTTCTAATTTTAATTTTTTCCCATTTTCTCCCCAATTTACACGGCCAATTACCCAACCCACTCATTAGGACTCCCCCCATCACTAGTAATGCCCCAACACACCAGGAGGGCGAAGACTAACACATGCTTCTTCCGATACATGTGAAGTCAGCCACCACTTCTTTTCGAGCTGCCAGCGCGCTTGGAGGAAAGCACAGCGACTCAGTTCTGTTACATCAGCTCACACACGCCCTGTGCTGTGGTGATGTGGGGAGAGAGCGCCATCTACCCACCCGGAGGGAGCAGGGCCAATTTTACTCCCTCTTCTTCTTCTTTTCGTGTCTTGAAGCTTGTTGGTTATATGATTGCTAATGGGCTACTACCAATCATTTGCCTTTTGGATCGGCTTCAAGTGTTTGGTAGAATTCGCAAGTGATATTGCTATCGCTTGACAGGGGTCGCGATGTGAACGCTTCTACCTTGACCCCCCACCTTGCTCCCTCTGAGCACCGGTAGCTTGATGGCAAAGCTGCATGAGTGGGGGTTCAAACCTTCGACCTCCCGCTCATAGTGGCAGCGCCTTAGACTGCTGGACCACTCGGCAGCCATCATTAGCAGTAAATTAAACAGAGGTAAGAGGTATCGTGAAGCTCCACCAGAGTTACATAGTGCAGTAACAGAATTCCAGCCCAGAGCGGCAATGACTGAGATGCCATTGTCCCCCTATCATGGTCAATGGAGCATTAATGTATCTATTATTAAGGTACATTTTCTCTCTCTTCTGACCACATGCATTTCGTCCATTTCTCTTCTAAATATAGATTGACCGACTTTCTGCCACCTCATCAATAGCTACCTCATAATGGACATAGTTGTGATCATCATCATCATCACCATCACCATCATCACGACTAGAGCAATAACGAGCAGATGAATCTCCCCCTCTCTCACTCTCTCTTCATTTAATGGCATTTTACCTCATCGTCTTTCTCTGTCCCTCTCTCACTCCTAATTAAGGCAAACTGCTCCAGCATGCTCTCACCATCTGGACACTCACTCATGTGTAAGAGAAGACTGAGTCACTCTCATACGGCATCACGCCAGAGACCCGCAATGAACAATAGCCTGATATACTTCAAATACTTTCCCTTTCACTAGATCACCCTTTACTGCCATTCAGCTAATTAAGAGATGCTAATCTATGCTTCAGCAAGAAGCTGAAGCATTAAATTGATTACATCAATTAAAATTAAATGTTTTTTCTTTGCATTTTTCCTTGCATGCCCTCTTTTTCCAGGACATGTTCTCGTTCTGGGATCTTCTTGCCAGATTTCACATTGATTTCAGGTCAGCATTTGCTTCTAGGATTACAATGGATTTTTACCATTTTAAACTAATCACAAGCAACATAATGTTGCAATTCTGTAGAATTCCAGTGATGCTTCATTGACTTGTAACAGGGTAAATAACATCTCTTGGTTGCAATTCTAGGATTAGCTCGCCAGGAAGTGCATTCTGTTACACAGGGAAGGTGTGCTGGACAGCCCTTGTAAAAGAAAAGTGTATTTAACTATATTAAAAAATATATATACTTAACATGGAAAATTACATACGTTTTACAATTAAAATATGTACTGAAATACACACTAAATGTACTATTTTGGATCAACTTAAACAACTTAAGTATATTTCAGTTCTAACTAAGCAATATTTAAATACATCCTAAAAGTATTAAATTGTGCTTTTGAGTGCTTTTTTTGTACTACTTCTGCGAACTTGAGTATATTTTAGTATGTGTTTTTTAAACCCCTTTTTAATACACTTGAACTATATTGTAAATATATTACTTTGCGTATTGATGCACATATTGTGTACACCTTAATGACACTGGAAGAAAAATACACTTAAGCGCACTTTAAACAATATTTAATGCCACTGTATATTTTTTTTTCTATCAACAATTTAAAGCATAGCTAAAAAATTCATTTTATGGAAATATTGACAAAGTATATTTAATGTGTATTTTTTTTAAGGTATATACTTTTAGTATTCTTTACCTAATTTGAAGGGTAACACTCATAAACATTTTATAATTCTGCTTAACCCTAATGAAAAAGCAAGTGCCTTGCTTCTAATACTTCTTACTAGCTCAAAAAGAAACACATCATCAATAGACTTCTGCCTATTGTAGGCAGAATTTTTCTGAAGTATAGACTTTTGAAAATGAGTATTTAAATGTGAATAAAATAATCAGTGTTAGAAACCCTTAGATTTGTATTATTGATGCCTTTAAAATGAATCCTTAACATCTAATTGTATTAATCATAAAAATATTCTGGGACTAAATCATATATAAAATTGTGATTCCATTTTTTATTGCATTTATTATTTTATTGCATTGCTAGTGTAGCCCCATATTCCACACCTTTAACAGCTTGAAAAGAGGAAACGTGCAGTGTGTGTGCAGGATTACGCGAGAGAAAAAAAAGAGAGCATAAACTTCAGCATAAATAAAAGGTAATCTACCTTCTGAACTCAACAGTAAGCCTAGCTGTTTTACATCACTAAATAAAACTGCTGATGTATCACCAGACATAGTCATGTAAGTATTTGCGTATAAAAAAAATATATATGCAAATTTACTGTTTTAAAATGTCCATATTAACTGTACGTGTTAACATACTAATGTTGACAATCGTAATTTGAAAGGCTTAATTATTACTTATTAATTAATAATAATTATTATTATTATTGATAATTAATTATTACTTAATTATTATTACTTAATTATTCATTATTACTAAATTACTTTATTAGAACCAGCATATCTATCTGATATGATGCAGTGATATGATTAAAGTAGAGCTCTATGGTGATTAGGAACTAATCTGTTAGTCCTGTTTGGGGTAAAGACTCAACATAAAGAGGCAGTGTTTGGCTACTGTGCTGCTGTTAAATGGAATCAGCTGAGTATCAAAAAAGACCCGACACTGGAAACCTTTAAATCCAGGCTGAAAATGTTCCTGTTTAATCATCTTAGTTTAAAACACTGTTAAATCTATGCTGTAATGGCACTTTTTTCTTATTCTTAAATTTAGAACAGAATATAATAGAATATGCTTCATGTTTAACCTTCAGTTTTTTTATTATTCATTTATTCGCTTTTTAGTTTATTTATGGTTTTACTGTTTTTTTCTGTTTTTGTATTTTTTATGTTTTATATTTGTATTGTATCCCTGTTCATGTAAAGCCTATTGAATAGCCACTGTGTATGAAATGTTCTACTATACACATAAATTGGCTCTGCTTTGCCTATTTAGCTCCAAAGTTGTACAGTTATGTAACTTCAGAGGCAGCACTAGACTTTTAGACAAATTATCCAAAAACTACCCAGCACCATGGAAATAACCCAGCAATATGACCCAACTCTTCTCAGCCCAGCAATTAGGTACAAAAACAGCCCAGCCGTTTTAGAGTGTAATATGTTGTTATGATGTCAAGACATCATAAACGAATTTGAACAAACTGGCTGTTTGTGCATCTTAGTTTCCAGCTTAGTACACATGGCAATGGTAAGTCTTGAAACTCGCAAAGTTCAAGGTCACTTTTCCTTGGCATGGACCTGAAAAAATGCATTTCTCATGCATTAAATACAGCATATTGCACCTGCAGGGCATCTTAGGGCATTTTTCCTACATCTTGGCGTCATTACCTACGTGGGTTGCATCTCCTTAAACTCAACTTTGGTTGGTTCATAGAAAGAAGTGCGTCTGATGGTGGCTTGTTGTCAGTTCAGCAAGTTGCCTTTCCAGGTGTTGTGCTGAATTCTGCTTCTCTACCAAAATTCAAGTCCCTGCAAGTGAATGTGCTCTTCACAGCAGAAGAGTGTAACCGGATTCCTTGGATTCCTTTAATTTCTGTGTAGAAATGAGGGTTAATTTACAGTTATAGTAGATACAGGAATCAAACTATAGTTTAGATAATCTGAGACAAGACCACTTCCTTTGTTCCAGACATTGCCACTGTTAATGACAAGAGTTTGGACCATGGACAATGTAGATTTGAAAACACTCCTACTTTATTATATAACATTTACGGCATTTATCTGATGCTCTTATCCAGAGTGACTTACAGAGGATATTTCTATTACAGATGTGGGCCAATGTAGTGTTAGGACTCTGCCCAAGGACTCTTATTGGTGTAGCACAGCATAGTAATCCAAACCACGAATTTAACCCTAATCTCCCACATGATATGCTTGTTCTTTGGCAGGGAGTGGTGTTATCCACTGCGCCACACCACCTTAGGCTTTGTATATGAGCACACAAGGATGTTCTGGGGTTTTTTTCGGAACTATTTTGCTGTCATATATACCATGAGTTTTATAGGGCCTGTAATAGAACTCTGTGCAACACAGGTTTGTGCTAAATTATTTACAAAGGTGTAAAAAATAAATATTCACTTTCATTACTCAGGTAGAGGTATAGATAATATGTTTTAAAATATAAGATGAAGTATCAACTCAAGCTTTTTACCCAAGTTAAAGTGTAAAAGTACTGCTTTCAAAACTACGTGATGTATAAAAGTAAAAGTAATGTAAAGAGCACAAACATATAGGACAAATAAACACGAAAGCTTAGGCTGCCCTACAGGGTCCTATAGTACACTATATAAAATAGGAATAACGAGGATATGATTTAAATATAAGAAGTAAAATGTTCAGATAATTGGGTGAAAATGTGAGGAGTAGAAGTTACAAGGTACAAGTATGAAGTTGTATATCAATAACCATCTACTTTTTGGTCTATTACCATACATACGAAGCACTGCATTATAAGTCACATTTTAAAAGACACTATAAGGAACTTTTAATTCAGCAGATCTCACCGCTTGGTGGTGGTGTTGGTGTGTAGTTAACTAAGTTAAGTAAAGCTAAGCTGAGTAAACAAAACTGTAATAGAAATACAATTTCTGGATGTTAATTTACACAGATTTCTCTCCTGAAAACTGGTCATTCGGGTTAGTGAAGCACTTATGTTTGTTTTTCAGTAAGCTTAGATTCCAGAATTTCTCCAGCACTAAGGCTGGAGCATTAGCGGCTAGTGGTTAGCAGTTAGGAACCCTGAGTGCTCCCGTAAACCAGGGTGATATTAGCTAGCGGTTCGTCTCATGGAGCTTGTTTTAACTTGCAAGCTAGAGTCCCTCCCCTCTGAATGATGAAAAAGCTAGCGCGGTTTGTATTAAATGCTAATGCTGCTCCAGCAGTGCTAGCCGGGGTTAGGATCAGACTAAAGGCCAATAATACTCACCTCTAAATGCGGAAATAACAGTTTGCGGCTTATGCTAAAGCTACTCGAGTCTCAGTGCTGGAGAACTTCACTGAAAGTGAGTGGCTTTACTGCTCCTTACAACCTGACTGATGAAATTCATACATAAGGCGCACTGGAATATAAGGCGCACTGACGATTTTTGGGAAAATTAAAGGTTTTAAGTGCACCTTATAGTGCAAAAAATATGGTAGTTTGGCTGTATGCACAGACAATTCTTGCCAGATGCTGCCGGTCACTATCATTGTGCTACGCTGTCCACTGTGGGTGGTAATGCCTTCAATGATATATTCCAGATACACTGGAATATTCCGAGACTATGGATCAAGGAATGTTAAATGCTTGCACTTCAGAAACTTCAGAATTGCAATGTCCATCCCATCCATCTACCCAAGACCCCAGTGCTGGGAGGCGAACCTGCTAACCACTAAACCACCGTGCTGCAGTAGTGTACTTAATTAACTATTTACACAGCATATTTGAATAAGAGGAAGTCTGGTAGACTGACAGGTGCTGGTTCTGGCTCTGGATTAGTGTTAGGTCGTGTTCTCAGTGACCTGCTCAGCTGATACAGTTTGCTGTAACAGATATTGGTATGTTTTGGGGAAAGACAAGCCAAGACATGTAGTTCTCAGATACAGGCCAGTGATCGGCCTTCATTATGCTAATCAGCAATCTGGACGGCTGATCAAATGACAATGTGAGAAAGTCTGCAAAAAAAAAAAAAAAACTCTCTGTTATCAACACACACATTGCAGATCCGTGTTTCCTTTCACATTAGTACAGTTTGTTCACTTAGAACAGCGTCTTCATTTCGCTTTTGACTTCCTAAATACCTTCAAGTGGCCTTCCCATCAGGCTCGAGTTACATCAGTAATTAGTGTGTCTCATCTCTCCTCTCTGCTTCGGAGAGGCTGAGTACGACTTATGGTCAGTTTAGCACACACACATTTATTACGGACACCGTCGCTGTCACGCAAAGACCTTGTATTTTAAACTTACAAAATAAAAGAAAAACTATTGTTTAAGCATTTCTATTTGTCCGTTCATTATGAAATTCTGATACAATGTAAAGAATAGTTGCTAAGTTAACATTTTTTTTAAAAAGAGATAAAAGGTTTTTGCTTTAGACCAACAATATCTATGTACACATAAATAATAATGACATGTCCATAAACATAAGCATATACCAATGAACCATACGTATTATATTATGCAAACAGCAAAATAAAAAAAAAACAGCTAAAAAGTAATCTTTTTTAGCTTGGCTATCTATTAGATTTTTTTTATGTTCTTTGTTTATATATATTTTTTATTTGACTGACTTTGTTGTTCTTATTTTTGTCCTGTTCATTTTATTCTATATGTTATTTCAAAATATAATGTTTTTTATTTATTTAATATTATTTTATAAAACCTTTACATTTTACTTTTTAACATTTTTCATTTGTTTGATTTTACTTATTGTTTTACATTTTTCTGTTTTATTTAATTTTATTATGAGAAAGGTGCTATCTGAATAAAGTTGTTGTTGTTGTTGTTGTTGTTCTTCTTCTTCTTCTTCTTCTTATTATTATTATTAGTATTAGTATTATTATTATTATATGCAGTACCAGTCAAAAGTTTGGACACACCTTTTCTTTTTCAATGTGTTTTCTTTCTTTTTATTATTTTTACATTGCAAATTTAATAATGAAGACATTAATGCAATTAATGCAACATTAACAGAAACTTATTATTATAACTAAATTATTTTGTAAATAATAAAATAAAAAAGGGGTAAACAAACCAGAATATGTTTTATAGTTTAGATTCTTCTAAGTAGCACATTAATCTTTGAGGACAGATCCAGGGGCGTAGCAGCAAATTCGGGGCCCTGTACACTCTCAGTGACAGTGGGCCCCTATCCATGCCAGTACACAAGGAACGTGAGCAAAAATTTTCATGGGCCCCTCTCTCTACTTGGGCCCTGGGTGGTCAGGTCCACTTTTCCCCCCACTACCACGCCCATGGACAGATCTGCACACTTTTGGTATTTTAATCTCAGTGTCTTCATAAGGTAGAGTCACCTGGAATAGTTTTCTTAACATCTTGAAGGAGTTCCTGGAGGTGCTGAATAATAGTTGCTGTTTTTTCTTCAAGCTGTGAAACTCCAGCTCATCCCAAATCACCATCTCATTTGGGTTTAGTGCCCCCAATAGTTCTGATGCATTTAATATTAATCTACAATGTAGAATAAATTAAATGTATTAGAACATTGACTGAGAAGGTGTGTCCAAACCTTTGATTGGTACTGTCTATAAGTTATATATATTTAATTTAATATATTCTCACAATAAAATAATAAAGAAGCATAACACCCGAATGATCTATTGATCCATTCTCATAAACACAAGGTCAAACAGATCTCTCAGAAATGTACACCCATTTGGATTGAGTCTTGTTCTTAAAGCTCCCCCTGCATTATTCATTTCTCCCTATTCAAGCAGTTTGGTGGAAATCTTGCTCAGCTTGTCTTTATGCTAACCGAGCCCTGCAGGGATCAGCTCTCTCCCTGGAGACGAGGCTCACTAAGATAACAGATGATAAGAACAGGTGGATCTCTTGTGTTTAAGAGAACGGAGGTCTGAAAAGATGGAAGAGAAAGAGAGTAGAAGCTCAAGAGCAGAAGGTCTATATGGGATATGCTAAGAAACAGATAGACAAGTAGACTTTAGATGTTATATAAAGTTAATATATAGGCACCAGTCACCCATAATATTAACACCACCTCCTTGTTTTTACACATCATTTATGTTTTACTGGGAAACACCACAGAAATTAATGTCTATATATATAGCTGGCAATACAAGTGGTATTGTGCCCAAAATGTGGTGTGTTGAGGAAACATGGTGTTGAGGAAATGGGGTGGAGTAATACCATGTTGAGATAAGATGGAGTAATGGGGTGTTGGCAAAATGGGGTGGAGTAATGGAATGTTAAGATGAGATGGAGTGATGGGGTGTTGAGGCGATTGGGAGTAATGGGCTGCTGAGGAAATTGGGTGGAGTAATGCAATGTTGAGATAAGATGGAGTAATGGGGTGCTGATGAGCGAAGGTTGAGTAATCGAGTGTTGAGGAAATGAGATGGAGTAATGCAATGTTGAGATGAGATGGAGTAATGGGTTGTTGGTGAAATGGGGTGGAGTTAATGGAGTGTTGAGGAAATGGGGTGGAGTAATGCAATGTTGAGATGAGATGGAGTAATGGGTTGTTGGTGAAATGGGGTGGAGTTAATGGAGTGTTGAGGAAATGGGGTGGAGTAATGCAATGTTGAGATGAGATGGAGTAATGGGTTGTTGGTGAAATGGGGGTGGATTAATGAGGTATTGAGGAAATGGAGTGTTGAGTCAATGGGGTGGAGGAATGCAATGTTGAGATAAGATGGAGTAATGGGGTGCTGACAAGCGAGGGTTGAGTAATCGAGTGTTGAGGAAATGAGATGGAGTTAATGGAGTGTTGAGGAAATGGGGTGGAGTAATGCAATGTTGAGATGAGATGGAGTAATGGGTTGTTGGTGAAATGGGGGTGGAGTATAAGGTATTGAGGAAATGGATTGTTGAGTCAATGGGGTGGAGTAATGGAATGTTAAGGAAATGGGGTGTTGAGGAAATGGGATGGAGTAATGCAATGTTGAGATAAGATGGAGTAATGGGTTGTTGGTGAGATGGAGGTGGAGTAATGGGGTATTGAGGAAATGGAGTGTTGAGTCAATGGGGTGGAGTAATGCAATGTTGAGATGAGATGTTGATATATAGTGTTTATATATAGTATTAATATAGTTATTAAGTATGTTATTAAGTATATGCTATGTTATTACAGTATATCTGGTATTAAAAAATGCACTGGAGCTAGTAGTGCAAGGTGTTTTAACATGTAATTAACACACAATGGAAGATTTACCTACATTTTAAATCTAAAATAGATTTGTTTATGTGTTTTTTGACACCAACATAATACTTTGGTCCATACAAAAATTAAGTATGGTCAGAGTTAAAAAATGTACCTAGCAAAGATGCGAGCAACCAACTCATCCACATATGCAAGTGTATATGATGTAAATCAACAGATCTCTGTTTCTTGTTAACCACTTCAGCTTTAATATTGCTGTAGAGCAGAACTGGAGAAGCTGGTCTCGGCTGATTGGCTACATTTGGTACAAAGGGAAAGTTTCTGGCTGAACTGTGGCTTTAAGAGTTAACTCAGTCAATCAGTGTAACTGCATAATGAATGTGTGGGGAATCCTACACTGTGCTCTGTTCAGCTCGAGCACCCCGCGGTGTGAATCTGTCCGTAGGGACGAGGCAGGGTGTGAGTGGTCTGGTGCCTCACTATGGGGCGGGTGGAAAGAGAGCTCAGGTAAGTGGTGGAAAAATCCTGTGATTGCGAGAGCAGATGTAGTAATGGAGGGCAGGTCACAGGGTGATGGAGGTGATGATTAGCCCCTGTGGAGATGAGAGGAGAGGAGAGGAGAGGAGAGATTGAAGGAGTCCAATATGCTTAACCTTGTGAAGCGTCACTGGTTTAATGACAGATGTAATAATGATGAATGAATGATGAACAGAGCTGGAAATGATCTAAAATATCAGAGAACATTTTACAACATTAAGAAATAAGTTATAAGTATTTGTTTTTCTTTTTTTTTTTCATTTTACTAATTTACATTTTCTTTATTTTCATTATTTTCCAGATTGTAGATTAATACTGAAAAAATTTAAACCACAAAGGAACGCATATGCAAGTATGAAATAAACAAAAAAAGTGTTTAACAAGCCAAAATATGTTTTATTTTTTATTTTTTTTTTACTTTAGATTCTTTAAAGTAGCCCATTCTGCACTGATGCCCACTCTTGGCATTATTCTCTCAGTCAGTTTTAATAAGCTAGAAGCTGGAATGGTTCTCCAACTGTCTTAAAGGAGTTCTAGAGGTGCTGAGGACTTTTGTTAGCTGCTGCTAATTTCTTCACACTGAGCTCAAACTGGCCCAAATCACCTGGGTTGGGTTTTTATATCAGGTGTTTGTTTGTGAAGGCCAGAGGTATATTGTTAATATACATCTACTAAACACAATTACGAGTAATATTTATTAAAAAAAACAAGAAAACAAGCGAACAAACAATAAAGCAAAACTAAAACAACAAGGAAACATGAAGCACACTATAGACTGAGATATATAAACAAAAAAACATGCAATCTTACTGACGTTAAACACGCACAAGAACTGACAAGGAACTTAGGGAAAAAGGCTATATATACTGAAGTAGACCAGAAACAGGAAACACCTTGGGACAGGTAATGAGGGGGCGGATTTATCTTTAACAGTCTTTAACATTAACCTTCAATCTAGTAAATAATACAAATAAAAAAACAAATATTAACGCCTAAGAATGTGTGTCCAAACTTTTGACTGGCACTGTATATAAACTTTAAAAAAAATAGTTTTAAAAAGTTGCAACTTGGTGGGTAGACTGTCATGGAGTGACTCAGAATGGCAGTGACTCATCTTCAGTGATGAGTCTTGCTTTTATCTTGGTAGAGATGAACAATGAAGATGCTACGTTATGGCCATCCCGCATTGCCATGCCTATACCAGACTGATTGAAACCGTGTGGGATGTTATTGGACATGCTATCACTGCTGGAACTGCATGAACACTGTATTTGCGCTGGATGAGGTGTATATCATCGCAAGTCATTAAAGAGATATAGGGTCCTATCTTACACCCTGCACAAAGCCCGTTGCAATGCTTATTGGTATCTTACATACCTTTAACATTCTATTTTATAACCTAGTGCCTACATAATAGGTGCGACAGAATTTATGAATATATCTAGTCGTCTGTAAGTAAAGTGTGTTCTGGTACATTTCTGGTGTATTGCTATCTTGGCAATGAAAAACACAGGTGCAACACTCACTGACACAGTCAACATCCATTCATATCTTGGATTTGCAGGTGCACTCTTCACACACACACACACACAGACGTAAGGACAAACAGCAGTGCACAAACCCAACTTTTACATCAACTTTACTGTTATTGACCAAATCAGGCCCCTTCATAGTGTAACCGAGCAGGACAGTTTCCTCTGCTGTACCGTTAAAATACCAATCCACCAAAGTTGGAGTGCATCTGGTTCTTAAAGGGAATGACAAGTGACATGCTGATTGGTTTATTTCACACTACACCCAAAACACCCACATGAATAATAAAGAGAATTAGCACCTGCCTTTTACGCATTTCGAACAGTGCAAGGTGTACTTTTCCCATCGTTACGATAGCAAAGACACACTGACACACCCTAAATAAAGTTGTGCAGTGCACGATTGACCACTCGCTTGTAGACCACCAAAGTAGGGCCCATAAAGTCCAGTACCTCACTATGCATTATCTCCACTAAGCAACACCCCCAACCTGTGTTGGCGTCACTGTAACGCAAATTATTTAATGTCAGTTTTTGACACTTTTTAAAATCACAAAAAAAGTGATTTCAGACTTTTGAAGGGTAGCGCTTATTACTGCTAGATGTGTCAGACTGACACATTTCAGAATAGGTCATTCGAGAACATTCAGTACAGCTCATCAGAACATTCTGGCACCTTGAGAACATTCAACCTGCTTGCCACTGCACTTGTTAAACAGATGGAGATGTGTTCGTGTTGGTTTGTTTGTTCTTTGAAGGAGAGAGTTGTTTTTAGACTGCTAGATCTTTTTTTCTCTCTGCACCGGTTGGAACATTTTTCACAGGTAGACAGAATCACTGAAGTGCATCATGACTCATTCACTCGACTGTAGTCTGTTAAACATTGGTACGGTTTGTTCGAACTCTGCAACCTCAGTGTTCCGAGTTCTCCTTTAAAGACACACCGATTTCACACCCAAATGCTTTTAGCTCGTCTTTCTCAAACACTTACTTTACAGTGTCTGCTTTAAGGGTGTGTGAATTTATGACATATAGGTACTGCATACTGTAAAATCAATAAGATCTCATTATTTTTGCACGACTGGAAGGCCTATTTTTCACTGTGGGGTGCACTGAACGGTTCTTAGCTTGGATGGCAAAATTGAAACCACAAGGTGGGAGGGCCTAATGACCTAATGACATAGAGGTCTGCAGATTGGCTTCACATTTGCATTATTTTTTGTGTTGTAAGATCAAATAAAGTAGCATTTCCTTGCTGCATTCATTCACCTCGTGTACTTTGTGCTACAAAAAAAAACCCAACAAAATCTTACAAGTCTCAATTTCACATTTAATAAAAGTATGATCTGATTTGCAAGTTAGCAAACTATGGCAAAAGTAACCATTTAACCCTGCAGCAGAAAAGAGGCTTTAGTGTACCCCAAGGAATTAGTAACATTTTAACAAAGATATTTCGTACAAATGTTTGGTACATATATACTGCCAAAAACACACAACTTGTCTGCCATGTATTAAAAGAAAAATTGAGAAAACAGTCCCTGTATAAAACATTCTAAAACAAAAGAAGTGCTGCTTATTCAGACAGGATTCTGATGAAAGAAAACACTGATTTATGTCCAAATGGAATTTACAATAATAGTCATAGTAAATAATTTAATCTTAATTTTGTTGCATATATATATATATATACCAATTATTTTTGAGACCAAGCTGATATAATCACTAGATCAACACTAGAAATTAATCACATTTAAAGTGTTCTGTATTTTTCATATAGAAAAAAGTATGCTCTGTTTTGCAAGGTAGCTTACTTTGGCCCTGGTAACCTGTAACCCTACAGCAGGAAAGAGGTCTTCATACTGCAAGAAATAAGTACCATTTCATGGGGTTCACTAAGATATTTTATACATATTTAGCTACATATACATGGTGGTGCTGTTTTGCCAAATACACACAACCTGTCTGCCCTGTACTTGAAGAAGAATTGTGAGAACCTCCCTGTCTGAACAGTCTAAAACAATGAATGGAATTTACAATAATAATAGTAATAGTAAGTAAGGTAATCTTAATTCAACTTATGTCATATGCAAGGGTTAAATTGCGTTCCCTTTGTATGAACCCTAATAGAGAAATGTAAATAATATATAATCACTAGATCAAGACTAGAAATAAATTACATTTAGTGTCTCCTCTATTTGACACTTATGATAGGATATGAATTGAAATGTATATATTGGGACCACAAAACTGTTTGGAGGGAGGGCCTTATTTCAGTACTTTTGTGATCTGTGGAGGACAAACTTACATTTTCTTGTTGCATTTATTTACTACACATAGTGCAGTATGGTCCGTTTTGAAAGGTGCCATGGAATGTCCCTGGTAACCATGTAACCCAGAAAAGAGCTCTTAGTATACCCCAAACAATTAGTAACATTTATTAATGTCTTGCCAAATACACACAATCTGTCTGCCATGTACTTGAAGAAAAACTGATAAAACCTCATTGATTTATATTTAGTTCACACTGCATGAACCGTGAAAGGAAAATTTTGTTGCATATATACAAATTATTCTGGAGACCAGGCTGATATAATCCCTAGATCAAGACATAGAAATAAATTGCACTAATATCTTCTCTATTTGGCACTCAAATTCCCCAATATCGTCAAAGTGTAAGGTTTCTAAATGCTTTCTGGCCTGGAAATGGTTCTAGAAAAGATATACTCATATTTCCAGCAGCAAACGTGCCAGTGCCAAATCATCACTGTGAGTGTTAAATCAACACTTGGACACTGTGGGTATATTATATGGCACTGAGAGTGTAAAATATAAACCTCCCAGTATTGATTTAACTCTCAAATCAGTGACCTAGCAGATCTGGCAAATATGCAGTGTATACGAAGGTCATATGAAAAAAAAAAATTATTGAAGAGTTCTTTGTGAAGGTAGAGGTAGTTCTTTTTTGGCATTATGTCAAATGACAACCATGCATTTTTAAAACAGGATATCAGATAAGCCATTAATTGATACCAAAACTTTCTTGCTGATCTGCTGTTTTTTAAAAGTGTTTGTGATTTCTGAGCAGCTTGTCTGATCAGATACCACCAGTCACAACCATTATGATGCACTGTGCTGTCCACATTTGGCGGTAATATGGATGCATTGTGAAAAGAGGGATTTTAAAAGAACAATCAGTAGTAAATACGAGTGTGTGAAATGGCTACAGGAGTCCAATTTCCAAACACTGTAGGTTCTGTAACCTTTGTAGCTGATCATCAAATGTATACATTTCAATGTCCAAAATGCCCATGGTGGTATTAATAAATTACCCAAGCTATGATCAGCACCCTTACTGAAGCTCAGTGATTCCCTGTTCAGCAGAAAAATAGCACACTTGCCAAATCCGCATCTCCATAAATCTGTCAGCAGAGGGAAGCATGAAGTGCTGTAAGATTTTCCGGGAAAACACTGCACTGACTTTAGACTTGATTGGATGTAACACAGTGGACCAACACCAGCAGATGACATGTCTCTCCAAACGATCACTAATTGTGGAAACTTCACACTAGACCTCAAGCAGTTTGGACTGTGTGCCTCTCCACTCTTCCTCCAGACTTTCTTGGAAAATCTTACAGCACTTCATGCTTTCCTCTGCTGACAACTTTTATGAAGACGTGGATTTCATTTTCCAGCAGGACTTGGCACACTACCCACACTGCCAAGTACCACTGATTTATGGGTTTTCATTGTCTGTAAGCCACAATCAATACCAATAAAATAAATAAACGCTTAAAATAGATCATTCTGTGTGTGAATTACTGAAATAAAATAACTTTTTAATGATATTCAAATGTTTTAAAATGCACTAGTATGTATTGGGATGTAGGAAAAATCTTACATATGGAGAAATCTTACCTTTTTGAGATTTTTAAATCACCTGAACCCCTATTTAAAGCTCTTTTCGAATATTTTTTATTATTATTCTGTATCAAATGCTGCAAATCAACCAAAGTTGGCTTATCAGTTGGGTTTTTAATAAAGGTTTTTTGAGATTTTAAGATTTTAATAGAATTACTCTTAGGAACAAATAAACAATCCCTTTTTAACCTATTAATTAATCATATTTTGGAGAGATATTTCAGATATGGCTGATAGGATGTTACAAAATAACTGTTTAATGACAATTTCATAATTTCCACCAAAATATTGCCAGTATTCAACACATTTTCCCCTATTTCCCAGACATACACCAATAGTGCACAATGTGAAGTGTTTTCCTAGATTCCAGCATATATTGTAGATACAATCAACAACAGCCCCCAGAGAGTTGGCGGGCTTATTTGGGGGGAAAAGTCCAGAGCCATTTTTTTTAACTCTAAGGAAGACATTCTTATAGATGTAATGTTTTAAACTGAGCTCTCACTCTTTTTAGTGCATCATGCATCTTTTAACCCCTGTGTGGTGTTCATATTTTTGTTACTTGTTTACTTTGTTACTTGTATTTAATTCAGCAAAATGAAGCAATTTTACATTAAAATGCTTTACACATGCTTGCTTCACCTAAATTGCAAGCAATATAAACAGCTTACATGGTTAATATTTGCCCTTTACCTTTCTTATGTTACATTTCTTTCAAAAAGTGCTACTCTTTTTTTATTAGTTTTTTAATAAAATGTAAAAGAAAATGAATTAAACTCAAGATATGAGTAGAAAATTTGTTTAGTTTCAAATTTACAAATGAAGCAATGTATATTAACCCTTGGCCAAACATACTGTATGTAATATAAATGTGTAGGGGGGGGGGGGGGGGTTGTGTACGGTGGGTGTACGGTGTGTGTTTATCGAAAATGTGTTTTGATATATGTTTTTCACAAAGAATGAGCCAATGCCAATGAGTTTGAGTTAAAAAAATATATTTTTAGTATAATTTGATGAAAAATGAAAACACCACACAAGGGTTAAGGATGTTTTCCGTGTGTGTGAGTGTGTTCAGCATGTGGTTACTTTGTCTTGACCAGAAAGATGCTTTAACCAGTGAGAAGAGGTTCCAGGCAATTTCTAACGTGATCATTTCCCTTTGACCGGGCTCATTATGTAACACCGCTGCAGGGGAACGGCCAGTTTGCCTGCAAACACAAGTTACCACGAGAGCATTCTCCGTGTCTCATCGATGGACTCTCATGCCAGGCTGAACTAATTAGATTTTAATAATGCAGTGATCTTTTCATTGTTAGTCAATATCCTGGAGACTCGCTAGGCCTGGCCTCGGAGTGGATGTAAAGATCTTCTCGCAGAGCGCGGCCGATTGCATCAGTGTCTCGGCCCCGGCCCTCACGACCCCGGGCCAACCGTGGCCATTGTGTTTCCTCTGTTTTCATATCGTGTGTCATGTTTTCCCTGATCTAACACACCTGATTCAACTCAGCAGATAATTATCAAGCTGCTCATGACCTGAGTCACATGTGTTAAATAAAGACACCAAAAGAGGCGCTGCACGGAGTCCCCAAGGCACTCAGAATAGCTGCTATATGCACAGCTTAGTGGGTAAATATTGTCATAATTTCTATAGTTTTATATAAAACAGCAGTGTTGGCCCATGTGAACAGAAATGCAACACTTATGGAGATTAAAGCATGACTAGAAATAAGGCTCACCGGATTATAAGGTGCGCACTATCAATAAACGTCTATTTTCTGATCTATTTTTTTATACACAAGGTGCACTGGATTCTAAAGCGCATTATGCTAGTAAGGAACAGGGGTGTTCCTTACCATGTTTTTCTTCTAATTCACCTGTAAAGCTAAGCTAAGTTAAGTTAAAAAAAATTAATTCTTAAAAAAACAAGTGATGGATGCTAATCTACACAGATTTCTCTCCTGAAAACTTAATTTGTGTAAGTAAAGCGCTTCCGTTTATTTACAGTAAGCTTAGCTTTCCGAAATTGTCACTAAGGCTAGCTAGACAGGGCTTTACTGAGGAACCCTGAGTGTTCCGGAAAGCCAGGGCGATATTAGCTAGTGGTTCCTCCAACGTAGCTTTTTTTAACATGGTAAAACTGTCAGACTACAGTCCGATATACTCACCTCTGAACGGCAAAAAAGCTAGTACATAGCGCAGTTAGCAGCTAATGCTAATACGGTTCGAGTCTCTGTGCTGGAAAACTAAACTAAAACTCCTGTATAACGCTGTACTTTAGCGGACTAGCTATACTGTCTCTATACAACCTGACTGGTAAAATTTATACATAAGCCTGACCGAATTATAAGGCGCTATGGCGATTTTGGGCACAAATAAAGGATTTTAAATGCGCCTTATAGTGGGAAAAATATTTTAACAAAACGTTTGCCACACAGCAATGTGAAAACATAAGGACCCTCTAACAGAAACCATTATCTTTGTGAACGTATTCAACATATGGAACTTCATTCAGCTTCACTTCAGCTTTTTTTGATCCATCACCCAAATAATAGCTGCTCTGTGGTGGTCTCTCCTGTGGTGTCCTGACTATTAAAGAACAGGGTAATATAATTATAAAGCTAAGTTGCTCTAATACCATCAGTGAAGCTGAAAAAAAAATTGGTGTAGAAACATGTTATGCTTGATCGGTATATATAAAAATAGACACAGTATGGGCAGGAAAGCCAAAGCATGGGGTATCCAAACTGTGATGCACAGAAAATCCATAAACATGCCGTGCTGATACAAAAGAGAGTAAAAGTCCATGGAAAATATTGTGGGCTGGGTCAGAGCTGGTTCAACATGGGAGTCAGGGGATTTAATTTATTCGCGATCCACCCACAACTCTGATCTTTTGTAGCAACTGTGGTTAGACAAGCCTGACAGAGTGTTGGCAAAAAGCCCATTCTGCCTAATGAGAAACTTCAGCAATCTTTATTTAGAATCACACACACATGCAAAGAAAAATAAATGAATTTTAAACAGACTAAAGTGACAGAGCTTGCTTTGGAATAAATAATATGAAAATATACATTTAAAAAAATCAAGCAATGCTGCACAGTGGAATGGTGCACCGCCCTCTTGGCAGTCATCTGAGGGTTTTGATTGGTCATTTGTTCTGTCTTGCCAGCATCTGGGAAGTTCTCCACTAATGGTAACAATTCCTGAATCTGTCATTCAACAATAGCTGATAGAACCACATTTGTAAGGGATTAAATTGGCAAACCTTTCTCAGGTTTACTGTACAAAACAGAAACCTTATGTTAACTTCCCCGAATGCTTGGAGAAATGCAATGCTACGATTGGCAATTAGTCAGACAAAACAGTATTTCAGACCATTTTTGGAAGAAATGGACACAATGAGCTCCAGACCAAGTATAAAAAAGATTCATTTAAGCCCAATCTGGATTAGTTTCTCAGGGGGTCCTGGAGTAATTTTCTCTTTTACAGGGGGTCCTCTGTGATTTTATTCCTGTCTGGATTGACCATGTATGTGTTTTTCTCAGACGTCCTCTGACAAAATTACAGGCTGATTTACCTACTTTTTCCACTGAACTCCATGTTTGTAAAGTAATTTTAGTTCCGTTCGGACAAGAGTTTCGTCACCATACGTTTAATAAAATAACTATTTGTCCAATGCCACTCAGCGTAATTACTCTTTGGGCGCACAGTTCCACAGACATCCACGTAAACACAACAGCGAGTGGAAATGGAGGAGCTACTGAACACGATGTCATGTCACCGAGGAAGCCTAAAATCTCACTGGTTTTATCACTTAGAGTTTTATCACTGAGTAGAAATGTAAAATATTTTTCGAAGATATCACCCTGAAAAACTAATCCAATCTGAATAGGTCTTCCAAAAGCGAGGGTCTGTCATAGTAAAGGGGTTTATCAGTTTACAGTTTACTTGTGATGCAGCATTAAAGCAGAAAACTGCATTGCATTTTTCAACAAGACAATGCAAAACCACATGCTGCACCAATTTGAAATGCATGGCTGCGAAAGAAGAGGGTACAGGTATTGGACTGGCAGCATAATAGAATGTGCAAAAATGTGAAGAACTCTGAAATGTGAGAAATGTAAGCAACAATGACAATAATGTTTGAAGGGTCGAGCATGGATAGGTCCATTCCTCACTACCTAGAAATAAACCAGACCTTAGACGCAGAGATGTGAACAGACCAGAAGTCTGGCTACCACATCACTGCACAGGAAAAAAAAAAAACAGTCCTACTTAATGTGTGTTTTTTTTTCTTTGAATGCACCCCAGGCACTGTAGAGGGCACAGTATAAATCACAGCTCTTTTTTTAGTGGGGAAAGTCTCGAGGGCATGTCAGTGTGCTGAAAGGCCAAGAGGTTGTTGTAGATAATGGAAACACTAAGGCTTGAGGGATTGCTGCCCTTCTCCTTTCCTGACCCCGGGCGCCTTGTTCCAGAAAGCGTTTCAGGAGTTGACATATAGCTGAATATATTTCTGTAGTGTAACAAAGAAAGAGAGACAGTACACCAGCCTGGCTGTCTAAGACCTGTGTGATCCTGATGGTAAAACAGAAGGATATACAGTGTGCCCAAATCTTCCTCTTTTTTTTTTTAAGTTTATTTCAATTTTTTCCTATTTTCTCTCCAATGTGGAAGGCCAATTAGAACAACCCACTCAGAACAACTTCTCCTGTCACTAGAAATACCCTCAACCCTAGGAGCATGAAGACACCGCCTCTTTTCTTAAACTTCCAATGTAGCGTCACCACATACTGAGCTTGGAGGAAAGTGCAGCGACCCAGCTCCAATACATCAGCTCACAGATGCCTGTGCATTAACCCCCCCCCCCCCCCCCCCCCCTTATTAAAGTGGCAGCTTCTTAGTTTGCTGGACCAGTCAAAGTCATGTCTTGTTATTCGTTTTTGTCACTGTCACATTTTTTTTGTAAAAATGCATGTCATGTTGTCAATTTGAAAAGGTACTTTTTCATGTGTTGTCCTGAATTTTGCATCCCTTGTAAGATCTGACTCCCTTCGAATGCAGAATATGCGTAAACGAAACTTAATCTATGGTTACAGTAGATACAGGAATGACCAGCATAAACTGTTTTACCCATATTACTGTATGACACGCATGCCTGCTTTGGGGAGTCAGATCTTTTTTTTTTCTTCTATTGCTTAATTCGTAATAAATACCTTGTCTCTACTTCCTGTAATTGGTACGAAGGACTAAACCAATTCACAAAAAAGGTTTTTACACCACAAAAGCAGGTGTAAAAGCATTCCACATTGTACCCGTAGCCAATACACCAGGACTTTTTGAAACAGATAAATATCAATCTGTTAAATCTACAATGCCACACACCCCAATGGAAGCAACCCCCCAACACTGAGCTGTGGAGCTCTAGAATGATGGTGCTCTACCAAACACTTTTGGGATTTTAGGATGCGTTGGCGAATTGGGTATGAGATGAGTTGATGATCATCCAACATTTAACTTCCTGACCTCACTAATGCTCTTGTCATTGAAATCCAAGCAACTCCACACAGCAATGTTCCAAAGACGAATAAAAAGCCTTCCCTGGATAGTAGATGCAGTTACTCCAACAACAACAAAAAAAACATGATAACCTCTTTCTAATTTCATTAATTTTAGAAGGAACAATGAACAAGCAAGTGTCCCAATACTATTGCCCACATAGCATTGCTTCCCCTGATATATCTGTTTTTGCATCTCTACATAATCACTCAATTTATAAGTGAAAAATGTAATGTAGGATTCATGTATAGAAGTGCACTATCTAATGCAAAATTTCAAAACTCTATAGCAGCTTTTTGCCTGAACTGCCGTGTGCACTGCACGTTTTTGATTCCTCTCTCTTCACTTAGCCTGTGAAGAGCTTTATAATTACCTGATTAGATGATTCAGATGTGTGAGAACAAGCCGGACAGAAAACACAAAGAACACAAACATACTCGAAACAAAAAGTACACAGTACAGAACAGAACTGTGACAGAGAGGCCTAAGAGGCAGTACACTGAATAATACAGATGTTTTTCATTGGTAGTTTCGTCCCCTGGCATTCTGAAATAGAGTGATTTTAGCTGATGTTCCCAACTTACAGGCTTACAATGCTAGTAGTAGCGTTGCATACCACTGTATACCATTGTCAATGCAAAGAATGGCTATTTTTACCCCTTTAACAAGCTCAAAAATAGATCCTCTATTCATTGGTTGAACTCTGACGGCCCTGAGATTTAAAATAAAGGCTCTGAGAACTTTGAAAGTGCACAGGTAGTTTATTAGAAAAAGACTGTAAACTGTATAAAGTTTAAAACTTTTAGCTAAAGACGAGTTAAGACGAGTTAAATACTCGCTATTCAGACATGTATTCAAGCAAATCTGACCGCATGAACAAAAATTACTTTGACTGACAGTGTACAGGAAAATCATAAATTATTCACAATCTATTGAAATATACAGCTCTGGAGAAAATAAGTGACCACTTGAAAACCAAACTGAAAACAGCCATCAAACCAAGCTGAACTGCTTGAATTTATGCACCAGGATTGGCATAATGTTACCCAAAAGCAGTGTGTAAGACTGGTGGAGGAGAACATGCCAACATGCATGAAAACTGTGATTCCACCAGGGTTAAAAACCAGGTTTGTTCCACCAAGTATAGATTTCTGAACTCTTAAACCTTTATGAATTTGAACTTGTTTTCTTAGCATTATTTGAGGTCTAAACGCTCTGCATCTTTATTGTTATTTCAGCCATTTCTCATTTTCTGCAAATAAATACTCTAAATGACAAAGTCTTTATTTGAAATTTGGGAGAAATGTTGTTTGTAGTTTATAGAATAAAACAACAATGTTCATTTCACTCAAACATAAACCTATAAATAGCAAAATCAGAGAAACTGATTCAGAAACTGAAGTGGTCTCTTAATTTTTTCCAGAGCTGGTTATTTAGACAAGTCTTTTCACAATCAAATTAAAATAAATCAAAGTACAAAGCAAAACGTTTTTCAGGCTTATGCACCCCATTGTTTATGACATATATGTATCTATCTGTATTAAATATAGGCACATAAAGATTTTCGCATGGCTGCTGATATTATGATGGCATGCCGGCTTCTAGTACTGGTCTAAGCCTTTCCATACCAGTTGGCTGGCTGTGATTCCAGCAATGCAACCCTACCTCTTTCCTGGCTGAAGCTAGATGATGGTATCTTGTTACCTAATCAGAGGCTACCTACAATGAGCATTATCAGGTTGGCATTGGATGCTACAGTATATATATATATACATTTACTGTGTATGGTGGCTTTAGATTATGATATATTCAAGCAGATCTGCCCAGTGATGGCCTTATTGTTTAGAAAACAATGGCTTGGTGGGGGAGCAAAGAGATTGTGAAAATGCCCAAGCACATCTAATGACCCCTTTTAACACACACACTCCGACACAAACGTGCGCACACACACACATACATCTCCCACAATGGCTATGCAAGCTGCTCTGGTTTCATTTTCCACTGCCAAGTCCAAGTTATTGCCTGAGTAGACCTTCACCTATTCACAGAGAGAGAGAGAGAGAGAGAGAGAGAGTGCTACCACTTTGTTCTACCACTCTTTATGGCACACAGAGCTAAGCTGGAGGTGTATGTTTGAAGTTTCTTGTTGTCTGACTCATGATTTCCAGCGTCACGTGTCTCTCGCTCCATGACATGAACCACACAGACTTTATTTCTTATCACTGAAGTGGATGTTTTATGTGTGTGCACTCACTGCATACACACCATGTGTCATCTACAAGTGTCATCTCGTATTTAGGGTCTGTGAAGAGCTTTCGGCGCTGTACAATGTATACACGACCCTGTGCACTGACCTGGACCTTCCAAGCTGGGGTTTGTGAAAAAAAACAATGACATTTTTAACCCTTGTGTGGTGTTCATATTTTTGTTACTCGTTTACTTTGTTACTTGTAGTTAATTCAGCAAAATTAACATTGACATTAAAATGCTTTACACATGCTCGCTTCACCTAAATTGTAAGCAATATAAACAGCTTACATGGTTAATATTTGCCCTTTACCTTTCTTATGTTACATTTCTTTCAAAAAGTGCTACTCATTTTTTATTAGTTCTTTAACAAAATGTAAAAGAAAATGAATTAAACTCAAGATATGAGTAGAACATTTGTTTAGTTTCAAATTTACAAATGAAGCAATGTTTATTAGCCCTTGGCCAAACATACTGTATGTAATATAAATGTTTAGGGTGGGGGGTGTACAGTGTGTGTTTATCGAAAATGTGTTTTGATATATGTTTTTCACAAAAAATGAGCCAATGCCAATGAGTTTGAGTTAGAAAAAATATTTTTTTAGTATCATTTGATGAAAATGAAAACGGGTCCCACAGACCCGAACACCACACAAGGGTTAATAATATATTTTTTTATAACCATTAAAATTGAGTTGGCTAAGAAACTCATGCTGACAATCAAAGGATCACTAGTATGAAGTGCTAATGCTATCCAGTCATTAGCTGCATTCCATTCCACAGGCTCACTATGCGCTTGCTGTCCCTACACACTAATCACTAGAATCACTTAGATTTTTTTGTGTTCCCATTTCTCCTGTTACCAACAGTTTTTTATACTAATTACTAATGCTAGCTATTTTTTGACTGTAAAGTATATAGTACACTTTGCCATAAAAAAAGACTTTTGTTTTGTTTTGGCTTTTTTTTCATACTTACGTTTTTCAGATAAAAAAATAATAATATTAGAATAAGATAAATGGAGTAAATACAAAAAGCACTTAAATAATAATTACATTTATTAAGGGCCCTATGTGAAAAGCAATCATTTCACTATCCATAACCAGGCCTGATTACTCCTAGACCTGTAGAATCAAGACATCACTAAAATAGAACCCATCTGATCTAAAAGATCTTAAAAGGCAACACTATTATGCCAACAGATAAGAAAACGGCAGACATTTTCATATAAGATAATATATAATCATTTTGAGTTTGAAAAAGAAGATGAGAATTTGATTTACACAGTCAGGGTGGAGCAGGAATAAATTGTAAAGTTTCTCAGGAATGCTGAGAAACACAGAAACCACAAGATTTTATATTAATAGTTAATAAACTCACACCTCACCTATTTTTTTATACTGTCCTTACTCTGTAAGTACACAGTACTTACTCAGTAATTACTCAGATACAGCAGGGAGCGGGCTTTATTATGTAGTGTACAGGGTTTTACTGTTCTTACTTGGTACACTGTACTTACCCTCTAAAACGCGGGCTGTATTATTAAGCGTCAATCATTTTTTCTCTTAATAAATTAAATTATTATTTTAAAAACTGTTTTTTTTATTTTTACTTCAGTTAAAATGTGTTTATCCAGCAGTGCTAGCTGGGCTTAGCAGCAGGCTACAGGCTGATAATACTCATCTATGAGCGGCGAAAGAGCTAGCGCTTAGCGCAGTTAGCGGCTAATGCTAATACTGCTGGAGAACTAAACTGAAACTCCTGTATAACACTGTACTTCAGCAGAGAGGCTTTACTGCTCCTTACAACCTGACTGTTTTAATTCATACAATAGTTGCACCGGATTAAAAGATGCACTGACGATTTTTTGGGAAAATTAAAGGGTTTTAAGTGCACCTTATAGTGTGAAAAATAACAGTTTTACATTCTGACTGTTCACTCGCTGTGTGGTATGTATAGACACTGCTGTGTAGTAAATAAATAATCAGAGTTCTTCACTTCACTTGTAAGTGATTTTAATGTTACACAGCTGATTGGTGTACAGTCATGTTATTAGTACAGTAATGCAGTGTAATTGTTAATGTAATTATGTAATGAAAATTGCAGTAGAAAGAATGACAGTAAGAACTGTAGATTATCTAAATTAAATATTAATATTCTTCTCAGTCATTCTGCAGATATTCCCAGTGCAGCGCTGTGTTTCATGCAGCCGTGTGCATTGATGAGCGCGCTGATAGCTGCGGCGCTAACTCCTGCCCCTCTTCGTCATGACTCTGTTGCATCATCTCAGAGTGAAAGTGGCGGAAAGCATCCTCACTGGCGCGGCCCTTTCCTCCGGGATCGAGGGTTCTTCAGCGCCGGGAGGTCTTGTGGTCGCGGACCCCGACTATATATAGTGAGGGAGAGGAGGGGACGGGCAAGAAGACCATTCACAAGGGCTTGAGTTTCAGCGAGATCAGCTCACCGATTTCCACTCGAACAATAGAGCCATGGAACAGCTCTCAATAATTGAACAGGCCGTGAGCATTATGCAACCAGCCCACGAGTGGGCCGTCAGAGCCAGGAGAGGAGAAGAGAGGAGAGAAGAAGAAGTGGACTGGATGGGTGGGGGGGGGGGTGGGGGGGGCTGCTGCTGCTAGTGGGCGGGTTTGAGCTGGGAGGGAAGAGTGGCGGTGCTTGGGAATGTGTAGGATGGAGAGAGTGAAGGAAAGAGAGAGAAAAAACAAGAAAGAGTGATACAGTAGCTTTAACAGTCACTACTTACTCCAGTGCAATGATGAAATCTGCTGAAATGTTGTTGAAATGGTTGCTGCGAGTAAATCTGAGAAAGAGGAGGAGGAGAAAATAATCACGTATCACTGAAGCTCAGGTACATTCAGATATTAAATAAAAAAATTGCAGCCCTATATCACTGTTTCTCCTCCTGATCTGCTGCTTCTGTTCTATACACAGTTATACACCACATACCGTCTTGCTCATTGCTATCTAATATCCCACCAATAGTCTAATTTTACACATTCCTCATGCATCGTTTAAATAGTAACAGTGCTCGTGAATATATCTACGTCGATATCTACGGCGTGAACATCTCGAAATGAGTGTGTTTAGACAAATTTCTTGCTTATTGCTATCTTGGCAACAAAAAACACATGTGCGCCCTTACTAAAAAACAACCTAGACAGACGACAACCATCAGACATTCATTGCTACACTGCCTGTCCAAAAAAGAAGTCACCACCCCCACCACCAAAAAAAAAAAGGATCACACACTCTAATATTTCATTGGGCCGCATTAAGCTTTGATTGCAGCACGCATTCGCAGTGGCATTGTTTCAATAAGCTTCTGCAATGTCACAAGATTTTCACAAAAAATTTTTGGATTTTACCAAATTAAAAACCTCTGGAATATAATCAAGAAGAAAATAGCTAATCACAAGCCATCAAATAAAGCTGAACTGCTTGAATTCTTGCACCAGGAGTGAAATAAAGTTATCCAAAAGCAGTGAGTAAGACTGGTGGAGGAGAACATGCCAAGATGCATGAATACTGTGATTATAAAACAGGGTTATTCAAATATTTCTCATTTTCTGCAAATAAATGCTCTAAATTACAATAATTTTATTTTGAATTTGTTTTTATAGAATAAAACAACAATGTTCATTTTAGCTAAACATAATAAAACCTTTAAATAGCAAATATGAGAATATAAGAGAAACTGATTCAGGAACTGAAGTGATCTCCTGTTTTTTATGCAAAGCTGTAAATAATGAATACTTGGGTATTTTGAGTATTTTTATCTATACTACATAAAGCATATAAAAAATTTCAAAGAAATACATGTATAGCCAGGTTTAACTGGAACACCACTGATTGCTGATTGCATAGAATAATCAATGTCATTTCAATAATAAGTTATTAGTATCGTGAAATTATTCAAAATAAAAAAAAAATTAAATTACATCTATTATATTTTATGTACTGTTTCATGTGACCCTGTCTGTTATATTAACTCAAACTTAGTTTTGATTTACGACTGTTTAGATAAGAAGGGCTCTGGTGAACATGGCTTGAGACTAACACAGGGGTAGCGATGCTGGACGAGTCTGCCAACCAGTGCAGTTGTGATGCTTATTGAAGATAAAATAAAACTACAATACTGATGCTAATACCACAGTAATGATGCAAACCAAGGTCTGGGGCCGGTGTGGTAGCGATGCTAACACTAACTAGCGCAGTTGCAATGCTAACCGCATGATAGCAATGCTAACAGCATGGTAGTGAATCTAACACTGATGCTGATAGTGTTGTAACTAATGAATAATTTGATTAGCTCTGTTCTGATTGACTGGTTTACATAACCCTGATGAGTCACATAGAAGCCTTTAGGCGTAGCGTAGCTTTCTGTGTCACAGCTTTGTTTTTAGCGCTGTAACAAGAACATTGTTATGATTCAAGTATACCATGATACATCCAGTATTTCATTCCAGAGAAGAGATCAAGTTACCTTTGAAGGAACATCTTCATACATCTGAAAGACACCATCTAATGAGGAGAACAGTTTGTAAACATGAGCTCCTGCTAAAATGCCTCCCGGTGTGTGAGCATATGCTGGCATAAAAGATGCCTCTGTATTTTTAGTCATGCCTGTGTAGCGCGGCCAAAAGCTCCCCACGTCCTGCCGTGCTCAGTGTGTGACACCGACTTCCCAGAATGCCATGGGTGAAGAGCATGGCGGCTCTCAGCTGTGTCTCCCGACCGCTTTTGAAGAGCTGTGTGTGTATGTGTGTGTTTGGGATTGTGTGTGTGTGTGTGTGTGTGTGTTTTCCTTGTTCCTCCCTTGCAGGCCCCATTTTCAGAGCGCTGCAGCTGAATCACTGACTTTCACTCCGTATTCCCCCGTTTTCTCTTTTCTGCCGCCTCCTTTTCTGCTTTTTCATTTGTATTCTCTCTCTCTCTTTCTCTCTCTCTCTCGCTCTGCCCACGCTAACCTCACATGCACCATGCCCCAGGCTCCACTAAACCACCCAGTTCCGGTTGCTCTTAAAACATGTTTGTGCACACAACACACTCACATACATTTAAATACATATACACACACACACAAACACACTAAAAAACTAAAACCCCATCAGCTCACAAAACACTCTCAAATCACTGTAGTTCAAATGCCTCCAGTCTTGCTCACACATGCTCTGAACCCTTCCTAACCTTTAGGCCCGCTGAGTGCGTTTAAATGCACTTCATAATCTAATTACTGCACAAGAGTTCTCTACAGATTAGGTCAGTAATCTAATCAACACATTTAGTACATGAACTTGGGTGGTCAGTGAAACGCCTTAGCCTTTGTATGTCTTCTGTTTTTCCTTTCTTTGTAATTTATGTCCTGCTTCTCTGTTTGTTTCCAATTTTTCAGTCTGTTTTGTTTTGCTTCCCATGTTCTCCTTAGCACATGGCTCTGTTTTGTTTCTGTCCAGACCCACACAGTCTTTAGTATTCCCATCTGTTCTGTTTGTTACTCCACCTCCTTTTTTTATGTTTTTTGGATACAATCCGGGTTAGCACCCGAACATCCCTTTCAGACAGCTTCCTCCTGCATCCACAGTTAATCCTGTTGGATGTGGTTGGTCTTTCTTGGTGGTATGCTGACATTACCCTGGATACAGTGGCTCTTGATGCATCACAAAGACTCGCTGTCTTGGTCACAGATGCGCCAGCAAGACGTGCACCAACAATTTGTCCTCTTTTGAACTCTGGTATGTCACCCATAATGTTGTGTGCATTGTAATACTTTGAGCAAAACTGTGCTCTTACCCTGCTAATTGAACCTGCACACTCTGCTCTTACTGGTGCAATGTGCAATTAATGAAGATTGGTCAACAGGCTGCATCAATTTAGCCATGAAACCTCACACACTAAAATCACAGGTGTTTCAGTTTCATTGCCCAACCCCTGTACATCCCATGTGTTCTTTTGATTTCTCTGAAGCATTTTGTTTGACCCTGTTGTAATAGACCCTGTGTAAATGTTTGTTTAAACCACAGTGCTGCCAAGTTTTTGTCTGCAAAGTTTCTGGTTTCTTATCTTCAGTTTGTCTGTGTCTTTGTTTATAAGACTTCTTATTAGTCCTTTGTTTGTTTTATAGTCTTGTATTTTTTGTCTTAAAGGCCCTATTTTAGCAATCTTTAGCATGAAATAAAAGTGAAACGTGAAATAAACCAATCAATGTGTATGGGCATTCCAGGTACAGTATATCATAGAGATATATCAGATAATAATCAGATAATAAATTATGTATTTGTACACCACAATTACTCTTTTTAGGCAGTTTCCCTGACAGGGATTAAGCCTAGTCTTGGACTACACATTCTATGACCTGGCTTAATTCTTGTCTGGGAAACTGATCTATTATGTTTAATTTTTTTTTTTTTTGCAAGTGATCCAAAAAGCTTCATAAAACTACCTGCCAGTTGTTGGTACTAAAGAAGGCACTGAACAAACTGGTGGTAAGCTTCTTCCCCATTATAAACCTTCTAACCTGGCACCTCTTAACTTTTAGTACACTGCTGAAAGGCTGCAGTGGTTTGCAAGAATTAGTCTTACTAGACAGACTTTTCACCCTGTTAAACAGCCAAGGGTTCACTGATTACTGTCAGCAAGAGGCCTACACATTAAACCAGTGGTGAGCAAGAAGACAGTGGCTTAAAAAAAAAAAAACTAAATCAATGCAATAGGAAGAAACCATGATTCACATGGGGGGTATCCTCATCCGAATAAAACCAGCAAGACAAAAATGATTTGAAGAGTCACTGGCTCTTATTAGGACCACTTAAGGAAAGGAAGATCAAGAGTTACCTCTGTTGCATAGGATACATTTATCAGAGAGAGTTACCAGCCTCAGAACCGCAAGTTAACAGCTCCTCAGATAAGAGCACCTAAATGCTTTTACTTTACTTTTAAGTTACTACATGATTCCTTTTGTGTTCCTTCATAGTTTGCATGACTTTAGTATTAATTTACAATGAAGACAAATTTTAATTTAATATTGTATGAAATGGTGTGTCCAAACTTTTAACAGGTACTGTATATTACTGAAAGATATCCTGTCAGCATATTTATTCATTATTACACAACTGGGACAGGCCTACAGTAATTATGGTAAAATAATAAAAGTACTGATGATGGGAAATGGTAATATTACTGGCAAGAGTCCATGAACACTTTAATGTACACTCTAAAAAACAGAGTACTTTTTTGTACTCAAAGGTACACTCTTCATAATTGTAACCTCAAAAGTACAATATTGGTCTTTACAGGGTCAGATTTGTTCCCTCTGAAGTACAAAGTAATTTCTAACAGCAGTAAGTACAAATTTGTACCATTTAACCAGCCAAAGGGTACATTCAGTATTCTGTATCACTGTACTAATAAACAATATATATTTTAAATTGCATTTTTTTATTTAAAAGCCAGACAATTTTGGATCATCATGTTTTTGAGCCATATTTAGTTGATGATAATGTTTATAATTTTTATAATCTTTACTGCCACAAAAACCATGGGTACAAAAAAGGACTTTCACTGAAAGGTACTTTTTTTGTACCTCAATATAAGGTACAGCCCCAGCGACAAGCTTTGTACTCTTTTAAGTACAAATCTGTACTTACTTTTCTTAGTGTGTATTCATTAATAGATAGTGGGCAACTAGATTGAGCTACACAGCAGTATTTGAAATGATCTAAATGTGGCCAGCTTATGCCCAATATTTATTAGATGTTCTCCCAGATTTTGGTTTGGGTGATGCATTTTTTATTGACCATCCCATTCAATGATATGGCTAAATACTGATGTAGAGAAGAGGGTGCAGACAACTGTTATTTATACTATGTTTATAGGTATAGTGTGTTGTTATATTAATTAGCGCATTCTGACACTGCATAAACTTGGATTAACTTGCACAAAATGCACCCTGTGAACCAGTGAGAGAAATCACCCAAAATCAAACTCCTCCAAGACCACACTACTACCAGTCTCCAGAGCCTCATCTAAGATTAGATCAACACTCCAACTCCCCCAGAACCACCAATAAATAAAATATTTGGACTCACTTCCCACATGTTCTCTGCTCCTGCTTTGTGGATGGTGCTCTGTGAAACAGCTCCCGACCGGGTTCTGCAGGGAGGAAGCAGGAACCGAGACCTCTTGATGTCTAATTCATGAGCATCAGCTGGAATGGTCCTGATTTGGTTTGATTCAGCCGCAGTGAAAATAAACTCATTGTGAGATCTGATAGAAAACTGGGGTGTACACAAGGTTCCTCCAAGTCATTTAAATTTGATGACTGTTGGTTGTGAAGGATGGACTTGTTTAGAGAAGCTTGAGAGTAGATATTTTAGATGACCTAGCTCAAATGATCAGTGCTACATATTAACACTTTAATGTGCAACATCGAGTGGTGCAGGGATCTAAAGCACTGCCACTATGAGGTGGAGATCGCTGGTTTGAATCCCAGTCATGCAGCTTGCCATCAGCACAACTGGCCTTGCTCTCTCTGGGTCAGTATATGGCACTCTTTCCTCTCATCACTCCTAAGGGTGATGTCGGTCAGCACAAGGCTGGGCCTGTGAGCTGATGTATCAGAACTGAGTTGCTGTGCTTTCTTCCGAGCACACTGTGATGCTACTCAGTATTGCTGCATCAGCAGCAGTTTGAAAAGAGCTGGTGGCTGACTTCACATGTGTCATGAGGCATGTGCTAGTTTTCATCCTCCTTGTGTTGTAGCATCACCAGTGATGGGGGGGATATACAGCTGAGTAGGACTTGAATGGGTGGGACAGTTGGCCTAACTAAACTGTGAGAAAAATGTGAGAAAAATTAGACAAAATATAATAAATACATGATCTGCATTAATTTTCCCAGGTTATTTAATTTTTCTTTGTTCTATAATTTTAAAATCTATTTATTTCATGATCAAATATTCATAATTAAGTGTTCTTTAAAAATCTTGTTAGTGATTACCACTGATCGTTATTTTCATTTTAACTTTAATAATAATACAAAAATAGTTTTTATTCTACTGCATTAAATTTACACACATGGGGAAAAAAGACCCATTCATACATACATTATTTTATTATTTTAGCAACCTGTTGTCAAGTTTTCAAGGTGGCGAAACTGGTGGCACCAAATTTAGACACCTAAGCACCTTTCACACTTGCTATTTTGGTTCAGACCAAGACTGAGCCCAAGTCCAAACCACACAAAGTAGATGTGAACGTGTCCTTATTGAAAGAGCCTCTAAACCACATGTGTCAAACACAAGGCCCGCGGGCCAAATGTGGCCCGCCACGTCTTTTTATGTGGCCCGCGAGAGCTTGTAAGATCTTAGTGTCTATAATAAATAAGTCAGAAGCGTTCTTTGACCAAAAAATACATTTCCCACAATGCTTGTCGATTGTATTACCCGCAAAGTTACGGCTTACTGCCACTACACGGCAGTGTAGTCATTGATGTGGAAACCCTGCCGGAGGGAAGGTGTAACTTCGCGGGTGGAATTGAGACATATAAATGTTTATCCCATAATGTCCAGAAAAAGAGAAGTTGATGCAGACGGACGGCTGTGCTTCAAGGCGAAAGACCGGTATGCCTTTTGTGTTACGAAGAGTGTTACTGACCAAAATAAACGCTTTTTAGGAGAGATATAAGTTCTGTGTAAATATTTATAAGACAATAGCTGACAAAATCTGTTTTAATGACGTTAATAAACATCACTGGGACAGCGCTAGTCGCAGTTTCACCGCAGCAAAGTACGAGGACGTGAATCACTTATCTAACCAGCCTTTACTAATTTCTGCCCTCAATAACCCTTTCAATAACCTCCAATAGCCTTTAATAGTCTTCAGTAGCCTTCAACAGTCTAACCTTGCAGCCGTGGTGTGTCCACTAAACTCCGTAGTTATAAACATCCTGAGGTTAGCAGCGCGATAACTGACCTGTTTATAATGTAATCCCAGCAGTGACTCATGCTCTAAACGGCTGCTGTTAGGTGATTGGGCTGAAAGATGAACTGTAGAGAGCTGTATTATTCGGTTACAAAAATCTTTATTTCATACACAGAAGAACTTAAAAATGTTAAAAACGCTCCAGACTGGCTGAGCTGAGCCCTGTAGCCCGTGGCTGGGCTGTAGCTCTGACTCAGTAAAGACTGCGGACTTGTGGTGCTGCTGCTGCAGCTCCCACTAGTGGTTGGATGAGGAACTGCTAAATCTGAGGAAATGCTATGTTCTTAACTGCTCACAATTTGATTTTATATTTATTAAGCCTTATTTCAGTTAATAATTTCAAAGTTAATATAACTTGATGTCATTTCTATTCACTTGAATAGTTTGGTTCTTGATTGATGGAGTTTTTGGATTTCATGACATGACAAATTAAAAGGATTTATGTTAATAGAGCAACAAGCAAACATTTTTTCCATGCAACTGTAATATTTGATTGAATAAATAATATATTGAGAGTTATTTAACATTAAGGAGTAATTACATTCATTTACATATATTACATTTGGTTACATTTTATTACATTTATAAGTTACATCTGGCCCTCGGAGGACAGCCAATATGCCAATGTGGCCCTCGGCCAAAATGAGTTTGACACCCCTGCTCTAAACCCTAAAACATTTTTTTCATTAATAGCTGAAACGTGTTCCTTTGAAGTAATGAAACACACCAGTCCTGGCTAAAATTTTTATAAACATTATATAAACAATTGTTTTATAAACAATCAATAATACCGCCCCCCTGATGATGTCCAACCTTCTGCATCTAACCACTATTAGAGACTCGCTGCTGCAGCTCAGCCAATCAGCTCTCCCTCCTGTCCTGCCTCTAAACCCATACATCAGTCAGTGCCCCTCCCAAACTACCCCACCCATTTTTTAGCCTATTTAAAATTTAAGCTGAGGATGGGGTAAGCAAAAATCAAGGGGGTTTAGTGCCCTTTTAAGTTACAAGCAAACAGAGAACATATTATCAGTATGTTTAGCAATATTTTGAAAAGGTTCCTGGAAGGTTTGAAATAACATTGCAGGAATTTTCTGAAAGCATGTGACATAATGAACAATGTTTTACTAAGCAAACATTGTCTCCTCAGACTGTTTTGTGACTCCTAAGCTCGGGTACAGTATGTGATGCTGAGTGAGTCTTCATTAAATCCAGCCAGCATCAGTTTCCTCCTCTACCTTTTTCTCTCCAAGCTCATCAAGCCAGCTGGAGCCCACTTACATCGCCTCACCATCTGGCCGCATGTGGACATATGTTCCTCTGACTGACAGACAGCAAGGTTGTTTGTGTCTCTGCAATCCAACTAAATATAACACTGAGTAAACTGTGTCTGCTCTTGCCTACTGTCCTAATGGACACAAACTGGACTAGTGGACCTTTGCTGCCTCAGCGCTCATCTGCCAAGCTCACTGCAGGTGTGATGAAACAGGAAATACTGTTTGGCAGCAGTGGCTTTATGGACAGGTTGGAATTGACAGGTTTCAGGATTATTTAAGAGTGTCTGGTGTACGATTTGTGGTACTGGTGACAAGTGGCTGTTTGTATTGAAGTAAAGTGCAGTTAATGATCATTGGAAGCAACAGTAGATGACTGTTAACAAGCCCTCGAGTTTAGTGAGTCACTGACAACCTTTCAGGCAAATTCTTGTCCAGGTATTAAAGTGTAAGCAGTAAATTTAACAGAATTTTATTCTTACCCTAAATGGGTTCAACAAGCCAAAACATGGTGCGTCCCAATCGGTTACTAATTCGTAATGCTAACTAGTTGTCAAGCAATGAAGCACAAATACTTTGTTACCTTACCTATCGTATTTTTCGCACTATAAGGCACACATCCTTTTAGTTTTCCAAATATTCTTAGTGTGCCTTATAATCCGGTGAGCCTTATGTATAAATTTTATGTTGTAAGGAGCAGTAAAGCCATGCCACTGAAGTACACTGAGTTATACAGGAGTTTCATTTTAGTTCTCCAGCAGTATTAGCCTTAGCTGCTAACCACTGCTAAGCGCTAGCTCTTTGACTGTCCAGTGGTGAGTATTATCAACCTGTAGCTTGCTGCTAACTCCAGGTAGGACTGCTGCTAATATTGCCCTGGCTTACCGGAACACTCAGGGTTCCTCAGTGTAGTGCTTTCAGGTGGCTAATGCTAATGCTCCAGCCATAGTGTAAGTCTGTAAATCTTAGCTTACTGTATATAAATAGGAAGCGCTTTACTCACCCAAATAAAAAGTTTTCAGGAGAGAATTCTGTGTAGATTAACATCCACCACTTGTTTGACTTGTCTGAAAGTTTTTTCTTTAAGAATTACAGTTTTGGTTTACTTAGCTTAGCTTCACAGGTCTCGCCACTACCTGCTGAATTTAGAAGGAAAACATGGCAACACGCCTGTTCCTACTACTGTTTCTACTACTAATTACTAGTGACGCATAAAATGCACCTTGAAATCCGATGTGCCTTATGTATGAAAATAGACCAGAAAATAGACCTTTATTGATATTGTGCCTTATAATATGGTGTGCCTTATAGTGCAAAAAATAAGGTAAGAAGAAATGTTGTTTATCAATATTATATAATCAATACTATATAATTATCTATATATAGTATAATTATTCAATATTTTTAGGGTTTTTTCTTTATTTCAGCCTTTTTTAAACAGAATTTCAGAAATATGAAAAAGTGAAAAATAATTTTTGTTCTCGATTTTTTTTATTTTTTTATTTTTTTATTTTTGTATCTTGTAACACAATTCTGCTGGTATAATCCAGCTAACTTTTGTTACAAGTTGCAAGTATTTCATAAACTTCTAACTGTGAAGGACAGAGAAGGAAAAACTAAATATTATAAAAATTGGATAAAAACTTATTTCTTCTACACTGCACTAAATATAAAAAATAAATAAATAATAAGTTTCTACATCCATATTTACGTTTTGGCATTTAGCTTCAATCAGTCAGAAAATTAACCTGATAATCGTTACACTAACCGAAAAGCATCCGCATTCAGTGTTTCCGCAGGTATATGCTAAAAACCCAGGTCAGGGGACTTTATAAAAAAGGAAAAAACAACTAATTTATACCTGTTTTTTAAGTAAAATAGGCACATTTTAGAGGTAAGTATATTACACCTTTTTTGACTGCTCTAAATGACTTTTTCTACATATTAATAGTTTAATTACAAAAGAAAAAATATGTAATTAAGCATAGTTCTGTACTTCTGCCATGATAAAACACAGTAATTTTGAATGTAAATGCATATTTATAGTTTATTTGTTCATTTTTTTGTGATTTCTAACATCAGCGCGGTGATAAATATGGCCGTCACCGCTGCAGCAGCCTCAGTCCTGCACAGGCTGCTTTCTGACTCACATTTCTCTGCAGCTTCCACGAAGATTCATCATCACATTTTAGCCTTACAGGCATCATGGGTCCAGACACTGCATACAGTACTGCCTGTTACTAAAAATGTTCCCCCATACACACAAGCTCACCCTACACAAGTGTACCTGCCTCACACTGCCTGTGGGGGTGGTGACACACACACACACACACACACACAGGATGGACGTTCTGACCCAGGCCGAGGATGACTCATGGTCTCTAGTGTGCACTGAGCTTCACAAAGGCCTCCAGTCACCTCTCTCCTACTCCCTATGGCCGTACCCACAGTGCCGCTCGCTGCAGAGCAGACGTCCTGGCTCAAAATGGAAACCTTACTTTGGGTTTTTGCCCTTTTCCGACTTCCTGTACACCTGCTTCCATCCCCAGAGTGGCCGCTTTCTCAGAAAAACTTACTTCTCACTTATTACGACACTGTTTTTATCATTTTCCCCCATCTGAGAACAGTTCAGCCCTTAGTACATTTTCTGTTGCCAGCCTCTTGCTTCATACTGGCTCATACTTACTCAGGCAACGTCTGATTTAAGCTTAGCAACACTCTCCCAATCCGTCATCAAACAGTTTTTCTACAGAATACTGGCATCTCTTGCCAATTCTAACACATTTTCATCATTATAATACATTATTTACCGGTACCAACTGAACTCATGACTTTTGTAGCATAAACCTGTTATATAAGCATAAATACAGCAAAATAAGCAATCCTTTTTGGTTAAATATTTTTTTTATTGATCAAAAATAATTTGAACAAAGTTACTAGTACAGATAAAAAAAATTGAATATCATTGAAAATTTACTTTATTGCAGTAATTCAGTTACAGTTGCAGAAACTCATATATTATATAGATGTATTACACACAGATTAATCTATTAAAATCATTTATTTCTTTTTTTGTTGATGATTATGGCTTACAGCCAATGAAAACCCAATAATTTGTGTCTCAGAAATTTATATTATTATATAAGACCAATTGATACTTTTGGCAATGTGTCCTGCTGGAAAATAAAATCTGCATCTCCATAAAAGTTGTCAGCAGAGGGAAGCATGAAGTGTTGTTAGATTTTCCAGGAAAACACTGCACTGACTTTAGACATGATAAATCACAGTGGACCAACACCAGCAGATGACATGTCTCTCCAAACCATCACTGATTGTGGAAACTTCACACTAGACCTCAAGCAGTTTGGACTGTGTGTCTCTCCACTCTTCCTCCAGACTCTGATCCCTTGATTTCCAAATAAAATGTAAAATTGAATGATGGTCAGTGATGGTTTGGAAAGACATGTCATCTGCTGGTGTTGGTCGCTGTAAACAACACAATGTCTGTTTTTTATCACCGTCACTGTAAGAAATCTGAGCTGCTTAGTGTCTCCACATTAAACCATTTCACTCATGGATCACGGATTGTCATAAATATAAAATATAAAAAATATATTTGATATAACATGATTCTTAATGGTTCCTTTATTGAGAACTATGTCCATTTTTCAACAGCTTGTATGATAATATACAGTAATATGAACATATGAATCAAAATATAGCTTGAAGCCAAACAGTTCAGTTTTCTAAGCCAGTATCCTGCTGTTTCACAGATCCTGAGTCAGTTGCAGTTGGACGCAGCTCTCACATGGTGCTACATGCTCCTCAGACAATGAGAATGATGTCCTGATCACATGCCTGACTATTTTAGAAAGCATGAGAGGCATTACATTGTGAAAGAGTGCTCTACATGTCCTGTGTTATCTAAGCTCAGAGTATATTCTCAGACTGCAGAGCTTCGGAACCTGTCTTTATAAGATGAAGGTTTTCATGATGCCAAGTGCCATTAATTACACAGTACTAATGGGTTAGTTATAGTACATTTATTGTGAATTAAAAGTTATGTATTGATTTTTTATTGATTTAGATGGGTATGTCATTTTTATTAGAGTGAAAGACTGTATTCGTACAGTCTGATGACCCACAATGCACCGTGCAGCAGTATCAGCGTAAAAAAAACATACCTGTAAATTATTGGGTGGTTTAGAGATCAGATACGTGGTTAATTGATTAAGAGATTTATTACTGTATTTTTCGCACCGTAAGCCACACTGGATTATAAGGTGCACTGGATTATAAGGCGCACTATCAATAAACATATATTTTGTTGTCTATTTTCATACATAAAGTACACCTGATTATGAGGTTCTAATCCAGCAGGTGGCAAGACCTGTAAGGCTAAGCTAAATTGAGTAAAATAACTATAACTCTTTCATTTCAGACAAGTCAGACAATTCAAATGAGTGCTGGATGTTAATCTACACACATTTCACTCTTAAAAAATGTTTATTTGGGTGAGTAAATCACTACAGTAAGCTAAGATTTCGACTAAAGCTGGAACATTAGCATTAGCAGCTAACCTTAAGTGGTTAGCGGCTAATGCCACCCAACAGAGCTACACTGAGGAACCCTGAGTGTTCCGGTAAACCAGGGCGATATTAGCTAGCAGTTCATCTCACAAAACTTGTTTTAACACAGTAAACACGCAGACTTCAGTCTGATATATTCACCTCTGAACACCAAAAGACCTAGCGCTTAGCAGGGTTAGCGGGTTATGCCAATTCTGCTCCAGCAGTGCTAGCCGGGGTTAGCAACAGGCTACCAGCTGATAACACTCACCTCTGGATGGCCAAAAAGCTAGCGCTTCACAAAAGCTGATGCTGTACTTCAGCGGAGTAGCTTTACTGCTCTTCACAACCTGACTGGTAAAATTCATACATAAGACAATTATAAGACGCACTGGCGATTTTTGGGAAAATTAAAGGATTAAAGGAAAGTGCGCCTTATAGTGCGGAAAATACGATATGTGAAAAAGTGCTCCTATGTTTTTGGAACAGCGCTTTCCACTCCCCTGAGAGAGTGAAGTCATCAAGTATGCACCTGCTCAAATTACAGAATAAAAGCCATCCTCGGGAGTATGCACTCGCGAGCCGAACTTACGAGTCCAAACTTCTGTTCTAGGTATTGAAAAACAGCCCTGTTTTTGTATTTGTGTAGGATTGGTGGTGATCATCATTACAGGCCCACCAACTAACCATTCAGATAACTTTAATAAGAATATTTAGGAAAGTTAGCTTTAAAGTTACAGAAATGATGTTCCAGAAACATTCTGGAAGTTCTGATTTCTCTTATAACGTTCCCAGATAGATGAATAATAACATTATGGAAGCATTAAAAATGTCCAAAATTCCCAAAACTTGGGGAAAAAAATAAATAAAACCATGACACAATTAATGCTGCAGTGATGTTACCAAAAACCTTAGAAACCTTAAATAAAGACGTTCTACGAACATCCAGAAAATTTGACAGACTAAACACTTTTAGTATGTTAATTGTCATGTTTTGAAAACATACTATTAACCTTTGTAATTCTTAGCTGCAATGCAGTGGCCCTAGCCTTTCTGAACACACATTCTGCTGTGCTTTTCCAACAGGACAATGCTCGTTCACATACTGCTGCCTTCTCAAGCCTCCAGATTGCCCTGAAGACAAAGAAATTGCATCACTACTCCAACCCAACCACAAAATCTGCTGGATCTTATTGTGTGAGAATATTGGAGCTGCATGGGATGGATTATCGCAGGACACCATTAGGAACCTCTACACCTCCATCCAATTATTACTGCCCGCATTTTTTTTTCATTTACGGTCCTTGGTCACTTTTATATTTCTTTTAAAAAGCATTGCAATCTGCCAACTCATTCTATTTTTTGATGGTATTATAAGTATATATATATTTTAGGTGTTAATAATGCACAAACGTTAATGCATACCTTTATTTAGTGTGGATTTGAAAAAATAAGATGTTATGCAGTGCAGTGATGTGCCTCTAAAAACAACACTCTCTGTAACTGAATAATTAATGCAGACGATCATTGATTTGTGGCACTAAAACAATGCCCTCCAACCCTGCTCTTGGAAAGCTCACAGAATTCTCCCAGAATTTGGATCCAACCCTAATCCACTGCACCTGATCCAATAATTACTGTCTTTAGAAGTCTTCGATTGGCAGAATGATGCGTTTCGTCCAGCATTTTTATCAGCGTTGGCGGCAGGCCCACTCTCACACCCAAGCAGCCCCTGCTATATACAATGTCAGCAAGAGCTGATAAACGCCAGGTTCAAGTCAATTTTTATGCTCTACTCGCATAAATTAAACATGGCAATACAGTGTTGTGATAGTAGGAACAAAGGGGCGGTGAGTTCAGGCTGTGTAGAGTTTCCTTTAATGATGGACAGCTGCAGCTCTTCAGGAAACTTCACCCAGAAGAATTTAGGCACAGCTCTTAACAGCGACATGAAGGCAAAGAAAGAGTTTTAGATTTAAAAACTCCTTGAACCATATGTTTATTATATAGTTATTAGTCATACTGCAGAAACTTTGGTGCAGAAATTTGGTAACTGTTTGTTTTAGGATCTTATTAAGTCCCACAGGGTTCTATATCAAGGCCTAAAAAACTGATGTACATTTTACAGTAGTGTAGTTATAAAAGTCTACATGTTGTGTTTCTGAGTCCAGCTCTACTGTCCAATCACGTCTTAACTCCCCTTAGATTACAGTGTGAAAAAGTGTGTGTGACCGCTTAGTTGAGTTGCCCAGTTTGGATAAATGTAACTTTATGCAAATACAAGATTGATCATTTGCTTGCTATAACAAATTGTGTGCATTTTTTGCATGCTTTTATATTTCCCCTTGGGTCTCGACTGCCCCATAAACACTATAAACCTATAAGCGTGCAAAAAAAAACAAAACATGCCTCTATTTTCTGTGAATGAGCTGAAAGAGATTAATGTCAGGAATCATATGCTTCTATGAGCCATTTTAATGATATCACCATAAGGAAGCATGGGGCACCAAGTGGTTCTGTGATCAGGAGATTGCTCGTTTGAATCCCGGTCATGCAGCTTGCCGTCAGCTACAGGAGCCCAGAGAGAGCACAATTGGCTTTCTAAAATGTTTTATAGATTTGGATGTAAAAAAAAAAAAATCACAAAGTTCTCAATATTAAGAAACTAAAAACATATATTTTTAGCAGAAACATTTAAGCATATTTTATTAACCTGAATCTGGCAGTCTTTTACACTGTGTCCAAAAGAAAATGTTAATTTAGTTTGTTAATTTAACACTGGCAAATGTACAGTGTAGAAATGCTCTAAATTATTTGAAATGTAGATTTTTTTGTCTCCTTCTTCTCCTTCTCTCCTTGCAGTTTTGGAGATACAAGGTTGACAAAATGCAAATATTCTCTACAGCAGGGGTTCCTAATCGCATTCTTTCACACTGTGCACACTGTTGTGATTTCCATCCTCATCTAGCACACCTGATTTAACTCAATATTACTCATCCTTAAGCTCCTTATGTGCTCAATTAGGTACAGTATTTTTCTCATAGAAAAATAACTATATATACATGTATTTCTAGTATCACATTATTTGGATGCTCCATTATAGATGCCCTGTAGATGCTCATGTATCATTCAACTAACATTTAACTGACTATATAATACAGCAACTAAACTACAAGCTAAATGTTAATGATACTTTATAAAGTCTAATCCTACACCTAACCCTAATACTAAAACCTAACCCTGAATAAAACCCTAAAACCTCACCCTAGCCCTCATATTAGCTTAAATTTAACACTAAACCTAACCCTAAGGTATGTTTAAGGGTAGCTATAGGGTTGGGTCTATGGGTTACATTCAATACAAAAAAAAAACATTTACATTCAGCTTAGAGTTTAGTTGCATTCAATAGACATTTAACTTCATGTTTGTTGAGTATCTACGAGGCATCTACAATAGACCATCCAAGTAAAGTGTTACCGTATTTCTTTATATGTACATTTCAAATACACTGTTTAAATTCTGAATATGTATTTCAAACATTTTCAGTACAATGACATTTTTGTCCAAATGTATTTGATAAATATATTTGACATATATATATATTTTTTGTCATGAGTTGAACCCTTTCTTTAGGACATCAATTGGACAGTTTACACTTTTTCATTAAGGACCTTTGATTTAAAAGTGTCTACCACATCATGTAAAATGTATGTGTGTGTCTCCAAAATTGTCTGTTTTTTTATAAATAACATTTATTTTTTTATTATTTGTTTCTTTAAGGGAAAGTACTTTGTACAATCTGTCTCTGGGGCTTTTAACTTTTTTCTTCACATTATCTATTCATTTATTTTTTGTTCTTTTTTCCTAGTGTTTGGTACACCAATAATACTGAGACCACTTTAGTTTCTGAATCAGTTTCTCTCATTTTGCTATGTATAGGTATATATTTGAGTAAAATGAACATTGTTGTTTGATTCTATAAACTATGGACAACATTTCTCCTAAATTCCGAATAAAAATATTGTCATTTAGAGCATTTATTTGCAGAAAATGAGAAATGGCTGAAATAACAAAAAAGATGCAGAGCTTTTAGACCTCAAATAATGCAAAGAAAACAAGTTCATATTCTTAAAGTTTTAAGAGTTCAGAAATCAATATTTTAAAGTTTTTGTGCATCTTGGCATGTTCTCCTCCACCAGTCTTACACACTACTTTTGGATAACCTTATGCCACTCCTGGTGCAAAAAATCAAGCAGTTGAGCTTGGTTTGATGGATTGTGATCATCCATCTTCCTCTTGATTATTTTCCAGAGGTTTTTAATTTGGTAAAATCAAAGAAACTTTTTTTTTCTAGAGCTGTATATAATAAAAAAAACAAAAAACAAAAAAAAAAAACATAAAACATTATGCCGTTGAACAGACACAGATTTTTTTCAGGAAACAAACCACATGAAACCGAAGCTGAGATCTTCAGATATATTGATGTATTTATTGATATGGATGCGCAGTAGGATGGAGAATAGACAGGGGATGGACATCCTTGCATAGATCATAGACTATGCCTTCACCAGCATATAATGAAAGAGAATACGCTGCTGCAGGATCCTGCATGTTCGACGACATGACTCAGAAACATGGAGTTAAGGAACGTACAGTATAATAAGAACAACATCCAAAAACAACAGAGTCCGAAATAAGGTTCACATACAGTAGCCAGTCTAATTTTAATGTATGTGTGTGTGAGTGTGTGCGTGGATGGATGGATGAAAAGAGATCTGGATGTTGCACACACACACCGAATTAATGATGATGTAGTTCTTCGACATAATATAATATAAATCAGACTATAATAATAATAATAATAATAATAATAATAATAATAATTTGGCAGAAATCCTAAAGCAAATGAGGGCAGACATGTAAGATTATGCTGAGGCAGATTCAGATTTCATTATTGAATTATTTGGATCATGCAGTTCTTAGTTTTTTTCTTTTATCATGCAGACTTGTTGATTTAAGCAGTTAAATGAACACATTGAAAAGCTCAGAAAAGTGCTTGAGTAGAACAGGGACGTGGAGTGAGTGCTGAAGAACATGATGGTCGTGATGCATTGCAGCCTTTATGTAATATGTAATATGACCCAGAAATGCTGTTCAGTATTTTAAGTACACTCACATGGCTAAAAAATTAATTAAATTTTTAAAACAGAAGAAATCTCTTTTTTTTTGGTAGTATTGTGTGTTTTTTGTTTTAATGTGTATATATATATATATATAATTTTTTTTTTGTTACGTGCCTTTACAGCATCTCGGCAAGAAAATATAAGATGAATCGGCTGCAAGGCTTATGCGTATTTCCTTACAGTTTATATCTTGAATATATTTTTGATGTGTTTTGTTTCATTTTCATATTTTATGTTTCTTAACAGTGATGTACAATAACAATAAGTCAATAAATAAAGATCAGAACAAAAGGGGTGAATCAATATCACACTCGATGGAATTTCATTGGCTTCTATATAGTTGTTTCTTCTCATTTTTTCTCATTATTTTTTACCATAAAAAGGTTCAGAAAGCACTAACATTCTTCGAAACCTCAGTAATAAAGCTTACATACAGTAATCAGAACTGATTATAAAATATTAAGATTATAAAAACAAAAACAAAAAAAACCAACAGAACTACGTATAAGACGTTTTAGTACATGACCAACCCAGTGCAATGCAGATTAAATATAAAGAAGAAAAAAGGCCAGTATTGTTCTTTTCTGCTGTTCAGTAAATAAGATTTGTTCATTTTTATATGAAAATAATGTTTCATATCAATATACTGGAATACAGTTCTGTGCAAAACTGTCTCAGGCCCCTGAGAGGACCTGTGCAGATGATGTGTATTATTTCAGCTCTACTAACATTAGAATAAATTCGATGCTTTAAATAATTGAACGTTGTGGTTTGTTGTGTATAAGTGTGTCAGCTAATGCCAGGGCCAGGTTCATGCTACACAACTACATCACATGACTGAGTCGTAACAGAGAATCCTGCAGTGGTTGTAGTTTGCAAACTACACAACTGATCAGTGACACAGAGCCATGAATTACGCCGTCTTTCACCAGAAGGAACACACAGTGGGTCTAATTTCCCTCAAATTTTTTTTTTTTTCTATTTTCTTCACAAAATCAAGATACACAATATGCTCCTTCCAGAATGGATGTCCTCGAGTAATGAATGACAAATAGTTAAGAAAATTAACATTCAATAAATGCTAAATTATGGTTCCATTACATCATTTTTTTTTACATCGATTATGGAAAAGAAATAACATGTAAACAGCCTTTATTTAAAGGGGCACTAAACCCTGTGATTTTTGCTCCAACCTTAGCTAGAATTTGAAAACAGCTGAAAAAACGTGAGGGGTAGTTTGGGAGGGGCACTGGGTGATGTATGGGTTTAGAGGCAGGGCAGGAGGGAAAGCTGATCGGCTGAGCTGCAGCAGAGGGGGTATTATTGATTGACAGATTTGCATATTGTGATGTGTCTGTGTAAAAAGTACATGGAAACATCATCCTCGTCTATAGCACACTTGAACTTGAGAGTTCACTGCACAGTGGAAATTACCACAGTAAAATCGTTTTTCAACGGTTAGAAAACGTTTATACAAATTTTAAGCAAGACTGGTGTGTTTAATTACTTAAAAAGAACAAATTTCATCTATTCATTTAGCGACCTCTCTGGTGAGAATGTGTAATTACACAGAGCATGTGGAAGATTACTCTCAGTGTTACTGTTATTCTAGAAATTCTATGTTTTTAAATATATTTTTTTGCGATAAATCTACAATCAATAAACGATTGCTCCAATCAGCAGCATATGATGAGCACTGAGTGAGTGATAATTTTTCCCCAGTCTGAGGTTTTTCATCTGCGGTCCAGTCTGAAGTTTTTCAACCAGCTGGTGACGCAAAAATCTGGCCTAAAATTATGTAGAGTGAACCCGGCCAAACCATTTCCAAAACTGCTGTTTGAAGGCAAGTTTATCTTATCAGTTCTTCCAAAAAAATAATATATCACAATTTAAATCTGGCAGTTGTTTTTTTACATTGTGCAAAATGTTCACAGTGAATGGACTAAACATAAATATTCCAAATTATGCAATCTTTCACAAACAGGAACTGTACTAATCAATAAACTTACTAAGATGATCAGCACCCAGTGTCTGTCTTCTAACCAAAATTTCAGAGTCACTCCAAAAATCTTGTATCTCCATATTGTATTGTTTGTGCTGTTTTCTTTTATTATCATATTTGAATCTGGCAGTTGTTTTTACATTGTGCAAAATTTTCATGTTGAATGGACCAATAGAAATGCTCCAAAATGTCTTGGATTAAAATCCTTTTACACTGACTTCCATTAAAATAAAATAAAAAAACTGTCTCTTAACTGTAAAGTTGAGATTTGAGACATTTTGTCCTGTTAAGATACAACATTTTTGAGTGACCAAAATCCAACTGGCTACATACCAACCAACAGCATTCAGCCTTATAAACTGACCTCTGTATTTCTGTTCATTTATATTTATTCTAATATTACGATGCTTTAAGCATAAAAACACTCAAGTTTAAAACAGGTTTCATGGCCTAAGACCTTTGCACAGGACTGTATAACACGTAAGTGGCTTAAAATTGTGCAACATCATAATAAATCAATGGCTATTTCAAAGAATCTCATTGAGTTAGAAGTTGTAATAAATCATGACCCATGACCTATTTGTCTGAATTTTAAAATCTCTATAAAAACAAATAAAGAAAAGCTCTATAGAAAGAAATGATAGAAAATATTCCTACAAATAATAGAAAGTCATTTTTAGTAATATTGTAGCCCACATGTGTCATTTCAAGCACAGAACAGAGAACAAAAAAAGATCTCTGTCAATAAAATGTCATTTAATGAGGAATATCTCTAGAAGTGATCACAGTCTTTTTGTTTTGTTTGTTTATTTTTTCACTTCTCTCGCATGTTCATATCCTGGTATATTAGTTGATTTATTAGTTTTCTAGTATGTCAGTAATGTTTTACACACTGTAAAGGGAGAAAAAGAGATTTATTTTTGGTCCCCTGGATCAGTTACCATGATTTATAAAAATGATACATATATATATAGATTTTAAATTTTACCTACTCTTAAGTTAAAGGTGTTACTCTGATATGGAAATGTACAGATCATGCTTATGGTACAAATCAGCGTTGGGATATGCTATCCCGGGATCTTCTGAAATAGCCCAATAATTTCTTTTTTCATGCTTTTAAATTTTTTTGTTACTCATTTTTTTATTTGAATATTTTAAGATGTGTTTAAAAACCCATAATCCTACTTACAAAGTACTTCTAGTAACATTTGTTTTTATTTTTTTTTACCAAGAATTTGTTTGTAGTTTATGGAGCCTAAAATGTGATGTAAGTATTTTAATATGAATTTTGTATTATTGTTTTAATTAAATTTGCCTGATTTTGAATTCTAACAATGCTTTTTTGGGAGTGCACTTTTGAGATGGTAAAATGTGCTTTCAACATAACTTAAGGTTTTCATAAAAATCAGGATTTATCAGATGTTTTTTTTTATCTGAAGAATTTGTGGATCTGAATTTTTTTTAAATGTAAAATTTGTTAGTTGTGAACAAATTTCTCCTCCTCACAAGTTAAAAACACCAAAAAGCACTTTTAAAATTCTAAATTCAGATACATTTAATTCAAATCTACAAAATATTTTTAATCTCCATAGCAGTTTGTATTTTTTCCTTTGCAGTAGATCTTAAAGCTATCAGTTGTACTTGTAAGAACCCAAAAATTAACGGAAGGTCCAAAAAGTCCAACACGCATTATAACTATAGGCTATAATACTGTATCACTGTTCTTAATAGAGTTTAATAGACTGGTTAGTTTCCCAGATTTTCAGTTTGTTTACTATTTAAGCGGATAAATATAGGCCCTACCTATATATTTGGTCTGGGCAGTAAGTGGATAATTCTGCCAGTGTTCTTTTAAAGTATAAAAAATGTAGCCTTTCATATGTCCTGTTCATTTCTGCTTTTCAATCTGTATAATACTGATAAATATCTCTCATTTCCTTCCAGTTGTGTTTCAGTACTTTCATTTAGAGCAAACTAGCTGTTATACAGTAGACTGTGCATGTGGTGGCTGTCCAAAGAAAAACACGTATCTACATTTGTGTCGATTTTTAGTTTGATGTTTGAGCACAGCAATATTGTGTGGAAATTTTATGATAAATGTCTAAAATTACTTGGAATAAAAACTTGTCACATTCATTTACACTGGAAGTAGGACTGTCTGTAATTGCATTAATTAATTACAGTATATAATTACAAGACCTACTGCCCATTAGATTTTTCTCAGAGAGGTGAGCCCATTACCATGAATGAGGTGGTATTTCTTTAACTAGGTTAAAGAATATGGAATTTGCCCCTAGTAATTTGACAGTCAATTACCCATTTCTTATCAAAACAAATAATGTCCCACTTTTTACCTCATGTTTACCCATGTTACTATTGCTAGCACTGTGTCACGTAGAATTGTTCATAACGCATTATAACAACATCCTGAAAACATGTCCACATGTAGAAGATGGACAGTACTGTGTGTCTGACTGATTTAATAACACATAGATAGAGAGAAGCGCTGATAAACTGTGTAATACTACTGTTTTTACTTCTGGTGATGCAGCCATCTTGGATTCTATACCATACCAGTTTCAGAGTTTAAAATCCAACTTTTAGATGCATTCCAGATTACATTCCCTAAATGGAATGCAAAAATCCAGCGAATGAATGAGCTGCTATGTTTTTATATTCCATATGCAATATGGAAATATTTCAGTAGTTAAAATTTCATTGCTCTTTTAAAGGGCATGCTTGCATTATTATGCTTTTATCATATTTTTATTATTTTTATTTTTATGTATCAGTGGCATTAAAATTACAATAATATCGCAATAAGTGTTTCACAATTTATCACTGGGACTATATTATTTTTAAAAAGTAGCTATTGTGACAGCGCTAACTGGAAGTTAACATGTTTTTTTCCCCTTTTAATTTTAAGGTGATATTTTGTTTTTTGTTGTTCTTTGGACAGCAACAATGTGTTCTTCTTTAAAATCCATTTCCAGCACTTTTGTTCAGGTTCTGTATTGATTTTCTGTGCAAAACACTGTGTGGTTCTTGACCTTGGGGGAATGCCTAGCAGGATGTTAAGCTTCTGGGTTTCACAAACACTCCATACGTGACCACACTGAGGTAGACAAACACATAAAAAGGCTTATTATGGTATGACATGATGAAGCAAAAAAAAATTATCTAAGTCAAAAAATTAAAACAATGGACAGCAAAAGAGATGAAAAATAGATATTTCTAATTATTCTCTGTACAATGGTAATTATCTGTTTTTGGAGATCATTTGAGTCATTTACTGAGGTTTATATACAAGGATTTGAAGGGGCAGTTCCTGAAACATCCTACACCAATATCCCACTTTGTTCCTGCTTTTTCTTCGTTTGTCTTTTCCAACAATTCCCAACAGTTTTCCAATCAATATGTCACCACTTTCTGTGCACTGAGGCCACAGGACAAACTCCCTCCATTCTAGAGTATTCTACTATACACCAGCAGACATACTCCAACTGTCTTTATGTTTATGTGCATCTTCTGACTACGACAGTCCAAATGATACTCGGATGGGTCCTGGACTATGCATCATACAGTAGGTTAAAAGGAGCTGCACAGTAAAATTGATGCTATTGTACATGGAGGCACTTTTAACAGTTCTGTCAGTTCGAGGGTTAAAGGCACTATACGCGAACACAAACAGAGGGTTAAATATATGTGTATCTTCTATAATGTAGATGTTGAATTTAAAAGTTAAAGATACACTAAGTAATATTTTTCTCATTGTTGTGAACTTATGCTACGTTCCATTCACCTCGGAAGTTGAATTTCTGAGTTTGGACTGATAACAAGCTCAAATCCACAGCGTTCCTGTTAAAACTGTCTAATAATAATGTGTTTTTGGCAAATCCAACCAAAATATGTTCTGTTCTCCTTTCCGATTATCAGTGTTAGCTTTGCCCCAGGTTAGCATTGCTAGTTAACAGTAAGATTAGCTCTAATTTTGTGCATTCAAACTGTTGATGTGTGCAACAGCCATTTTGGATTTTTTTTTAGGCTCTCCAACCTTTCTGAATAGGAAATCTGACTTTTAGGGGCATTTCAATTAAAATTTTCTACTTGAAACTATCTCTTTGCTGGAAATTCTGACATCCGAGTTCAAATGGGAGGCAGCAATACTCTAGATTTGAATGTATTTAAAAGTAAATATGCTGTAAAGTCATGAATGATTTGCAAGCATTACAAAATACATGAAATGAGAATTTTCCTTTCTTTGTATTATTAAAGTTAGCTTGTTTTAGCAAAGGAAAAAAAAAAACTTAATTAGTGTACCTTTAAACATTGGATGCATCATTTACAACTCGTAATTAGCAATTGTCCATCACAATAGTCTGTGGGTTGTCACCTCCATATCCTGTTAACTGTAGCTGTAGATACTGTAATACTGTTTGGAGTGTACTGACATTTTTTCAAAATGTCATCTCGATACCTTGTTAACTTTGTATTAAGATATCTTTGTTAATATATGTCATTAAAGTCAGCAAAAATCCCTTCATTAATCTACAAATACACGTAAACCTATCTCAATTTGTTAATACTGATGTCATGCACTAATTATACCAGGATACACAGTACCTGAGTCGAGTAGGCCTCAATGCTTCATAGTTGACATGCCACGATCTCCATAATTAACTGCTCCAACGTTAAGATTAAACATTCATCTCATAAATGCTTTTTAAATAATCTATACCAGGAACAATAAATAATAACCATTGCACTTTTGGTGAAACCAAATGAGAGAAAATCTGAGGGCATAAATAAATGAAAAAAAGAAAAAGAAATTAATGAGGTAATGTTTGTGCATGCCAATATATAAAAAAAATCCAAAGAATATTGTAACATGCTTATAAGAAAACCCCCAAAAGCCATGTGCCGCCTCACATGGCTTTGGGCTTAATGGGGCAAAAGTCCTAGCATCTGCGGGAGAAATAGCAGCATTGCAGATGTCTTTCACAAAAGTGCCACCTGTCCAGCGAGAACCGTCAACCATCGAGCAGGGACTGGAAACCATGCTTTTCCTGTTACATTAAGGTGCATCTAATCTGCTCAGCAGAGCTCAAGATGTAGCATGGCATAGCTCCCACAAGCAGACCAATATCAGTATCTGCAGATGCTCTAGAAGGTCCTGATGCACGTTCCTGGATGCTGTGCGCAGTGTGTTGTATTAAAAAAAGAAATTCCATGCGAAGTTGATACTGCAGTCACGGAGTCTCCCATATTTTTATAGAATAAAATCTTTGAAACCACAGTTTCTATATTTTAGACAATCTATATGAAGCTGAATGCCGGTAGAAGTATCCCTTGCTGTAAATGTAGGGTAAAGCATATGCAATGCAACAACGCATTGCATAGATAAAGCATTCTGGTATGGTTACCACTCTGGGTGCAGTTGAGATGCCTCTGCAGATGCTTCGTCAAGATGAAACCGGAATATTACACATCTGTTAGAAGCTTTCCCTTGTTCACACAGTTTTGGTTCATGACAGTGCAGTTCCCAGTCCTCAGGTTCGCCTCCCGAAAATTGTCAATGCTGTTGTTCATGTCCTCGTCGATCTCTACGTACTCCGACTTGCTGACGATAGAGGAACTGCGCCGACTAGAGCTGGAGTCAGTGGCAATGTTGGGATTGCTCACGTTGAGGAGCTGTGCCTGCTCCTCCCCTTCAGTCTCTCTGTGGTAGAAGTAGTTGAAGTTAGACACAATCACGGGCACTGGGAGCGCAATGGTCAGCACGCCAGCAATGGCGCACAAGGAACCTACTATTTTGCCCCCAATGGTCACGGGGTACATGTCCCCATAGCCCACAGTGGTCATAGAGACCACTGCCCACCAGAAGGCGTCTGGGATGCTCGTGAAAAACGACTCCTTCTCCTCTGCCTCAGCAAAGTACACCGCACTAGAGAACAAGATGACCCCAATGAAGAGAAAGAAGATAAGCAGGCCAAGCTCCCGCATACTGGCCTTCAAGGTCTGGCCCAAAATCTGCAGCCCTTTGGAGTGTCTCGACAGTTTGAAGATCCTGAACACCCTGACCAGACGGATGACCCTGAGGATGGCCAGGGATGTGGCCTGCTCTCCCCCTCCTTTTGGTTCCTGTCCTTCCTCTGAATCATCTGCTAGCTCTGTGCCAAGCGTGATAAAGTATGGTATGATGGCCACCACGTCGATTGTGTTCATCATGTTCTTAAAGTAGGCTGCCTTACTTGGGCATGCAAAGAATCTCACAATCAACTCAAAGGAGAACCATATGATGCAGAGAGTCTCCACAATGAAGAAGGGGTCTGTGAGAACATTTGGTTTGTAATAGATAGTGGTGTTCCCTACTTTTTGTAACCTTCCTTGAGGGTCCTCCTTGAGCTCTGGTAATGTCTCCAAGCAAAATATGACAATGGATATGAGAATGACCATAACGGACACAATGGCGATTCCGCGTGCTGGACCCGAGCTCTCAGGATGCTCGAACAGGAGCCAGATTTGCCGCTGGAACTCATTCTCTGGCAGTGGTCGCTCTTCCTCGCGGATGAAGCCCTCGTCTTCCCTGAACTTCTCCATGGCCTCTACGCCAAGCTCGTAAAACTTTATTTCCTCTGAAAACATATCCAAAGGAACATTCACAGGTCTCCTCAGCCGTCCTCCAGACTGGTAGTAATAGAGGATGGCATCGAAGCTGGGACGATTCCTGTCAAAGAAGTACTCGTTCCTCAATGGGTCGAAGTACCTCATCCTCTTTTTGGGATTGCCCAGCAGTGTGTCTGGGAACTGGGCAAGCGTCTTGAGCTGTGTCTCAAAACGCAAGCCGGATATGTTGATGACCACGCGCTCACAGCATTCGTGCTCATCGTGCTCGGCGGCATAGGACTCCTGTGGGTGGCCCGCCAGAGCCGAGCTTTCGTCCAAGTGGTCTCCTGCCACCACTGTCATCGCGGAGCTCACACCAGCAGCGCCGCAGGACAGGCTGGGGTTGGGCGCGTGTTCATGCAGCTCCTCGCCTCGCTGCGCTGTCTGTGGATCAAGCTGCCATTGAAAGGGAGCTTGTCGTGCCGATTCCTCTGTGTTTACCCTTCCACCGGTCCATATCTCCAATCTCCGGCAGAGTGCTGCATCACCTCTTTTCGTTCACCACTCGACAGAGAAACACAGAGAGACAGAGAGAGACAGAAAGAGACAGGGAGAGAGAAAGATGACTGGTGAGCCAAGGGGTGATCATATCATCAGATCATATCATTGAGACAAAAAGCAAAACGATCAAATCCATGTATTATATGATGACATTTTCTATCACAAAAAATGCAGCTCGTCCTTTATGTCGTCCTCTATCTGTACAGCACAGTAGGACGAGGGCTAAAACGCGCAAATGCGCATCAGATGAGATGAAATAAGCCATTAAAGGAAACCAGAGCAGCCTCTCCAATCCTTCACACACATAAAGCCTACACAAACACAGAGATAAATACACACACACATACACCATTTCTCTGTGCGCAGTTATGCACCAGCTTAACAACAACAAGTTTCAGGCTGCTGCCCATATCGTTGAACACTGAAATGCAAAAAACTAAACATCTTAGGCATATCTTATTTTTGCATTTAACATTTAATTATCATACAATGTTGGATTACTGAGTACGGAGTACTTATACAACACAGTACCTGGTGAGTCTGCTCTGATACGGCTCTCCTTTATTAGGTTATAATAGTTTTTAAGACACAAAAATCTAAGAACCAACTGTTACAATTGCATGATTGCATGATTACAACCAGTTGGGTTCAAGCATTCATAGATATAAAAAAAAATCATTCAAGATTTATTTATCTGTCGATCAAGATATGTTCTCTTTTTTGTTCTTACCTGGGGTGGTCTGTTTGGGCTTTTTAAAGAAGGGGATCTCGTCCTGCGTCCTGCAACCTTGCCTGTACTCCAACTTTGGCTTTAGTGTGATCGCGGTATAGGAGCCACCACTATGACCAAAGCCTGGATTAGCTACCTGTATCCTTTAACTGTCCACTGTTGTCCCGCACAGTCCGACCGGACAGTGTCCGAGTAAATCTCTGCACCTGGGTGTGTTTACCATCATGTGGAGGATGCCAGTTGAGGAAAAACGAAAGTGACCACCACCAGCTAGACCTCTGCTGCTTGGTTTCTTCAATCTTATTTTTTTAGAGGTCTGCCAAGTGCCGCTACTGCTACCGTCCGACCGCAAGGCTCTTCAATGCTTGATTCCTTAATTCAGCCGCTGATCTGCGCGAAGAAGGGTGGAAAAAAGAAAGAGGCGCTGCTGCTGATTATGATGGTGGAGGTGGTGTAGTGGTGGTGGTGTGGTGATGGAGAGAAGGACTGAGAGAGAGAGTGAGAGAGAGTGAAAGGAGGAGGGGGTGCATTAGCTGTCGAGGTGCCGCATCAGCAAAAAACCGGGGTTAAGAAAGAATGAAGCTTTGCGCCTTTTGGTCGACGTCCAGAAAAAAAAACGCGGACAAACCGAGACGCAGCGGACACGCAGCCGCCGGTGGTGGTGGAACGGGAACGGAAGGAAGCGCGTGGGAGGAACGGACGCTGCGCGAGTGGGAAAGAGCTCCGTGAACATGTGAAAAAGCACACTGCAGCTTTTCATACGAGCGGAGAGGAGCTGGAGAGAGAGAGACATAGATAGAGAGAGGGAAAGGGAGGGAGAGAGGGAGGGAGTGGGTGAGAGAAAGAGAGGGAGAGAGAGAGAGAGTGGAAGGAGGAGGAGGGGGTTTGCTGGTTTCGGCGCAATGCAGACGGTCTGTACCAGCACGCGCCCCTACGAGCGCTTTTTCCACTCCACAGAAGAAGCAATAATAAAACGAGATGCGTCCTCTCTCCTGCGTTACAAAACGGCGTGTTGATCCTCCCGAAGACGCGTAAGCACGCGTGGATGCGCGGAGGGTCTTTTCTAGCGCAGTTTTATACATTTTTACTCTCATCCTCTTTTTAAAGGGTGGGAAAGCTCAAGGTGACAGTGTCAGAAAATAATAAAAAATAAAAATCAATCAATCAAAGGATTCAGAAGAACACATAAGAACATATGTTATGATAAACGGTGCATATTTTATATTTTATAAAAAAAACTAACAAAACGCATTTTCCAAAAGCTCTCAATTTCAAATCTATCTGTGCATCAGATATCCAATAATAAAATAAATAAAAATAAATCTCTAATACCTCTAAAAAAAAGTGTTGCAAACAAGGTCCCAGCAAAGTCCTCCAAATCCTGCTAGATCCTCCTGAAGGACACTCTGGAGACTTTGCGTCAGTGCTCTCAAAACCACAGGCAGGAGATGCAGGAGATGAAAGTCCGGTGTTATAAGAGAAGGGGAGGAAGGTCAGTGTGGAAAGGGCATCAGACTTGTCTCAAGTGGGCTGTTAGATCACCTTGACTTTGCGGATCAGATATACTCAATCGTTGCACCACTCAGATGTGTTCAGCTTATAAGCGCATTGTATACACGCTGTAAAACATATATAGAATCAGTAAAATACAGCGGGTAAATATTATTGTAGTGTAAAATTTACATTACGAGAGTGTGAAATATTTTATTGCAGTGCTACAAGCCTAAAAACATCCCAGCAATACCAGTAAAATGTATGGACAGTATGTATACATCTCTGAAAAAAATTAAGAGACCACTTCAGTTTCTGAATTAGTTTCTCTGATTTTGCTATGTATAGGTATACGGTTGAGTAAAATGAACATTGTTGTTTAATTCTATAAACTGTGGACAACATTTCTCCCAATTTTCAAATAAAAATATTGTCATTTAGAGCATTTATTTGCAAAAAATAAGAAATGGCTAAAATAACAAAAAGATGCAGAGCTTTCAGACCTCAAATGCAAAAAAAACAAAAAACAAGTTCATATTCATAAAGTTTTAAGAGATCAAAAAAAATAATATTCGCTGGAATAACCCTGTTTTTTTTATCACAGTTTATATGCACCTTGGCAATTTCTCCCCCACCAGTCTTACACACTGCTTTTGGATAACTTTATGCCACTCCTGGTGCAAACATTCAAGCAGTTCAGCTTGGTTTGATGGCTTGTGATCATCCATTAAACCATCAAAAGGTCTTCAATTTGGTAAAATCAAAGAAACTCATTTTTAAGTGGTCTCTTTTTTTTTCTAGAGCTGTATGTGATAGCTAGATGCAGTCAGAAGAACCTGTGGGAAATATCTTTACTTTTCTAACACTGTACATCTACACTCTTGATAAAGGGACATTCTTCACAGATTCTTCCCAATCCAAAATGCAGTGGGTCTATATAGAAACTCCAAAAACCATTAGAATGCTTGCCAATTGGCTCTTTGCCTGCTTAAATACATCTTTATAACAAAGCATTTTAAGGTAAAAAAAGATGGAGGTCAAGTTGAGGCCTGGAAGACCCAACATCTCACAGACAATATTAGGATCAATACAAATAATATTAGTACAAAATCTGATTTCCTCTTATATGTTAAGTTTGACAATATTCAAACCACTAGGCCATCTATCTTTCAGTCCACTTTTTCTTGGCCAGGATTGCAGTTCAGGGTTTACTCACACAGCAGATTTCTTAGTGTTAAATCAATACTGTTAGTGTTAATTTAACACAAACACTGGTGATTTTACACTGGCAGATTTACTGTACACAATTACAGGGAGCAAGGCAGAAAACTTACTGGACAGAGTGCCAGTCTTGTTTACAAACCGCTTCAGTATTATTTGTAGTTACCATCCAACAGCCAAGTACTGTCTGAGCAAATATACAGTATGGGATTTGGAGCCAAACATAGTTTTTTTTGTAAGTAACTCTCAAGAGCAACTATATTGGTAAAATGTTTTGGTTTATGTTTTTCTTTTGTCTATGCTTTAGAATGGAATGGCATTTGCTTTTATTGCCTTTAGCATAGAATAGCAAATAGTTGTATTTTTAAATAGTAAAATTGAGCACTTCTAACCTTATCAGTTTTTTACAATTTACAAAAAAACTAAAAACATGCTTTATTTAGACATACATTTCTAAATTCATGCTGGCACTTAAAAGAAAATAACTTAATAGTACAGAAAATAAAGGATTTCTCATTAATACAAGAAATGGTTGATATGTGGTTATTTGCTGAAAGGGCAAAAGTAATAAACAGAATATTAAAGAAAAAAGAAAAAGAAAAGGTACCATACAAGAACAATCTGAATGCATATAAATGGGTCTTTAAATAGTTAAACAAACAAAGTTATGTTAACTAATTTCTCAGAACATAAGGTAATAAACAATGGAGACCGAGAAAATGTTCAGACAGGTCAGATTGCTAAATCAAAAATCAAAACTCACTTATCCGACACTATACTGGTGGAGCACTGTTCTACTGTGCAGCAACACTTGCATAAATACAACCTTTTTAAAAGCATTTTCATAATAAATAATTTCATGCTTCTCCTCCATAAAATCATCAGTGCACTGTCCACTGGGCTGATGATATTAAAACAGAACATTTTGTTGAACAAGCAAAGATAAGTTTGAGGGAAAATTGGGTGTCAAATTTCATGAAAAGAATACCTCTCCAACTGTTGATGATCAGTCAAGCCTTGGGGTTGTAATGCAGCCAGTAGCATAGAAAAAGAGCTGTATTAATGATTTTTGTTTTTAGATATAGAGATAGATTTTTGGCAATGCAAAGAAAACCTAAATGTGGCTTAGAACTGTTTAAGCAACCACACATTTATCATGTTTTAATATGTCTTGCTTTAAAAAGTCGTTGCTTTTACTTTGCTTTTACTTACAAACCCATAAAACATCTGTAACAACAGTCAATTGCCTTTGCTGGTTCATTGGCATATGTACTAGGGTCACATTTACTTTAATTCTAAAAAAAGGGCATTTTCAGCACCATGGACAGTGACTTATGTGTTCTTATGTCTTATGTCTTAATGTCTTAAACCTCTTTATCTTCTATGACCTTGTTTACACCTGGACACTTTATGTGACTAGTATATGGATTCTATTCTAATTTGATTTTAACACATAGTAGTTGACTGCAATTCTGTTTAAAAATCCCATTGCTTTGTATGTGGATAGATAATGCAAATTCACTTCTTATGTGGCAATTATTAATGAGGTTTCTGTTGGAGAGGGAGGGGTTTTGCGGTAAATGAAGGACTAGAAGGTGAGCAACACAAACTGTGCATCAACAGATTTTGAGCTTCTGTGTCTGACTTTACTTTATCTAAAAGGTGCAACATCTATACCATAGGTAGGAGTGTCTAATAGAGTGAAGGACAGGAAGTGAACCCAGTGTTTAAAAACTCCAGCAGCACTGCTGTGCTGTGTCTGATCCACTCGTACCATCAGCACAACACACACTAACACCTCAAATACACTACCACCATGCCTATACAGTCCCTACTGTGCTGAGAACAGAATGACCCACCACCCAAATGGTCTGTGATGGTCCTGCAGGGTCCTGATCATAGGAGAACAGGGTGAAAATAGGATAATAAAAGATGCATTGAAACAAATACAGCCTGTGCATTCAACTACATTGGACCAAAAAAGGTAAATGCCTGTGTACACACTTGCAATCAAACATCTTCTAAAATGTCAGTGTGCTTTGCTTTGCTTTACAGCTCCCTATCTTGATTTGCGCTCTTACCAGCATATAGAAATCAATACATGATTCATATTTCTGTGCGGAGTGCACCACACACTGCACTGTTGTGGGAGGGCTGCACAAACACTAGGCCGCAAGACAAACGGCAACTGATGCAGTTTAAACTGAATAGCCTATCTGAACTGGGTTGCCAGGCGTTCTAAACTGCATTATTTATTACTTATTTAAGTATAAGAAATCATATATGCTGTGTTTTTCTTTTCTTTTTTTTTTTACAGATTATTTTTAGTGATATTAGGCTTTTGTGCCACATTTCAAAGAAAACCCCACAGTATTGTAATTAGTGGGTGATTTTACAAGAAAGCAATTTGAATATGATAAAAAGTCAGTAGACCACAGAAGCTCACCAAATTAAGCACGGATCACATTGGCTACCCTGATCTCCAGAGCTTTAGATAACCTTTATTTATTTATAATTAGGGCAGTTACCATGTAGTGGAGTAACTTAGCAACTGTTAAGTGTACCTCTTCACAGATAAATTGGCAGGAAGATGCTGCACTTCATTAGAAAAAAATAGAAAGAAACCACCCAAAAATGTGTTTATAACATTTCTCCAATTCATTTTACAGTATTTTTAGTCCCTGTATTTTTTAATTTATAAAATGACAATTATTTGCAATGTTTATTAAATAAAATGTAAATTAGATTTTTCTTTTAACAGCTTTATAAAAAAGAATTTTATCAAAAGCTAACCAGAAAATACATTTATTTTTTGACATATATAAACAAAAAATACTCAAATCTTTCATAATTTTACTAAATCAAAAAGTAAAAATAGCACAAAGTGGAAACACAAGGTTTTTTAAGTGACAACAATTATATGTTGATTATGGTATTTTACCTTCCAGTATGCAATAAAAAAAAGAATTCATACTTTATACATACACTATGTATTTCACAATGATTTTAAAAGCATATACAATGTATGTGTATGTATTCAGTCACAATGCATTTATTTAAAGTATACATAATACAAAATACATGTTACCCATATTTTTTGCACTATAAGCGCACCGGATTAAAAGGGAGACTATTAATAAACATCTTTTTTCTGGTCTATTTTTATACATAGGGCACACCAGGTTATAGTAAGGCACGGGGGTGTCGCAATGTTTACTTTCTAAAACTGGGTCGCAAGACCTGTAAAGCTAAGCTAAGTTAAGTAAACAAAACTGTTATTCTTAAAAAAAAAACATTTCAGATGAGTCAGACAAGTCAAAAGAGTGCTGGATGTTAATCTACACAATTGTTTTTCTGGAAAACTGTTTATTCGGCTGAATAAAGCTCTTTTGTTTATTTACAGTAGGCTTAGATTTCCAGATTTCCACTAAAGCTAAAACATTATCATTAGCGGCTAACCGCTAATAATGAAGCTAATATGGCTTCAGCAGTGCTAGCTAGGATTAGCAGCAGGCTACAGGCCGATAATACTCACCTCTGAACGGCAAAAGAGCTAGCACGGTTAGCGTGGCATGGTTAGCGGCTAATGCTAATATTGCTGGAGAACTAAACTGAAACTCCTTTATAACGCTGCAATTCAGCAGAGTGGCTTTACTGTTCCTTACAACCTGACTGGTAAAATTCATACACAGGTACACTGGATTATAAGGCTTTACTTATTCACACAATCATATCAAAATATTATGCCCCCTCATTGTTTTTACACTCACTATCTATTACCTCCAATAATCATACAGGAGAACTTAGTAGTACTATAATTATAGATTGTAGTCCTGCATCTTTGAACAGTGTGTACATTCAAGTTTACAGCACAGAAACAGATTAAACTAAATACATGGAAACAGCTCGGGAGAAAAGAGAAATATTGCATATGAGCAAAAACCTGCACATGAGCCAGAACATAATGATTTCCATTAAAACCCTGTAGCACTGAGAAAAGACCTGCTTCTCTAAAAATATGTCCTGTGAGTCTAGCTCGAGCTTTTCAGCAGTATTGTAGACGTATTGACAGATAAAGAACTGGCCCTGCTGTTTGAGTGCTGGTCGAAGTGAGATTGTATTAAGATAGATATCACTGACCTGAATTACTGTCACACAGAATGCTTATGTCAGCAGTGCACGCACACACACAGTAGTGAAGTGTATTTATTGTATTTTTCCATCCTAGACATTTTAATTTATTTTTACACATAGTTTGATGTTTGATGAGCTTCCATTCAACCATTGCCTGATATGTATTGACGTATCTGGTTGATACGTCAAAAGGGAGAATGTTTGTAAGATCTAATTTGGATATAAGAGATTAGTTAGAGCGACAGGGAAGCAGTTACACTAAAAGGGAAAGGGTTATAAACTGTGATTTGCTAAATTAGGGGGGGAACACATTATTTTTCTTTACAGGTTGTCCTGGACACTGTTTTCCCTTACAGGTTGCCTTGGAATCTTGCAAAAACGAAATTGTAAAAAAAAAAAATATATATATATACACTCTGTAACCTTAACACTTACACATATAGGGCTATAGATAACAAGTTTACTAAATAGTGGGAAACTTAGAGGGAAAACACAAAATGGTATACATATAGTATGCAACTATACAATATGTATTCCACTTTCCAATAGGTATTCAAAAGAGTTTATATTGATATGTTAATACATAAATACAATTAAAATACAAGTGTTATTTTTTTGCGTACCAGTATGTATTTACAGTGGGTACGAAAAGTATTCAGATCCCTTAAAATATTTTACTCTTTGTTTTATTGCAGCTATTTGCTAAAATCAAAAAAGTTAATTTTATTTCTAAATATTGTACACTCCGCAGGAACAAACAAGAAATGTAGAATTTTTTTTGTTAAGAAAGAAAAACTGAAATATCACATGGTCATAAGTATTCAGACCCTTTGCTCAGTATTAGGTAGAAGCACCCAACACTCTATTCTTAGGCCAGCAGTGATTGAGGTGTTTAAAAATTCCAGCAGCACTGCTGTGTCTCATTCAGCACACACCGATCCACCTGTGGGGTCCTAATCACTGAAGTACAGATTTTTTACCAAATTGAAAACCTCTGGGGGATGGAGGATCACATGCCATCAAACCAAGCTGAACTGCTTTGTTGTACCAGGAGTGGCATAAAGTTATTCAAAAGCAGTGGGTAAGACTGGTGGAGGAGAACGTGCCAAGATGCATAAAATCTGTGAATAAAAAACAGGGTTATTCCATCAAATATTGATTTCTTAACTTTCATAAAAAAAATATGAATATGAACTTGTTTTCTTTGCATTATTTGAGGTCTGAAAGCTTTGCATATTGTTTTGTTATTTCAGCCTTTTCTCATTTTCTGCAAACAATTAACTATTGTTTAGCACCTTTAGAAACTCCTTCACTATGTTGAGGAGCTATTCCAGGTGACTCTATCTCAAAAAGATTAAAATACCGAAAGTGTACAGATCTGTACTCAAAGATAAATGTGTTTACCTTCTTTTTAAAACAGAACACATACTGCATACATTTCCATTCCACCTACCTGGTATTCAGTATGTACATATTTAAAGCAGTACAAGGGAAACTGGATCTGAGAACATGGTCTTCCATCCTCTCTCTCTAATGGTTTTAATGAAAGCTGGGCTGTGAGTTGGCACGCTGGTTCTACCGGGGCCGGGTGGTAGTTTGTGTTACACCTCTGTACCCGTGAGCTGGTGCTGAGAGCTGCAGCGCGGGGACATCCTCCAGCCAGCGGGAGAGCGAGAGGGTTCAAACGTACAGCATGTTCAACACACTTCACCATGGTAACCAGGAGCTACCAGCCACTGAAAGAGAGAGGGAACGGAGGAGGAGGAGGGAGATGGAGAGCTAGTGAGAGGGATAAAGAGAGAGAGAGAGGGAGAGAGAGAGAAAGCACAGAGCAGTGCTCTGCATACATAATCCACAGCACTGCTCTACCTCTTACTGCCAGGTTTATCTTCATACTGTACCACATTATTATTTATACATGATCTTCTCAGCTCTTAAGACGAGACTGTGTGGGTGATTAAAACATGCCAGTGGAGAATCATTGCGTTGTATAATATCCTAAAAATATGCTGGCATGCCAAAAGTAATGGGACACAGTGGATGTGTATGTGATTGATTTCTGCAAGAAACACTTGTCTGTTTGCACGGACAATACTAGCCAGATGCCGCCGGTCATGATCATTACCAGCAGTTGTGCTGCCGTCCACTTTGGGTGGTTCAGTTTGGTTTATTAATTGCTGCCTTTTTACAGTATTTGACAACACATATTTTGTGTATGTGGACTTAAAGTTAATGCCACAAGCCATGGGACATCAGTGTGTAAATTGTTCATGTGGGATCAAGTGTTATTCTGGAAGAAGGTTTGGAACACCCTTGCATGTCCCAAGGAACCAAGAGACCCATTTGTCAAAGAGTCACAAGTAGAAAACCATAAGAAGTTCTCTTCGCATTTTGCATATGTCTCTTTTTCACAGCAAACATAGAAGATGCTGTAATTAGATGAGATTAAAGTTGGCCAAACATTTAGGCCTAAATGCAAACCGCTATGTGTGTCGCAAAAGTAACACTCCTCATCACCCTGAATACACCATCCCCACTGTAAAACATGGTGGTGGTAGCATCATTCTGTGGGGACAAGCCCTTGAGTTCAGATCTTGAAGACGCTCCTAATGTAAAGAATCTTAATATTGGACCATTATTTTACAAATAAATGCATCCTATTGTTGATTCCATCAGAAAACACCAATTATAATAGTCTGTTCTTTTACACTGATGTACCAAAAGTATGTTAGGTATGAGTTATCGTAAGGTGTTACCTCTAAAGGCGGCTTGGGAATGCTGAACTAAACTGTGGGATATGTGTGTTGTGTCTCCTGCATTATTTGTGGATGTGATGTGGATGCCAAAGTCACTTCTCTTTTCACATGGACAATTCTAGCCAGATGCTGCCGGTCACAACTCATTGCACTGTCCACTGTGGGAGGTTAATAATGTTGTTAAACACATTTTCATTTGTGACAGTCAAAAGCCCTGTTGGTTTATTAATGCTGCTGATTTGTAGCATTTGACAAAACAACATCCTGCCAATATACATTAACCTGTACTTCACTGTGAACGACTGTCAAGTGCAGTTTTGCCCTGATCCAATCAATCGCCCTTGAGTTCAGATCATGAAGGCACACTTAATGTAAAGTATTCCAATGTTACTGAGATGCCTGAAGCCTTTGCTTCCACAATGGAAAATAAAAAAAAAATCAGACTAGTTTATATGCATCTGTGATTGGTCTTATGGCCTACTCATAAATAGGCAATAACAGTAATCAATGCAGACATGTTTTTACACTGAGAGTCAAAAGCCCTGCTATTTTATTAATGTTGCTGATTTTTTATAGTATTATAGTATTTGACAACACATCCTGGGCTTATCTGCTGTAAGATCATATTATGAACACACTCATCCTGAAGCCTGAGGTAAGAGTCCACACTATGGTAAACATGCACAGTTTAATTGCTGTCACATGATGTGTGTGAGTCATTTCACACAACAGTGTTTTTGCAGGCAGCAGTTTCTTCCACATTTGCTCATTTTTACAATCTCATAAGGTGCAGTTCACTCACAGTTACATACAAACATACAGTACATTTAGCAGCACTACAAAATAATCTTACATTTAAATTAGAATTAGAATTTACCTACTCGGTCAAGATAATATTCCTCACACCAACACATCTCTGTTACTAACAGTGGTCCTTCAGCAGTGTTGCCAAACCTGGTAATGGAGGACTGCCTGCCCTGTAAGTTTAAAGAGCAGCATTAACGCAAATGTCATCATATTTTCCAGGGATGTCTATGCCCTTTTTTGAGCTGTAGATTTCAGCAGCTCTTCCATAGTGACCATGGGCCTCTTGGCTGCTTAGGATATGCAAGGGTGTTCCCAAGCCTTATTTAGGGGTAACAGGTCATGACAGTATATGCACTATATATATGTTGAGTTACAGTTTAGCTCTCCAGCACTGAGACTGCTATGCACTAGCTCTTTTGCCATTCAGAGGTAAGTATTATCAGTCTGTAGCCTATTAATCCCGTCTAGCACTGCTGCAGCTGTATTAGCATTAGCCAGTAACTGAAAGTGGAAATCTGAAAATCCAAACTTACTGTAAATAAACGGAAGTACTTTATTCACCCAAATAAACGAAAAGGTTTTAGCAGAGCAATCTGTGTAGATTAACATTCAGTACTAATTTGACTTTAAAAGAAAATAGTTTTCTAATAATTAAAGTTTTGTTTACTTAGCTTAGCTTCGGTTTACAGGTCTTTCCACCCAGCAGCGAGACCTGCTGAATTAGAAGGAAAACACGGTGACACCCCTGTTCCTTACTAGTGTCGCATAAAGCTCCTTATACTCTGGTGCACCTTGTGTATGACAATTGACCAAAAAAAAGATGTTTATTGATAGTGAGCCTTATAATTTGGTGCACCTTATAGTGTGAAAAATAATGGTATGTTTACATAAAAAATGCCAACACTAAAAGTGGTAAACAGTAGCCAAATCATCTTTATTCTAGAGTACATTAGTGTTCAGTATTGCTGAGGCTGGTATGCAGATGTACTGGTATGTGTCCTGGCCAGTCATTTCAGCAGTATGTTGGGGAAGGCGAATCATCTGTGATCTGTTGGCATACTGCAGTCTGTTAGCAACCTTTAGCTCAGTGGAGCTCAATGTGGTGAGATGTTTCTGAATCATTTTATTGCCACCTCTCATTTGTTTAAGGTCGCTGACCATTCCCCCGGAGTGCCTGCAAAGTTAGTAGGGTGATATGATAAGAAGAAGTATGGAGCCTTTCTGTAACATGATACATTGGATAGAAAAAAATATACAGATACTAATGCTGCCTTTGTCTAGTCCCTATAGAGAAATATTGACAATAAAACAGTAGGACTTATTGGTGCAGATACACCTAGTGTCAGATGAGCCTATTGGTATTATACCTAGTGCCAGATAAGGGCTAGAAAGATATAAATGCTTCACAATCTACTTCAACAATAACAGATTAAACTCTTATTAGTACAGTGAAGAAACCGTGAATTAGCATGTTTCATTACTTAGGGTACTTGTATAGTGTACTTGTCCTTCAATCAATTTTCTAGCTAGACTATGTTACTGTAGCATAGAAGATCAGTCAAGTTTAAAATTACATTGAATTTCTCTTTATGCTAATAAAGGTTAGCTTGATTAATCAATGGTGTCTTCAGAAGTATTCTCAATAAATGTCTATTTTCTGGTTTATTTTCATACATAAGGCACACTGAATTATAAGGCTCATTTTAAGGGACAATATAAGAAACTTCAAACTCAGCAGGTCTCGCCACTTGGTGGTGGTAGTGGGTAGCTAACTAAGTTAAGTGAAGCTAAGCTAAGCAAACAAAACTTTAAAAAAAGACAGTCATACTGAGCACTGGATGTTAACCTACACAGATTTCTCTCCTGAAAACTGTTTATGTGGGTGAGTAAAGCGCTTTTATTTATTTACAGTAATCTTAGATTCTTGAATTTCTCCAGAACTAACCCATGAGCATTAGCATCAGTGGCTAACTGCTAGCTAATGACGCCCAACAGCGCTACACTGAGGAACCCTGATTGTTCCGGTAAGCCAGGGCAATATTAGCTAGCGTTTTGTCCGATGTAGCTTGATTTAAAATGGTAAACACGCATATTCCCCTCTGAACAAGGAAATAGCGGTTAGCGGCTAATGCTAATGCTACTCCAGCCTCGGTGCTGGAGAACTAAACTGAAACTCCTGTATAACTCTGTGCTTCATCAGAGTGGCTTTACTGCTCTTTACAATCTGACTGTTAAAATTTATACACAAAGTGCACCAGATTATAAGGCACACTGTTGATTTTTGGGAAAATTAAAGGATTTTAAATGGGCGTTATAGTGCGAAAAATACGGTAATAGGGTTTATAAATAATTCTGTAGAATAGTACTGCTAGTACTGGTTTCAAAGCTGTAAAAAATATAAAAGTAAAAGTAATGTAAGTTATAGTGCATAGTGTTATGATGCACTACACCCCCTACCCAAAAACACATTTCTCTAAAAGCCATTATGTTTATATATTTGTATATGTATATATTTTAAGCTCAGCCACTGCCAGAAAATAAAAGTTAAAAAAACTATTTACCCTACTGTTAATCACTGGATATTCTCAAAACACCCATACTGTCGTAATCAGGCAGAAAACAAACTTTTTTCATATCTTGGGTACAACTTATGATTGGATAAGTGATACAGTGTAGGAGATAGCATCAGTGTCTTCCACATGGCAGGCTCGGGTTAAACAGAATTTCTAATGTTATATTATTACCTTTCTGTAACATTACTAATACTATGAATTACTCTGGGTAAAAGCAGAAGATTCTGTGTGATAAACCTTGTAGAATGTAGAAAACAATATGGAGAGACATTGGGGGGAAAGCTTTATTCTCAGGAGCAATCAGAAATGCAGTCGTTTTCTTATGGACAAGCTTGGTTTGTGCACCTGCAGTGAAATCACCCAGTCATGCAGACTAAAGCAATCTGCACATATAACACATTTCTCATTACACATGAGACCATGTCAATCCCCATATGCTGATCTGACCTTTCAGAGAGATGCAAGCTCAGAATGCCGTGTTTTAATTCAGTTCGACTTTAGGTCAGACTGGACTTCAGGTGTGCTTGTCTGCTTGTTTGAGAATGGCTCTTCATGTTTGGACACAAAAAGTATATATATATATAGACTTTATATATACTTTATTACTTATCAAGTTTCATACTTGTCAATTGATTCTGTCCTGATTTCTTCTCTTTTTTGATGATTAGTGTAATATACAATTTTATAGTATTATTTTAAATTTCCATTCAAATTTCTGTTTAAATCCTGTTTAAAAATACAAATTATTGGGTTGTATATAGTATTGATAAAGGGTTATTTGAAGCATTGGAACCATTGTCAGTGCTATATGAGATTATTTTCTATTTGACCTTGAACTATATATTATATGGCAGTACAAATGCTATAAATATTATAGTATAGACATTAGTATTGAAAAAACAGCGTTGAAAATAATTGATAGTATTGCTTATGATGACAGTACTATAAATGTTTATTATTAAAAAAAACAATTAAACCGTTTTCATATAGCTATATTAATCACTGATTAAAAAGAAAGGGGTACTATTGCAAAAATGTGTAGTGCCATATACTTTCCTTATTGTGCTGTTTTACTATATTTCTACTATTACGACTCTGGAAGCAAATTTAGTTAGTTGAATTATTTAATGTTTGAACAAAATATTTGTAGGCGAAACAAGTACACGTATATGTTCGTGAAAGTCGTATAGAAACAATTTCATGTATTAGAGTCTTTGGCGTAGGCCCGTCATCGGCCCAGGGCTTGATACATCTGGGCTCTGCAGATCCTGTCGTACACTGAAGACAGGGCGGAGCCAACCCCCGGGCAACCAAACGGGACCAACCTGGAGGCGGCGGGGAGGGAGGAGGGGAAGAGCGACCAACAGCGTCTGAAATGCAGCAAGGTACTGAATGAGTGATCGTTATTTAAAGCAGAAGAGAAAATCTGATTGGATAGGTAATTAGGTGACGTAGCATTGGAGTCTATAGTAGAACTTACGCTGCGCTTTCATTTCTGTATTGAGGATTGAGATGCATTATAATTTAACTTTTAAATAGAAATAACAATTAAAATTCCAGAATTTCCAGAACATTATCAATCATTCTCAAAAAGAATTCTACATCTTTAAATTTTGCACCATGGAAAGAAAACACACACAAAGCAGCAGCAGTGGATAACAGAAGTCGCCTACAACAGCCCTGACGAGTCATGTGATATTTATAGCTGTGGCTGTGAATGAGCTGCCTGCTTAATAGTTTCTGAGACATGGGTCAGTAGTTTTAAAGCCGGAGATAATGATGAAAACTGAACCTATTGATATTCAGAGGCTCTCTGAATATCAACAGGGGTCAAAACCCAGTGACTGTTAGGCTTCATGCATGAGAGTAAGCAACACCAGTGATTGATGTTTATATGAACTCAAAGTTTGACCATGTAGGTGAATGGAAGCAATATCCATCTATCCATTTATCCATCCAGCTATTCATTCATCCATCTTCTTATCATCGTTTTCTTGGCCAAAGTTGTAGAGTTTCTAAAACCTACAAGAATACCTCTTGTTCAGGGTGCAGTTCATCAACATGAGAAAATGTATAACGCCAAACAGTTTTGGCATATTCCACCAAATTTCTGTCCCCTGGAAATTTTATGTATATATGTGCAAACAAAATAACTTTAAAATACATTTTATTATTTAGCATAGTGTCTTGTACATTGATCTAATTGCAAAAGTAAGATACAGTTGCAAGATAAAGTATGTGAACCCTTTGGGGTTACTTGGATTTCTGCATAAATTGGTCATTAAATGGGTTCTGATCTTTATCGTAGTCACAACAATAGACAAACACAGTCTGCTTAAACTAGGGTGACCATATTTTCATTTGGGTAAACCAGGACACCTGGTGTGGGGGGGGGGTTGTGTGTGTGCTCTTACTGTGAGACTGGGACAGGACGTGAAATATGGACGTTTGTTCACCCTAGTACCACACAAAAACTATATGTTTGCATGGTTTTACTGAACACAACATGTTAACATTCACAGTGAGGGTAGGAAAAGGTTGTAAACCCCGAGGCTAACGACTTTTCTAAGAGCTAATTGGAGCCAGGATGTGATGAGATTGGATGTGTTGGTTAAAAGCTGCCCTGCCCTATAAAAAAAAAACACAAACCAGTTTTGAGTTTGCTGTTCTTAAGAAGCATTGCTTAATGTGAATCATGCCAAACACAAAAGAGCTCTCAGAAGACCTACGTTCAAGAATTGTTGACTTGCATGAAGCTGGAAAGGGTTACAAAAGTATCTCTAAAAGCCTTGATGTAAGACAATCCTGTTCACGGAGCCCTGAGAGAGCACAATTGGCCTTGCTCTCTCTGGGTGGGTAGATGGCACTCTCTCTCCCCACATCACTGCTAAGGGTGATGTCGATCAGCACAATCAGGCTGCGTCTGTGAGCTGATGTATCGGAACCGAGTCGCTGCGCTTTCCTCCGAGCATGTTGTGATGCTACACGGCAATATTCGAAAAGAGGCGATGGCTGACTTCATATGTATCGGAGGAGGCATAAGCTGGTATTTTTAACCTCCTGGTGTTGGGGCATCACTAGCGATAGGGGTCCTAGGAGTCCTAACGAGTGGTTTGGATAACTGGCCGTGTAAATTAGTAGAAAATGAGATAAAGATAAGAAATAAAATTCTAAAATGTCTCTGATTGCCCAAACCCAACCTGAAGTTCAGTGAGGTATTCCTCGTATAGTATCTCAGTATCACTGTCAGTGCATGGGATGTGCAATACGTTCAAATGAAAAAATTCCATGACATGTTTTGAACGTCAGCAGATAGAGGAACTCGCCACACACCGACCAGGAGAGGAGCGTGGACTGTGTGCGCAAACTGAATCATCGTGAGTTACATACAGTAAACCTGCTGGTGTGGAGCTCCTGATGGCTGATTTTGCCTAGCAACAGCAGCGTGTGTAGTGGAGGGCTTCTCTGACAGCATTGACATGCATTTAAAGGGGAATGCAGTAACTCGCTGTTCTCAGAGTCGGTCCCGTCTGCTTTAATGTGTATATGTTACGTTTTTTGCTGCATTTTGATATGGATATTGCTTTAAGTGTTCGTTATTGGCCTTATTTTGGGATTTTGGTGCATGTAATTTTATCTATGCAGTCAGTATCAACATACACCCACTCTAACACATACACACACACACACACACAAATGGGCACAGTGGTACTGTGATGCCATGTGAGGGGGGGATCCAGTATGTGAGACGAAACTCTCTCTACAGTCTTACTGTATGAATGTAGACCTCCCCCTTCCACCCCTCCACCCCCATCCCCCTAGTCTCATTCACAAACACACAGGTGCTTATATAACGCCTGTGATCTATTTATAAAGCCCATAGTATGTGCATGTGGGAAGAGAGGGACTCACGCAGCGCCCTTCAAGACGAACACTCATGCCCCGGGGGCCGCTGAGGCCGGACTCTGGGGAGTTATTCTTAGCCCCTCGTTCTAACACAGCCAATGGAAGGGGAGTAGAAGTGACAGATGTAGGGGGAGGGCGGAATCCGACGCATGGAGCGCATAGCCGTTTCGGACGAGAACGAGGGAGAGTGAGGGTGTACATGTGAGAGAAAGTGAGTTAGTGTGTGGTTGTGTGTAAGGTTGAGTGTGTGTGTATGTTGGCATAGTCATGATTGATAGTGTAGAACTGCTATGGAAATGACTCGAAACCACCGAAGCTGTGGAAGCGGCTGAAGCTGAAGGAGTTTTACTGTGGGTGTTGAATGTAATGAAACTGAATGACTTAGTGAATATTAGTAATTGGACGTAAGTAAGTGGCTTTCTGAGCAAGAATGGTCTCTAAATGCCATTATACTGGACCTGAATTTTACAGTGAATGACTGTTCAAATCAATGAGTTCAGATCATGAATTGACCACCTTAAAGAACCATTAAGGATAATATTATGTTCACGATGTACACTGCCTGGCCAAAAAAAAATATTGAGTTGAACCGCCTTTAGCTTTGATTGTGGCACACATTCGTTGGGGAATTGTTTCAGTATTTTAGTCCAGTATTGCATTAATTTCTCATCAAGATCTGACAGCTGCACAAATCCTTCTCCAGCACATCCCAAAGATTCTCAATGAGGTTAAGGTCTGGACTCTGTGGTGAACTCTCTCAATCCATGTGTAAAATGATGATCTCATGCTCCCTAACTCACTCTTTCACAATTCCAGCCCCATGAATCCTGGCATTGTCATCTTGGCCCGTGCCATCAGAAAAGAAAAAATCCATTAACGGAATAATCTGGTCTATATTCAATATATTCAGGTAGTCAGCTGACCTCATTCTTTCAGCACATACTGTTGCTGAACCTAAACCTGCAGACCAACTGCAGCAACCCCAGATCAATTTACTTAGTTAAATGCAGGTAGCGACAGAGTTGCGCAGCTATGGACCCAGTGAACGCAGCACACACTGCTCTCAGCGTGTAAACAGCATGGAGCAGAGACAGCGTTTGTTCAAAGCTGTGGTAATTAGCATTATCTGGCTAATATATTAGATTATCATCAGTTTAGCTTTAGGACCAAATACTGCTTCCCTTAATTGTTTGGTATTACAACTTTAAAATTTCAATAATATTTGACAATAAAGATATTTAATGTGTAAAGAACATACAATACAAATTTAAAGGCATACAATACAAATTTCAATCAATCCTAATTGAGTCATGTGGAAGTTTCCTTTTTATTTTTTTTACCAACACAACAACAATACTTATCTAAAGCATTTTTTACAACCCTGGTCCTGAAAGACTCTCTGCCCCACATTTAACATTTCAGTGGTTTTCAGTTCTAAAACAGCACTTTCAGCTCAGAAAGGGCTGGTTAATGAGCTGATTAATGAGCTGATTAGTTTAATCGGGTTAGTTTAGGAGCAGAGTAAACACTAAAATGTGCAGGACAAGAGATTCTTAAAGACCAGCAGTGGGAACTACTGCTTTTATGGACCATTCCATAGTCAATACAAGATAAGGGCTTTTTGTATACCTATGGTTCGTTTGCTTTGGTCTGCAATAGTTAAACAGTTTTTAGACTTGCAACGTTTTGCCTTTGGTTTTTCCCTTCACACACATAGAGTTCACCAAAAAGTGTCACAACAACAAACCACTTGTGAAAGTTCTCTCTCTGCTGATTGGTTAGAGATCAGTTCAGTGGTTAGTATTGTAACTTTAAGGAATATGTGACTTTAAGGAATACTAAGTTATGAAATATGTATGTACCTTGAATGTCCCATTGGGGTAGCCGTAGGGCAGAAAAAAAGAATAGAAGAAGAGTGCAGTAAAGTGTGGCTGCTGTTTCCCTTTATTCCTGTGTCTGTGTGCGTTTTATTTGATTAAGTGTAGAGTGTAGAGAAATGCATTTTTTTGGCATATTTTATTAAATTTTATTTATTAAATTTAGTTTTTTTTTTACTAAATTACAGTTATTAAATTTATTTGACAGTGACAAAAAGTGACAATGAAAGTAATTGTTAACATTTTACATTAACAGTACTTACTATAGAATGTCTCAACTAATTATTGACACTTAATTAGTGACACTAATTTAGACATAATAATCATTACTAAAGTAAAACTAAACAAATTTCTTAATTCAATATTCTTTACAAAATTCATGTGCTTACAAATTAGTAATGTTTAATAATGTGTTTACTAGTGGCAATAAATTATTAGTTGAGATGATGTTTAACTATTGAACAATGTGTAAGTGATGTTAATTGATGTACCCTTATTAAAATATATATCAAGTAATATTGTATAAAATTATAAAAAATGTCTACTTTAAAAATTTAAAAAGCTGCAACAGATATAGTTCATATATTTCATTCATACAGAATAATTTCATAAAATTACATAATACATTTTAAGAAACAGTGTATTTAATAAACTTTTTTTTCTCATACGATTTGCCAGAAAGAAATACGGGATTTTTGTTTACATTTTACTGGGAAAAACTGTGTTTTTCTTTCTATACTATCACAAATTTTAATTGATCTTTTTTTAAGATTAATATACTTTGTTTAAACAGAACGTGCAATCAAATTAGAAAATACAGACTTTTCCAGATTCCAGACATTTAAACAGAAGTAAAAATGACATGTTCAGGTATTTACCATAATTATTTATTTGTTTATGGTTATATCTATTTATTTTTGTGTGTGTGTGTGTGTGTGTGTGTGTGTGTGAAACTAACATTATAGCTAGTGTAATTCTTTTGGACACATGGCAGGTTTTTTTCCCTGAACCCAGTCCAAAAGCTAAATTAGCTACAATATCACACTAAAGCTGGAGAAATGAACGGAATTCTAGCTTTTAATGAAGTTACATCAAAGCTGCTTGGAATCACAGCTGGGATGTACAGTGTCTGCATGTCTGGCCCGCAGGAGAGGTACTGACCTGATGATAATGTATAGACTTAATATAGTAAAGCTAATTATACACTCTTATCCCAAACAATAAATGCCAGCGTGTTCTAGAGCACGGACAGGAAAGCCTTTATAGTGAGCAGCTATAAACAGTCTATTCATAAATGCTAATAACGATATTGTAATGTATGAATATATTCATGTATAGTATTTTCAGATGTACTTTTTCTGTGCCTCTTATGTGAAACATCTCTAGATTATGCAATGCTACCATATTCCCAGTCTAAGTGGGCATCTGTGTGACTGCAGGCAATTACTAGGTTCTGAGGTTCAAATCTTCTGTGTGTCCAAGTGGGTGAGTGTTCACCTCTAAGCAACCTTCAGCACAGTTCCTCGTCTTAACACCTCCGAGAAAGACATGCTTGTGTGTGTGAGAGAGAAAGAAAGAGAGAGAGAGAAAGAATGAGAGAGATATAGCTATATCATATAAAGCTTCATTGTACTCATTCATTTATGAAAGTGTCTCAATTACTATAAAATGCCTAGAAGCTTTTCTCTTCAATTAGGCCTTAAACTGCCTAATTACACTGATAAGCCATAACATTAAAACCAGTAACAGATGAACAAGTGAATAACATTGATTATCTAGAGTGGGATCTAGTGTTATTAAGCAGCAAGTGAACTATCAGTTCTTGAAGGTGTTTTTAAAAGCAGAAACATGTTGAGTTGAGCCAAGACCACTATTGTGATATCTAAACCACTGGGTCATAACATCTCCAAAATCATCAGACTGCAGAAGGTTGGGTTAGATAAAGGTAAGATCACATGTTCACCACAAAAAAAAAATACATTACAGAGGGTCTCAAGGGTCTTGGAATGCTTGTTTTGGTTTGTATCCAAGTGTGATAACTGTTGTGAATTGCACAACAAAGGGTAAAAACAAACCACAGTTTGATTTAACTGGAATAAAAATTGCAGGTGTGAAAATGCCTTGAATGTGCAACCAAATTATACTCAAAAAAAAAATCCTCATTGTGATGGCTTGACTCATTGGGCCCTATTTTAGCAATCTTGTCATTTGGAATCAAACTGACCCAATTAGTCCAAAAACTCAATTGCAGCTTTCTACCATAAATGTAAAAACTAGATTTAAACATAAAATTCAACAAGAATTTTAACCCAGCCCATGTTTCTGTCTGGACTGGCTGTAGAAACATTTGACTGTTATTCCTGCCATCTTGTTTTCAATTAATTTAGTGTAATGTTGTCATATGACCACTAGATGTGAAGGGCAGTGTCTCCATATGAGGCCAAAGGGAGAATGAAGTATCATGTTGAAGAAAAGCAGAAATGTAATGTCCTCACATGAGGAAAGAGGATCTTTAATTACAAGTCAATCTCTTTCAAGACTTTGAAATTGAGAAATTGATACACTATAGGCTCTATTTTAGCGATCTATGAGCGAGATGTCAATTGTGCATTACACAGCTGGATTTGGGGTGTGTCAGTGTGTATTTGGTATCGTGAGGATGCAAGAAACACACATTGTACTAATTCACTTAATTAATCAATACTTTTGTTTTGGGCATAAAGTAAAATGAACCAATCAACATTTCACTTGTCATTCCCTTTAAGAGGCAGGTGCGCTCTGACTATGGTTAACTTTTTGCAAGTCTTAGTAGAGGAAACTGACCTGCTGGTTCACTCTGTGAAGGTGCGCCAGCAGATATTTTAAGGGAACAGAAATGTTTTTTTTTTTTGTATTCTGTTTTTTATATAAAAAATAGATTTGAGAGCAGCAGTGCATCCATTTGTGTGTTTAACAAGCAGGGGTGTACACGCTTTGAGTGCATAACTACAATAGGTATGGATGGCTGACTGTTGTCAGGGTCTCATCGGTCAGTGGCGCACCTGTTTTTTTTCCCGCCGCTAACATAGAAACACACCAGAAATTTCAGACCACCATGTCCATCAGATATAGACCAGATGTAGATATAGATAAAGAGTATCGCAACACGCCTTGTGCACGGTGTACGATAGAGCCCAAACTCTCTAGATGTGAAATACCTTCACTGACGAATAATGAATGTTTTTAAACTAGTATTAATTTTGTCTTCTCTCAGACTGAATATGGATAAAATGAATGTAAATAGCTCTGATAAGAATGAAAGGGATATTCAGCGACAAGCTAGCCATGTGACTTTCACGTCAGTTGGAGTGGTCTTTGTTTCAGTAATGTAAGTCAGCCAGGCGAGAGCGCAGCAGCTTTAGTCAGACCCCGCAGGTCCTACTGTGCCAACTGTGACAGAGAGGATGCTGGGATACTTCCTGGAGGTATGGGTGCTGCGATCACAGCCAGTGATGTGTGAGGGCCATGCCAAATCGAGAGGAGCCCAAAACTGACTGTCCTCACAGTAAAACCGTCGCTGCACGAAGTCTGATCTTATCTTCAGGGCAGCCCAGGACAAAAAAAAAGAAAAAGGAACAGTGTAAGAGACACACTTTTTTATTCTTTAATATGTGCTCGTGATTTCAGGCACTGAGGTCACTGGAGGTCAATAATGAGGAAAAAAGGAACAGAGAGAAGCTAACATTAATATATTTCAAAACTACAACTATTGAATCCCTGTATAAATCCCTTAATTAAAGAACCTCACACCCACATAGTGCTGCTTTCACAGAAAAAATAATATTGTATCACCAACATAATGACTGAAACTGTCAATACTTGGAATTGGAAATCACTATGAAGGACTTTATTTTAAATTGTTGAAAACTTTTTATTGATTTATGGTGAACTTTAAAAGTGTAAACTATTATTATGTATAACTATTATTTCCAGTGTCAGATTGTGCAAAAAAATGGCAAAGAAAACAGGAATAATTTAGAATATTTCAAGGTTGTTGCTGTACATGAATTACATGAATTATTACAATAATATAACCTTGCCATCATGTCCTTCGATGCAACGCCAACTCTAAATGCCAACTCTACCCTTGCACTCTAAAGATACAAAATGTTATTTTGTCATAAAACGTTAATGTAAGTACTCCATTTTCAATTCTTTTCCATTCTTCCTAGTCAGGGTTGCAATGGGTCTGGGTCTATATAATATAAACACCATATACACCAATTAGTCAAAACATCATGACACTCACAGATTAAGCAAATTCATGTTTATACATTTTTTAATGTCAAGATCTGGGAGGTGCATTAGATTAGCAACTAAACAATTGGTGTGTTAAATATGGGAGACATATTTAGAGACCACTTAAAAATAATGAGTTTTTTGACGGATTTTAATTCAATTTTACCAAATTGAAAAACCTCTGGAATATAATCAAGAGGAAGATGGATAATCACAAGCCATCAAACCAAACTGACCTGCTTGATTTTTTGCACCAGGAGTGACATAAGGTTATCCAAAATCAGTGTGTAAGACTGGTGGAGGAGAACATGATGCCAAGATGCATGAAAACTGTGAATAAAAACCAGGGTTATTCCACCAAATATTTATTTTTGAGCTCTTAGAACTTTATGCGTTTCTGATTTTTTCTGCAAATAAATGCTCTAAATGACAATATTTTTATTTGAAATTTGGGATACATGTTGTCTGTAGTTTATAGAATAAATCAACGATGTTCATTTTATTTAAACATATACCCATGAATAGCAAAATGAAGACAAAGGAAAAAACCTTTATGGCTAGGTGACTGGATTGAATCAAATTCAAAAAAGCGCTACAGGGTCAGCTGTAATGAGTATCTACCAAAAGTGATCCAAGGATCCAACTGGTGGCAGGTAGTTGGGAGCACAAGGCTTATAACTATGCACAAAGGCTATCCTCTCTGGGATAAACCATCTGAGTGTGGCAGACAGCCTTTTTAATGATGGTTATGGGAACAATGTGTAACAAAATACAGTGCATCACACTCTAAACTCCAAACATACTGCCTTAAACTGGACTGGCAATGGAGGATGGCTGCCTGGTCCAATCAACAAGGCAGCCGGGTACAGATTCAATATGTGCTGGTACAAGAAGTCCAATCTGAAACCTTGTTGAATTGAAAGACTGGCTGCTAATGTGTTACAAGGTTTCTTGTCTAGCTGACTGGGTAATTGTGAAGTCTAATTTAGCTTCCCTATATTGCAAAAAGTATCCACATGGTAATGTGAGTCATGGATGGAGCTGCTCAGCCACTGAAACTTATTCTATGAAGCTCTACTGCTCTACTGTTCTTGAGCTGATCTAAAGACCATGTGAAGTTTGGAGATCTGTAGTAATGGATTGACTCTGCAGACAGTTAGTGACTTGTGCACCCAATGCTTCTCAGCATCTGCTCTGACCTTGCTCTGGTATTTTACACTAACAGAGCAATTTGTTCTCGTTCCTAGTTGTTTCTACTTTGTTATAATATCACTTACAGTTGGCTGTAGAATACTTAGTAGTGAGGACATTTCACAATTGGTCTTGTTGCACAAGTGCTGCATCCTATCATGGTACCTATCATGAGATCAACCCATTCTTTCACTAAAATGGCTTGATTTTATTTTATACACGTGGCCATGGAAATGATTGGAACCTGAATTCAATTCTGACTGTGTTTTATCCATTTTAAAATGTAGAGTTGGTTTCTAGAAAAATGGTTAAAGATTTGGGCCTCTAAGGCCCCTGTGGGATTTGGAATGGTGGCGAGTTTGAATTTGAGTGGTTCAGAGGTATGGTAATGTGAGCTTTTTAGGTGCCACATGAAACAACCAAAGTCTCAGGATATAGTAATATTTTGGTGCCAAATAACACAGAACACCTTTAGTGACCTTGTAGCATGAGTTGTGTTGACAGTACATGGAAACACAGGTCCAATCTGTGCTGTAAAAAGGCATTCAGATGCTTTCAGCACTTTTAGTACTTTAGTAAAATAAAAAAATCAAGTTGCAAAACGTAGCCGCCTAAGCCAACAAGCTAATCCAGATAGCGAACAAGCAAGCCAAAATAAAGGGTTAATATTTAGACCCTTTTATGACCTAGACCATATCGTCTCCATCATTGATATTTTTGACCTACAGTGGTGTTTTGCTTTTGTTATTCAATCAACTCTGTGCATTGTGCATTTGTATTCAATAGGCACAAACTAAATGTAACTTAGCTAGTAAGCTAGCTAGCCAGCTTATGTCTTAAGTCAAGACAAAAAATACTAATTCACAATACTTTAAAATGATGTGGATCAATGTAATTCTATCAACACTTGCTTTAACATTGCCTACATTTTGTTTTTGGTCTAATGCATAATTTTTAGAACGGTTGCACTTCCCAATTCGCAGGACTTGGTGCCATAAACCGCAGGGTACCTTCAGAGGTCATGCATAGTGCTCAGTTTGGGCGCCATATTTGGCTTCATCTCACAAGTGCTTGTAAAGTCTTGGGACAACTTTAAAGGTCATGTAGAATTAGCTGTTCTGGAGGCTTAATGTTCCTTGGTGCAGATCAAATAAAAAAGGTCCAAGCATTGAGCCATGAGGGATACTTTAAATCACAGCCTTTCATCAGCAGTTGCACATTAAACTCCATCAATAGCAGAATTTGAGATGTTTTCATGTGAATGTTTTGTTACTCTGTGACGAATTTGCTGTTCCAGAATAACCGCTCAGTTGAGAGTTTTGTCACATTCCACAGGGACGTTTTGACTGCTAATTTTTCTACTCTTAGCATTTATATTAAACATTAATTAAAGCGCAGTGTGCTCATCATGCATTCAGGGGATGTTCTGTTCTGAATATTTTTCTGTTTCCTGAAGAAAAAGGAGGCCACAAATGATTACCCGCCGCCTTTTAATCTGCAATCAGCGCTCGCTCTTTGATGACTGGTCCTTGATGTGGCATTCACAGCTGCGCAGCATTTGGAAGTTTTTTCGCTCCTCGTCAGCACATCCCAAAGTGAGCAATGCGTTGTGCCCAGGCCACTGGCATGTGTGCGTATGCCTGGGCCGTTGGCATGTGTGTGTGCTTGTCAACTGGGCTTATGTCGCCTGTCATTCTTCCCAACCTCTCGCGGAGTGATGAGCTAATGTCACATGCCGTAATGGAGGACGGAGAGGTGACGGGGCCTAGGTGAGCGGTAGGCCTGTCACAATAACTGTTTTTTTTTTTTAATGGATCATAAACTGTCCAAGCAGTTATTGAGATAAATTATATAATATTAATTTTAGCAGATTTTTTGCCACTAATTTAATGATGATAAAATAGCAAATTAATGCAAAAACCCTTTGAAAAAGCAATGAAATAATGATAGATAGATTTGGCTGCACAGTGGCTTAGTGGTTAGCACGTTCGCCTCCCAGCACTGAGGTCTTGGGTTCAAGTTCCTATCTGGGTGGAGTTTCCATGTTCTTCCTGTGTTTGCGTGGGTTTCCTCCCATAGTCCAAAAACATGGAGATCAGGTAAAATTTGAAACTCTAAATTGCAGAGAAAATTAAATACTGTAAATTGATCTGGTCAATTGGATACTCTAAATTGATCTGGTGTTTATGTGTAAGTGTGTGGTATGTATGTAAGTTTGTGTGTGTGTAAAAGTAATGTGTGACTGTGCCCAGATATAGATTGGAACTCTGTCCTGGGTAAATGCTGTAGTGCCCGATGCAGTCCTCCAGGTGGACGGTTGTTTCCGGTTGAGAGTACGCTGTGCGCTATTGGCTGCCGCTTCTCACCGGTGTGTGGATGAGTGTTGATGTGTTATGTGCTTGTGTGTAAAATGTGTAAATTGTAAAGCGTCCTTGGGTTTCTTGAAAGACGCTATATAAGTTGAACTTCATTAATTCATACCCTTACTTTTAGGATTTCTGTTATTTTACTGCCATATTTTTCGCACTTCAGAGTGCACTGTATTAAAAAGCACACTAAAGATTTTTGGGAAAATTAAAGTGCGCCTTAAAGTGTGAAAAATACATTTACATGACAAATTCCCATTTACTTTTTTTTTTTAGATTATTTGAACACAAACCTACTAAACAGACGTTAGATGATGCATATTAATTTGTGTAATTAGGCCAGTTTATTTTAACTGCATACTACTCAAGTTTATGTATTCAGTAGTAATAAAGTAAAATTAGTCTAAATTAACAATAACGAGTATATTTATTTCCAATACATAAAATATATTGTTTGAATTACATAAGAATCAGGTTACCTTACAAAATAAATAGCTCTTATAACTTCTATGAAAACCAATCAAATAAATAAAAAAACAGAATCCTGTTTGTTTTACAACTTTGATTATTTAAACCATGTTAGTATGTATTAACTTATTACATTCAATACATTTTAGAATTTATTAAATTATGTAGATAATAATTAATTTTAACGCATACATATAAAAAGTATATTTTAAAATAAAATCAAATAGAAATAAATGCATAAAAATGAACTCTGCCATGAATAATTTCTGTAAGTGTAGTAAATAACTAGCCCCTCGTGTAGCCCACTTCTGAATCTGTGTCCTGAGTGCTAATGCTAACGGCTAACTACACACCACGCAGTCTCCAGCCCCGGAGCTTCCTAGTCACTGTGCTAAAGGTGAAGTTAGTGCTGTCCAGTGTTAGACATGGCCGACACATCTGGTTAACTGAAGCTGAGTACGAAAGTACCAGGATGTTCTGGTATTCTGGTTTCTCCTTCATAAAATGATGAGAGCTAATGTATGGTTGCCCTTTAACCACAGACGCAGCTCCTCTTCTATGGAAGGAATTGAATGTAAGTTTAATATAGCTTTGATTATCAAGCTCACGTTTTTATTTTTTCTATGATAAATTGATAATGTAATTATCACAACAGACCTAGTGAACGGTGGTGAACGATGGTGCACGGTAGTGGTGGTGGTGGTGGTGGGGACTGAGGTGCATTTTTGATCACATTAACATTTCAGTGGGGTTGTGTTTCACCATGCCTGGCTCCCAGCCATCCATACTGTAGGATGTGTTGTCTCAAACTGCTTTAATAATTAATGAACAAATGGTTTCATTTCACTTGAGTGAAATGAGTTTGCACAACAGAGACTGCTGCGGACGGGAATTCAGTGTGTGAGTGTGTGTGTGTGTGCGGTCAGAAAATTACTGCTATAAATCTTTTTCCTAAGAACGCTTCAACTAAAACTTCATCTTTTCCTGATAAGTTCCCATTACCATAAATTATCAACCTCCAGCAGAACAGACGCAGGCCTGCACTCTCTCTCCCAGTCTGTCAGTGCAGCCGTTCAGACCCCGGCACACACTCTCACCACAGAGGTTAATGTGAGCTGCAGAGTGCACTTATAAAGTGTTTACCTTGACAGTGACATACGACCCGACAGAACGGTGAGATAGTTGCTCTAATTATGCAGTCTGAGACCAGACTATCCTTTTATAGTTCATATAAACCGATACAAAGGTTTGTATGACTATAATTTACTTAATATAATATATTCAGTATTTTATATTCTGTATGTATTTTTCAGACATATCTTAAAATGGTAAAAAAAACCTGTTATACAGTACATTATCTGTCTGATTAATACAAATTTAGTTGGTAAGTAGTAAAATGAATTAAAGCTATTTAATTAAAATAGATAGACATAAATAAGGTGATTGGAGATACATAGGAATATTGATTGATAACATTGATTGTGATTGTGACTTTGTGATTTTAATAACTGTATTTTTGTTTTTGAGAATGTTGCTTCAGATGGGCACATTTAAAGATGTGATGTAAATCATTATTACTTCACACGTTTTTATAATAATTCCTTAAATATTTTTTTATAAAATCAACAGTATTAGATAGATAGACAGATAGACAGACAGACAGACAGACAGACAGACAGACAGACAGACAGACAGATAGATAGATAGATAGATGAATGGATGTAATGTTATCCCTGTGTTCATTTTAAACCCTGTGTGTTGTGATGCTCATTGCTGTCTTACACCCCTTCAACAGTCTATTTTCAGACTTTTCAATGCACCTGCATTGTTTTAATAGCGATAGAGCTTATGAATATATCTACACTGATGGGTGTGGTGGTCTGGAAGTGAAGTGTGTTCTGGAATATTTCTGGCGTATTGCTATCTTTTACTTTTACATCAACAATTAACAAAATACAGAATAAAAGAACATTGTTGTTTACATAAATGACCTGCTCATGGACCTTGACGGCGTGAAAGTGCAGGTTAGTTTCCTCTGCTGAGAAGCGCTGCGCCATTAAAATACCAATCTGCCAAAGTCAGAACGCAGCTGGCTCTTAAAGGGAATGCAGTTGACACACTAATTGGTTTATTTCATGTTATATCCAAAACTCACTCATGATTAATCAATTTATTCATTTGAAGGCTCGCTTATGAATTGCTAAAAATACGACCCCTTTTGTGTTTTTTTGGTTTGTTAATAAATGAATGAGTAGATAAAGACTAGGTTCGCTCATCTGATGTCTCTGTGTTTGCAGTATTTATTGTATCAGCTTTATCAGCTGGTTTTTTTTTTTTTTTTTTAGCTTGACTGAATTATAAGCTTCCAGACTGCTGGATAGATGATGAGTGATTGGAGATGTGGAGAAACGCTGCTGTTTCTTTCTCTGCTCTGGTTTCTGTTTATTTATCTCGGGCTGAATGCTCTCAGGGAGCCGGTGTGAACTCCTCTCTCCGTGGGTTGAATTACAAGTGAGTGAGTTCAAAAATAGCTTTTCTAATCCCCTCAGAAGAAAAAAGGGGGCTAAAAATAGCACGCGCGGGCACGAGCGCGCGGGGGGATTCCCTGTTGGGCGCGCGCGCGCGGCTCGCTCAGACTCTGAGGCATGTGCGCCTGTTTGGTGCAGATCCACCGACAACACTGCAGTCAGTCCTCAATCTGCAGTGTTTGCGGGGAATTACCGCGCTGTGTGTGTGTGTGTGTGTGTGTGTGTGTCTGGGGGGGGGGTGGGGGGGTTAAGTAAAAGCAGGATATTTTATGAAAAATCCGATTCCTCTGATTATTTCCCAGATAGCAAAAGGACGTTGAATCGAACTTGATCTTTACTCTCTAATACACTAAAACAACAATGATCTCAGACATACACTGATGGGCAATATTAGTATTAGAGGGAAGCACCTTTAAACCTTTACATCAACATTCAATATCAATTTCAAACTTGTAACAGTAACCAGTACCGCTTAAAGGCTGTTTAGTACATGTTGTTTTCCCATCAAGCTTAAAAGATGTAGGTTGGCTGGCCTTACTGCTGCTAAAAGAATCCTTGCTTTATGGGGCAGCCTCCCCACTCTCTAAACTGGCATCAGTGGATACTAACATTTGTGGACATCATTTATTTGGAACTCTCAACTGCCAGGATACATGGTGCTAAAACCTCCGTAATAGATACCTGGGCAAATTTTGCTCAAATGGTTGCTGATTTCCTGGAAGAAACACATTAACACAATTACTATTGTCATTTATCTATTATTTTTAATATCTCGTCTCTTTTTATTATTTTACTACTTTACTCAGTTAATTCTTTTTACATATATCTCCTTCTTCTTTATTTGGGTGCCATGTGGGAGGGTCGGTATGTGGGAGGGGAGGTTTATAGAGGTATGTTAAGTTGGAGAATTAATGTATGTTGTTCATAATAACAATCATCCTTCAATAAATAAAAATACTTGATCACAAAAAAAAGCTTAAAAGATGTAAAGGAACCAAAAAAAATGACTATTAAACTGGCTGTGATGTATTCATACATGGACAAAATTGTTGTTCCTCCTTGGTTAATGAAAAAAACAAAAACAATAGTCACAAAAATAACTTGAATCTGACAATAGTAATAATAAATAAAAAATGCTATAAAAAGAACCATGCTTAACAGAATTGTTAAAACTCATGAAACAGGCCTGGACAAAAATGATAGTACCCTTAACTTTTTAATATTTTGTTGCACAACCTTTTGAGGCTATCACTACAATCAAACAATTCCTGTAACTGTTAATGAGACTTCTGCACCTCTCTGTTTTCTTCTTATCCACTGGGTGTTTTTAGCTGTGTGTTTTGGGTCATTATCCTGTTGCAAGACCCAACTTTTTTGGACAAGGTCTTGACCATATATAAAAACATATATTAGTATATGGGTCATTCTCCATTTCAAGTGAGTAGGTGAGTAACCTTGTTACAAAGCTGCTTGAAATATTGTACATATAAATTTGTTTTATCAAGATTTAAAGCTGCTTAAAATATGGAACATAACACCTTATATAGTAACAAATATTTTTTAAAAAAGGTTTAACATATGAAATTGTACAAAACAGATCCACGTTTACATTTTTAACACCACAGTTTACTAGTTTAATCTCTTACACATAAGGGTTTGGAATACCAGGGGCTTTAGGCTCTAGGTCTTTGCAGTAGGGCTTAATTGATTATCATTGGCCAACATACACTATTGGGGAGTTTGGGGTGAGGTGGTGCGGCGGCATCCTCACCTAACTAACTGCATCCAGCATGTCACTGAATGCAATCAGATCCTTACAGCAATGCTCCAAAATCTAGTAGAAAGCCTCCCATGAACAGTAGAGACAGTTCCTCCAAAAAAGCAGGATTTTTAAAAAATAAATTGGATTTCAGAAGAAACAATGATTGACCAACACTTTTCTCCCTATTGTCTATAGTGTAAGTAAATTGACTAACATATTGACATTGCAATAGCATTATATTTCATGTTCTACATACACACACACACACACACAGCAGCAGCATCTAGGCTATTTGTTGTAACTGATAAGAGCAACAACACAGAGTGGCAGTAAGAATTAACGTCAAACCTTACCTCATGTCTCTCTTAACCTGAACTCACCCTGGAGGACTTGCGTAATAAGCTGTTTGCCATTTACCATTCATTAGATCCATAATCCTTACTGGTCCTTTAATAAGCACATTTTATAAAAACAGTAGGGGTGTGACGAGATCTTGTTATGAGAGCTCGTCTCGCAAGATTAAAATGTGACAATATTTCTCGCCAAGCTTAAACCTGTCTCGCGGTAAAAACAGTTAGATAGTGTGGACTTTTTAAGAGATATCTGGCAACACAGTAGTGATAGCAGCGAGTGTGGTGGCTGAGCAGTGAGAGCAGCTCTCAGCAGAAGAGGAAAATTTGGGCATTTGCATAGAAGATGCTTCGGCTACTTTTAAGTTGTATGTCTGGCTGCATTTTGGCTCCAGTGGAAACAACAAACGGTACCAGAGTGACCAACAAGACACAAACCATATATGAATACTGTAAGTAAATCATGTGACGCGTGACTGTTTCATGGGCAGTTGTACTAATCCCTTAGCTCTGTACTGTATTTAAAAAAAAAATTGTTCTGTCTCTGTTTGCACTTCAAGCATAGTTTTAATATGACTGGTTATGGTTATGCATAGTTAAATTTCAAGATATTTAGGAGAAAAAAACACAAACCTTAGTCTTAATATGACTGGTTGTGGTTTTCACTTTTTATTTGTATTTTTTATTCTTATTTCTATTTATTATAAAAACAATGTGTGAGAGAAACCAGTCTGTTAAGTTTGCGTTGTATTATATGATGTTGTCAATCAAACCTCTAGTTTTCAAGCCATTTTTCATTTTTGATGTTTTCTTAAAATTTGTATTTTTAAATCTCGTCTCATTCTCGTGAACCCAGTATCATGTCTCGTCTCGTCTCGTAATATTAGTGTCTCATCACACTCCTAAAAAATTGATTTTAAATTTACGTAAGTTAATGAAAATGCATTGATCAGATTACTGACAAACTGTAATGTTCTGCTGTCATTTGATAGAAAATTGCATGTAAATACACTCGCTCTTAAATGACTGCTTTTACTAACTGGCTGAAGTCATAATATACTGCATTTATGAAAAGAGTGCCCATTAACACTGTAATAGCATTTATTTTATCAAAAACAAAAAAGAAAGAAAGCCATGGTGGTGTCTGGTGGTTAATAAATTCATCACATCATAAATTGGTTGTTTTGCAGTTTTTAAACAGCCATGTAGTAATGTAATGTATGTCTGTGTTTTTCATGACCCCCTTACCTCTCTGTACTTTCCCCACTTTCTCTTTTTTCTTCTGACCTTTACTGTTTGTATTATATATGCCCCATATACGAATCAGGCAGATCTTTACTAACCTTACAGGGATCCTTTTCTTTCTACTGCTGCAGTAATATAAAATCAACCTGCCCCACAACTGTAGGTGGAGCCCAGGAGCAGGAAAACAATATATTTATCCCAGTTCTCAAACTGCTGCACTGCTTTAAGTATTATCTTGTAAGTAGGGCTGGGTGAAACTTCAAAAATATACTTGTAAAATTAATACAATATACAAGTTTGATTACGGTTTATTGTATTGTCTTTTCAAAAATAGTAACAAACACTAGATTTAGAGTTACCAAACAACTTAAAAAAAACTAATGTTTATTTGACATTCATTGTAAGGGGGTCAAAAATGTGCAAGCACAATAGAAGTTATATAAATTCAGAAATAAAACATATAGAATATAACAATAAAAGATTATTTTATCTTCTTTTTAATAGAAACCATTAATTCTTTTTTAAAAGCAGTTCTTATGTTTAAAAATATTTTAGTTTAAGAAAAAGGCAAAATCTAAAAAAATCACTTTCACATAAAAGAATTGAGAAAATATGCTGAGATTCCCTCTGCCAGCTTCTATATGTAAAGATGTGCAATGTTAAATATCTAATTTTGAAAATTGCATTAAAACATTAATCTAATTATTTCTCCAATCACAAGTTAGACGTTTTACACAGGTTTGAGATTCAAAAAATTTAATTTATGTTGCAATTCTTGAATGTTGAAATTGTATGTGTACGTTCCTGTAATACATTATTAATATAATAATGTATGTTGCACACTATTTTAATTAAATTACTAATAAATTACTATTTACTTTAAGTGAAAATTGTTAATTCCTAACATTTTCTTGTGCACCTATTTAAACACTGTAAACAAAAACTGTATGTTGTGCTAATTCCTTTTGACTGAGGATCAATACAGCCCATTAGCTGCTGCGTTACACTCAGTTCCCGCACTGCTGAGAGTAACAAAGAAGAGGAACAGGAACACAGTGAGCTTTAATGCAGTGCTGTGGTTAAGACATCACTCTATATGTGCATTTAATGCTTATTCAAGTGTTTAAATGTAGTTGTGTCTGCTGCAGCTAGTTGTTCTCACTGGCTATCGCAGTTTAATGGAGGAACAGTGTATAGTACAGATATCATACAAAATATTCTACACAGAGAGGATCATACTGAGAGGATTCACTGTATTTCAGTAATGTAGACCGGTGCAGATGTTCACTGTATTGTAAAGTGTAATAATGTTATTGAGTCATTCTTCAAAAATATTATCTTATCTTTTTAGAACATTTGGACATAGAATATGTTATTACTCATTGATGGATGAACATAAATAACAGCTTCATTATTGTTTTTTTTGCGTTTGTCTCTCTCTCCTCAGAAACCAGTACCTCTCTTTCCTACCGATCCTCCTCCTCTCCTCCTCTGGTGCCATCTTGCCGCCTGTCTGAATACTGGAAAAGACAAAAGAACCCTAAAATCCTCCCTGAAGAGGCTTCCAACGGAGGATACATCACAGTATCCTACCCAGGAAATGTTTTAAAGATTTTGGAGTGACATCACTGTGACCACGCCCACAAAGTACCTGAGCACTTTGTTTTTTTAATTAAATTAATTATTTATTAATGCATTTCTTTTTTAAATTGTTGAATTGTGTATGCGTAGGAATAATACAACTTTAAATAAAAAATAAATTAATAATTAATTAATATGATAAAGAAATAAATAACACAAGGCTTCCAATTTTATTTGTTTGGCAAAAAATTTACAAAATGTTAGAAATGTTTAATTGTCTCTGCATTGAATAGGAGTTTTAACTTTTTTAACATTTAACACAATTAAAAGGATGGCCGTATGTATCTGTGTTGGTTGTTTGCAGCAGCTGTGATTGGCTGGGTAGTATTTGGGTGAGCTGAAAGCGGGCTTTGTGATTGGCTCAGTTCATTAGTAATCAACATCATATCTGAAAGGACCTGGCTGTCTCATTTCCCTGATAACTACAGATCCTATTTTCCATTCCTCCTCATTCTTCTCATTCTCTCTTTTTCCTTTGTTTCCCCTTTTGGTGCTGTCCAGTTTGATCCTCTCTGTGTTGTAATAGTTAATAGCTAATAGTTAATAGTTTTAGTATGTGTGATACTGTATGTTTTTAATATCTGATATACAATTAAAGCTCTTATGCCTTTTTATTGCATATTTACATGATTCCACATATTTTAACACATTATTATAAATTAAGATTTTAACTGTTTTTTTTTTCTTTTTTTGTGCATTTATCTAAATATTTTCGGTACCAAAGAGATGTAAGACCAGTGACTATGAGTAATTTGAATATATTTTTTTTATCACATTAATGAGCAATAAGTAATTCTACTCACTGCACACTTAATCACATTATATAGACACTTGGTTCTTCATGCAGGTCTGCTGGTGTGTTCACAGACTTACCGGGTGGCCTGTAGCCTAAAATGAACTGGGAAGCAGCACAATGCTTTAAATAAACCCAATCAGGACACGTTTCACACTCACCGTGGTCTGTGGCCAGTCACCCTTACATGCTCCCCCTCAGGCAGTCCGCATCATCCTCCTCTGACATGCTTTCTTATGTAATCCACTTGTTTCCTTGAGTGAAATCATTACTTTTGAATGAGGACAGGGGCATTTGAAAGGCTAGTACTGCTCGAGACACACCGTCTGTCTTTACTCTGTCTCGCTTTATCCCTCTCTCTCTTTCTCTCTCTCTCTGTCTCGTTCTTTTCTCTGTCTGCCTCTCACCCACTTTCCTCTCCCCCATTCCCCCATGATATTACTGCCCGGAAAGCCAGAGGCACCTGGCCAGCACTTATCCCATTTATTCTCCTGCTTCTGTTGCTTCCTGATGCTCTGCACTCAGACCACAGTGGCCTTTAAAACAACTGGCCCTATCACAGTTCTAGATCCATGTGCAGAAAATATTCTAATATATATAAGCAGGAAGATACACTGATCCAGCATAACATAAAATAATACCACCCAATTGTTTCTACACTCTCTCACCATCATTTTTTTTATCACCACTGAGCATATAGGAGCAGTTTGTAGTTCTATAATTACAGACTGTAGTCTCCTTTTTATACCCTAGTGAAAAAAAAAGTTGATTAAATTATACTAAACATTATTATTCTATAGTGCACTAAAGTCTACTTGTAGCCACATTATTAATCAGTATATTTAAAGAGTGCTAAAAAATGTATTGTACTTATCTATTGAACTATTTTGAATATATTTAAGTAACATTTAAACATACTACTTTATAGATGTAACCCCATATTTTAAATATGCTTACAGTAAAATGATAATACATTTAATGACTATTACAACTGTATCACTATTATACACCAGGTATATTAGAAATGTACTAAGAGTTGATGTTAAATATATGGGATCTATTTACATTAGAGTAGAAATATGCTTCTTGTTCTTGTCTTTTGTCAGTAGCACTCTTCTAGCATACTTCGTTGGTTATAAAGAAAATATATTAATATGATGTACTAGAATTTTTAATTTTTATTTGACATTTAAATGTGTTATTTAATACTCCATCCTATAATGTACTAACATTTATATTTTTCTCTTTATAATTACAGAGCATTGAAATACATTTTAACTGTATATATATTTAAAATTTACCAACGTAGTAATTAATTTACTTTCTAAAAAGTTACATGATACATTGTACTTAAATTGAACTACTGTAACAGTATTTTTGACACATTTTGTTTAAAAGTATATTTGGATTGTTTTAAGTACAATGAAGTGTATATATATATATATATATATATATATATATATATATATATATATATATATATATATATATATATAAATATATATATATATATATATATATTATTTATATATATATTATGATAAAAAAAAATCTATATTTATAATTTAAAAAAAAAAAATATATATATATATATATATATATATACACACACATCTTAGAAAGATGCTGGAGAGTGGAGGTGGGCTATTAAACAAAGATTTTACTAGTCAATTTTTCACCTGAACAGTCACCAGTCAGAAGAAAACACCACAGTGGGCACCACAAATATTCAAATGGGTCTTTATTGCGTACATCTTCCATGTACGTTTACAGATCATACATACATATATACATTATTTCCCATGTATAATTAATTTAATAGACTCTCTATCAACAACGTTTGATAATTTACTGTATTTCACACATTGTACATATTAAGCCACACATTTAATTCATCACCCGGTCATGTTAAGAACACAAGACATAAGACACCTGTACAGAACGCCCATTTAGTTTTAAGGTCTCTGTTGTTTTTCGAACACTACGAGTTGATGGCTAATGGTTCAGTACAGAAGCTCACAATGGACGGAACACACTGGATGATGAAAGACTGCAGCACAGTGCTTACGTGTTACAGATGGGCAAGGCTTCACGGTAGGCCAATACCTGCATTTGAACCCATACAAACACATTCACATTCACACAGAATGAATGCACACAGGACCGAAGACTGGAGACTACACTATCGAGCGTACTGGTTTTGAGGAACAAACCATTGTGGCGGCGTTTGTGCTGCGTCACATGGTGGGGAATGCACTGGGGTTTGGATCATGCTCTGTCAACTGGCAGCACATTCATAATAATGCAGTTAACTAGATATACAGTATACTGTGGGTTGTGTTGCACTATTGCTTACATCATACTGCTTGGGAGGAGGTGTTTGAGACTTACAGTATGTGCTGTAAAAACTAGATGTTGAGAAGGTTAATGAGTGAAGTTGAGGCTTATAATACACACTGGTTGACTGTAGAGTAGGGTTGCACTATACATAATTTTACCATGTGCCGTTATTACATTGCAGGGCATGCAATGTCACATAAGGCAAATTAATTTATACACATCATTCTGCAACTCTCTCTGTTCATTGTTCACACCACAATTAAGCAATAATACTCTCAAGGTCCGTGCTATAATGTGTAATATTGGCACTGCTGTGCTGCGGTCGTAGGCATGAGTCCAATATTACACATTATAGCACAACCCTCAGGTATTATTATACAACAGTTCTATTATCGCTGTGTATTGAAAGATTTTTTGTTAAAAATGATGAGAAAATCCAACCTTTTGATTATAAACACTCCGCTAGTTAAAATAGGTTCTGAACTAACTGTGATGAAATATTGTTTATTTTGCTTCAATTTCTGATTCACAGAGTGCATTATTAATATCATGACATGTTGGATCCCAATCTAGAGAAATCTGGTGAACATTTCTGTATTTCTTTTTATAATACTGCAAGTACAGATGTCTTGATACAACCAGTGGATCAAGATCCATGCTGATCCAGGCATATCATTATAGATCGGGTATTAGACGTTTTAATCCAAGTCTAGTTTCAAGTCTTTTAACCATTCAGGATGTCATTACGAGCAGTACTGAGGAGAGTTCTCAGAAGGTAAACTAAAGAGTTAAGTTACAGTCTGCAAGTAGAGGCTAATGCTAATACTAATATGCTCATATACGCTCATATATACAGCTCTGGAAAAATTAAGAGACCACTTCAGATTCTGAATCAGTTTTTCTGATTTAGCTATTTATAGCTATATGTTTGAGTTAAATGAACATCGTTGTTTTATTCTATAAACTACAGACAACATTTCTTCCAAATTCATTTAGAGCATTTATTTGTAGAAAACGAGAAATGGCTGAAATCACAAAAAATACCTCAAATAATGCAAAGAAAACAAGTTCATATTCATAAAGTTTTAAGAGTTTAGAAATTAATATTTGGTGGAATAACCCTGGTTTTTAATCACAGTTTTCATGCATCTTGGCATGTTCTACTCCACCAGTCTTACACACTGCTTTTGGATAACTTTATGCCTTTACTCCTGGTGCAAAAAATTCAAGCCGTTCAGCTTGGTTTGATGGCTTTTGATCATCCATCTTCCTCTTAATTATATTACAGAGGTTTTCAATTTTCAAATTGGTTAAATAGAAGAAACTCATCATTTGTAAGTGGTCTCTTTTATTTTTTTTAACTTTTACTAAATCTAAATGGATTTGACTTAGAATTATATTAATCGTTAGCACATATTATGCACACTGTGTGGCTGTACTATTCATAGAAAAATTTATTGGATTGGTTTTGACTGTTCCTCAGCATTTTAGAGATTTGGATTAATATTGCAGAACAACAAAGTATTTAGATATATTTTTTCTGATATTGTGCAGCCCTACTATAGAGCAATCAGGAAGCGTAAATTGACTTTTAACTGATGTACTGTCCTCTGGAAAACTGACTGTAAGCAATGGCCAGACATGAATGTGCTCATTTTGGTCCTATACTCGGATATCTTTGTATGATAGGGCATTTTGAGTTGATGGAATACATGGGGGCCCAGCTATAAACATCCAGAGAAGAGAAACAGGGTGTATTGCCTTGCACATATTTAAAAACACACAGTCCTTCCAGAGTACCATCCTGGAAGACTCAGTACATTCAGTACATTCATATACTGTACTTTTTCTTCAGTCCGTTCATCGAGCACAGCCAATGATGTTGCTATATTAGGTATCGAAGCTCCTAGACTCTACCTTTCAATCCACAGGATTCTACAGTCATCTAAAGATAAACAACACGATCAATACTATTCCCTATACCTACATCATCTGTAGAGGCTAGCTAGCTAATTGCATTCGGTAATGAGATCTTGATAACAATATGACAATATGATATAAGACTATGTAAGGCACCATTTAAGGGTGTGTATACAAGTACAACCAGACAAATACAACTGTCATGTGTGCAATTCTCCTTTTTTGTGTTTGAACAATATACATATATATTCATATTTTTTTCAAATGATTTCTTTATGATAAAACATGCATTATTGCTCACCATACTGAACTATGAACCTGCAAATGCAAATCTAGCTATTAATACAGTATAGTTTAAATATGTAACTCTATAATAATTCTTTGTCCCTCCCTTTATTCCTCATACTAGCTTTAGACTTCTGAAGTACTGGACTTGTATATTATATTCCATGCCCTGAATCTACCAGCTGAATTGCACAAAAGATGGCACAAAAATGAAACATATATAAAATGTATACAGTTGTACAGCATTGCACATGGTAGGCCAAAGCACAAATACTTATCTCTATTATAATAAAACATGTCCTGTACAGCCAACATCATGAAATGTGTATGGAAGTGAAGTTTAATAAAAAAAAATCATGTTTAACGTGTTTATCATTGCACAACCCTTGTTTAAACAATTGCACATCAATAAAAGACAAATGGAAGAACATTTGCTGTGCAAATTTCTCAATAAGCAACATTTGTGCGATGTAGACTGCACAAAATGAAATCTTGGCAAGTAAAATCATCTCAAATCTGACTTTTTTGACGAAAGATACATTTTCACTCATTTTAAATCACTTTTTTTCTGGTACAACTGGCTTAAGCAGCATTATGTAGCATTATTACCTTAAAGTAACAGCTTCAAACTCATGTTGATATTTCACTGAGCATCCCTGCAAAAGAGAGAGGGTACTTCTGACTCTCTCTGCACTATATAACTTTGGTGAAACAGGCAACTTATTTCATTCGATAACTATGTGACAAAACTTAATTAGTTTAGTATATTACTTTATCATCAGTTGAGGTGAAATTTAAATTTTGTGTGTATTATAAGAAAAGTATTTATCTGATCTATTTTTGAAGAACTCTTTATTATAGTAATTACTGATATTATAAGCAGTTGATATAAATATCCATTATACTAAATCATTTTTTTAGGTAAAAATATTGGTCATATTGGCCCATATTTACTCAAACTTTTATTCTACTATTTTAAGGTTTTAGCAATCTGCATTTTAGAGGCAGGAATATAAAATAAATAAATAAATCTGCCTGGTGCTGCTTACATATTCTGTCACAGTAAAATTCTTATATTTTCAACTAATATACACTCTAAACTAACTATTACTGATAAGAAAACTCTTGTGTAAATTGATTTGAAGTCTGTACATTAAAAAAAAAAAAAAAAAACAGATACTGGGAAAAAAGACATGATAATTTCCTTGAAGATTTACAAATTTTGGAAGCATTTAAATCTCAAATTATGACATTTTTTGAGCAGACAAAAAATAATAGCATGTGGCTGTCTTCTAACAACTGTGTTCTAACAAGTGAAAGGGGAACTGACAAAAACGAAAAAAAAAAAAAAATAAAACACACCAAAACAGGCTGGGGTTCAAAGGGTTAAAGCGAAAAATCCAATTTGAGTTACTTTAGCTTGCTAATGTGAACATAGCCAAAATGGCTAGCATCAGACAAAATGCTACAAGGAGTTTCTCTGTGAAAACGTAAACATCTTACATAGTTTTGTACCATATGATAAGATTAAGATACATGTATCAGCTAAATCCGAGATGTTTTCTCGCCAAGATATCATTTTTCACAGTGTCAAACGAGAGCCCCCTTTAAAGGCACGTTATAAAGATCGCTTTGTGTATCGATGGTCAGTCTCTACAGACATTCTAGTCATTGCTAGCCAGGCTAACATCAGAGCCCACAGTCCACTTTAAAAGTCCTGTCCAACTAACTCTTCCTGCACTCTCTGGTTCACACTGATGCTGAAGTTTTTTTGGCTGCTTGCAGGCGCAGGGGTATACTTATGTGATGAGTTCTGAAAAATTGAAAGTGACACCAGGCTCCCCGGGACAAAAACATTAATGCTGGCTTCATCCAAAATCAGCCGGGAAACGGGGACCCAGGGGGATACGAACACAAGAACACCTGCCTACTTTCTCCAAAGTGGGTCAGTCGCTAGCTGGTGGAAGCTATGCTGCATCACTGTTGGCTAATCCCATTTAGCGGTGGTTAAATATATGCATCTTTTCAGAGTGTTTTAACGGCAGATTTCGACGAGTTCGGGAGCAGCGCAGCAGTGAGTACCTGTGGCCTTTTCAAGATGTGCTTTGTTAATGTACGTCTGTGGGCTCAGATCTGAAGTCGTGCTCACTTATAAAAACTGCAAAGCATCTCTAGAAGCCTGTATTACGCTTTGTGCTCATGCAGTTGACAAAAATGCATAATTGTACTAAATAACTGTACTAAATACAGCAGATTATGTTCTTGGAAATGCAGTTGTATAATATGATAATCATATTTGGTAAAATAAACAAAAGCAAACAAAAGATGGATGGAGGGAAAATGAGGTTAAATCAAGAGGGGGGGATAATTTATCCAATAATTTATTAAGTAGTCTTTTAGAGTCACATTTTCTACTGATGTGATTTGAATCTAATGTGCAAAATATATAATGAATGTGAGGCGTACATTGGCACAGTCATAGACAAACATTAACTGCACACACACATCCTCTCATACAATAATAATTCCTCTTATACACAGAAAACTTAACAATCATCATCTTGCACACCTGCATTTTCTACACTGTAAAAATTGTAAATTCAGGCCAACTTAAAATAAAAAAATTCCCGATAAAAAAAATCCTACATTTTACTTTTGCATCTCAGTTTGGACAACAATACATATTAACATATAAGTCTCAAAAACATAAAAAAACATATAAATGCTTAACTGCAGGTCAGAACATCCCCTGTGACCCATGATGTCTGTAGGCGGTGAAGCCTCTGACAGTGGAATACAGAGCACTTGCTGGGATTTGATCTTTGTCTGATCTAAAACATGATGAGCAGCACTTAGACTGTAGGGCCACCCTAGACCTGTGAAATGCTCTCCATTATGATAATACACAGTTCTAAAATATATCATTATGGTTTTTTTTCTTGGTACCTCAACTGTCTAACTGCATGCTTTTCAAGAGAGAGGAGATCATGAGTTCAAGTCCCATGAAAACCACATCCCTCCATAGTTAAGAGCCTGAAATAGAAAGGCTTGATTTTGAGACTCAACTTAATATTTATGGTTGACCAAACAGTGAGTTAGGAGAATCTTTAAGCTTTAAGCTAGCAAGTTGAGTTAATGCAAATATGCTCTGTATCTTAAGAGAGGTAAAACTTTTACATCTGGACTGTAGTTGAAAAAACAGGAGTACCAGTGAGTTTTTTTGGCTCTTCGTCTCTTTACATGACATGACATTTCCACTCACTGTTGTGTTTACATAGATCTCCATGAAAACGCCCGCCCAAGGTGTAATTATGGTGCGTGGCAATGGACAAACAGTGTTTTTTTTTTAAACACTAGGTGAGAACCCCCATAAGAAAATTACCCAGGACCCCCTGAGAAATTAATCCCATCAGGATAGGGCTTTAGCTGGCCTGAATTTACATGTTTACCAGTGCATTTGAAAACATTAGAACAATGATATATAAACATTTTTTTTATTTTATCAAAAATAGGCCACAAATGAAAGAAACAAATTAAGAAAATGAAAAAAAAAATGAGAAAACAAAATCCTTTACAGGGGAAAAAATATGCATCTTGATGCATCCTCTAGGAAGAGCTCAACGTGTAAGTGAGTGAAATGCATGGCTTTCTGTAGCTAGTATTGCTTTTCTCACACAAAGTCCCATTGTGTCTGGTTTGTTAACACCATGTGGCAGTGGTGTGATCCATTATCAGTGCTGATATCAGTGGGTGAATCATGGTTACTGGTGTTGATGGGGAGGAAAATAAGTGAACATTTCCTCTCTGACACTTACTGAACAACAGCAATGCACTAAACTGACATCACATTACATTACATCAGCTCAGTTCTTCCCAACAGTCAGATTATACTGAGAGTTAGATTGCGTTGATGTGATATTTATGTTTTATTAATGCGCAAATGATGTATGCACTTAAGTCAAGTCAATTTAATCCATTACTTATTACTTTCAGGGTATTTAAACACTGATGGAGGGGCATCTTATGACTTTATTGGATGGTATGCTGCATCGTTTTTGTTGTTTTTTTCACTTGATCAAATTAGGATATTAAATATGTCCAATCTTGCATTTGTCTTGTACACTGACATGCCAAAAGTCATTAGATAGGAGTATGTAAATTGATAATGGGACAGTTTAGAAATTCTACAACGTGTTATAAGGTAAGTTGTGAGGTGTTATCTTGTAAGTGAAGTTAAAAAAAATGTATCAACCAGGCCTGATAGTGGGTGGCTAAGCATTACCACCCACAGTGGACAGCAGTGCAGTGGGTGGTAATGATCGTGACCGACAGAATCTGGCTAGAATTGTCCGTGTGAACAGACAAAGCAACTTTGTCAGACATCCATCACTTCAACATTTCAGTGCAGCAATCTTTGGCTTCCGTGGGACACCATGCATGTCCCAAAAGTCATGGGACACAATAGTAGCTCCTGTCTCATGACATTAGGCATGTCAGTTATGATAATTTTCCAATTTCTCCTTATTTTTCAGAATTAAATAGACTGTATAATGTATAATGTGTTACTGTGCCTTTAAGACAAAACATATTTATATAAAAACTGTCTCTTTTCTGATTGGCTGTCCTATTCTCTGCCTTGTTTAAAAAGCAGTCCTGCTAGACTAAACAGCTTAACTTCTCTCAGATGTATCGGTAGACAAAACAAAAACAATACGTTTTAAATATGGCTTTGTATCATCCCACAAAACCACACTAGAGCTAAACTAACGCATGTGTACACACACAGCAGGCCTCGAGAATGGACAGTGAGGACATGTGGGTCGAACTATTTTAAGGAACATGACAAGTAACTCTAAATTCATGCGACTCTGATGGCAGGATAAACGATGCACTGGTTTAGTAATGATGATGGAACAGTTCTGTGACTGATGAAGTGTTTCCCCAGGGTGAAGAAGCTTCTGGTGAAAATGAAGATCATGACATGACATTGAGGTAGATGCTTTTTTTTTTAACATGACAGGCGATACAGCATTCTGATCTGATCAAATGTTATTTTAAACCATATGAACAATCACAATTAGAAAAACAAAGAAGAAAGAAAGAAAGGTGAATTCTGAAACCCTGCAGCTTTCACTTCGCACTGACACTATGGCTGCGTTCAGACTGCAAACTGCAAATCTGTTTTGTTTCTAATCTCATATCTATTGAAATGATTGTGGACAATGTTCACTATTTAAAAGTGATCAGAGTGGATTTTTGCTTCTTTGCTTTCGCAGTGAGATTGAGGTTGGTGTCAGTAACTAATACCACTACCGTGATGCTTCGCACTGTTCTGTCGCTCTGGATTTGATTAGATTGATGTTTTTTGGTGCATTCGTTCCATTTGTGATTGAAGAAAAAAAGCTCATCAAATTAAAATCCGATTTGAGCATCTAGTCTGAAATGTGTCTCTAAAAACCTGACTATAATCGCATTTCAAACCCCCTCCAAATGTGGCTTGAATCTGATTTGTAAAGATTGTATTGTTTTATGTGTTTTTTTGCTGTTTAGACTATAAAAACTCAATTGTTTTATGTGTTTTTTTGCTGTTTAGACTATGAAAACTCAATCTGGATACAATCTAGGTAAACCAATCTGAATTGTTGAGTTGGCAGTCTGAACAGAACAAAGCCATGTGGTTTGGTTCTAACTAGCAAGCATCTAATTTCATGTAGTTTCAGGCCATCCAGACTATCAAAACTCAATCTGGATACAGTCTAGAAATTCCACAAATTAGATTTGAGTTTGCAGTCTGAACACAGCCTTAGTCTGAGGGGGAAAAGAGAGTGTGAGGCTGTTTCTGCAAATAATATTTACAGTTAGTCTGCAGTTCATCTGTTCTTTCTCTCGCTGTTCCAACAAGGCAAAACAAGTCATGAGAAAGAAGAAACTCATTTAGTAAAAAGAATGCTTAAAAAATAACCTGTCAGCATTTTCATATAAAACATATGATACCTTAAAAAAATATAGATTTAACCATGTTAGCCAGACTGTTTTATCTACGCGCTTGTTGTTCCCACGTTTTCTGATGCTTCTGATGTTTAGATGTTTTAATACACTCATCGTCAAAAAAAGAAAACAGTTGCATCCAGAAGAAATTCTTGGTGGGTAGTCGTACCGCTTTTGTCTTGTAGGAAGACCTGGGGCCCTATTTTAGCTATTTGTAGTGCACCGGTCAATTGCCAGTCAATCGCACAGCTGGAATATAGAGCGTGTCGGTGTGTCTTTGGTATCGTGTGGGCACCAAATATATACCATGTCTCAAAACACGCAAAAGGCATCTACCAATTCTCTGAATTAATCATGGGTGGGTTTTGGGCGTGGCGAGAAATAAACCTATCAGTGTGCCACTTCCCATTTTTCTTTAAGAACCAGGTGAGCTCTGACTTTGGCGCGTTATGTATCTTAACAGTGCGGCCTTTTGTGCGTCTCAGTAGAGGATTCTGACCTGTGTGTTCACACTGTTACACCAGGAATGTTATTTTATTATTTTATCTGTTTATTGTTGAGTTAAAATTCGGGTTTGCGCTCTATAATACATTTTGCAATGCAGGCAAAAGGTGTTAAAATTGACTGTTGATGAGGTGTAAGGTAGCAAAGAGCATCGCGATGTGCCTTGAGCTAGATATTCGGTAGGACCCCTGGTGTCATGGTGTTGGGGGAAATTTTGCACAATGCCAATAATGGTCTTCATTACAGGCATTTTGACAGCCCAACATAATGTCAATATGGTGGTTCACATCCTGGAGTGATATTCTAATAGGACAACTTCTCAAGAGCTTGACTTGAAGACACAGATACTATTCTATGGTCAGAAGCATCGCCAGACCTATCCCCGGATTGTACGGTAAATGTATGGAATGCTATTGGTTGCAGTATCAACACTCCATCTCTACCTTTAAAATTAGCAGGAACTGTGTGTAAATTTTAAGCTGCATGCGATGGATTATCGCAGGACACCATTAGGAACCTCTACAACTCTATGCTGAGAGATCTAGGACGTTGCAGCATTACAGATGCTTTACACACTACCTCTTCTGTATGTGAAGCTTAATAATAAATATGACCAATCCAAAACTTCTTCTTCTGGATGCAACTATTTTTTTTAGATATTGACAAGTGCGAGTTGCTTAACAAAGAGAGAAAATGAAAATGCCTTTTTTATTACTATAATAGTATACTTTTTTTTCTGAGTGCATGCTCTGAATTTCCAAGCATGCAGTATGATTTGGTTTAGCACATGATATGCAATGTTCATATGGGACTATACGTTCTTGATGTGTACCTGTGAGAACATACATGCACACACTTACAGTACATACATACACACACACACACCTAGGCAGACAGCCACACCCAAAGACACACCCACCCACCCACACTCACTCCCGTTATTACAGCATGTTGTTTCCTAAAAGACATCAAGAAAACACGTTCAGTGTCTCATAAAGCATATACGTAGATGATCTGTGATTCAAGTAAATTCTCCTCTACCTCAGTTCAGCATGTCTGTAAGCCACAGGTCGTCCTCAAAGACCTCATTGTCCATCATAGACTCCACTTCAGCACGAAAAGCCCCCCTGTACCAAGATCCGGGGAGGTGCTGTCCATTTCTGAAAGAGCTTTTTCTGCAGGCTTTTGGTCTTGCTTATGGATCTTCTGAACACCAGCGTGCCTGCATTCACATTATTACAGTATTACAGTGTCGTTTTGAAGCGCGAGACCGTGGCCTGGTTGAGGTTGGCGTCAGAGTCGGTGGAGGGGTTGAGGTGGCTGCCGTGTTGGTTTTTTCTTCACTGTGTTGATCTGGAAACCTCTGGGAAAGATCATCTCCATGCTCCTGAAACACAAATTAAAACCAAGCTGTAGTCCAGTATTTTTTTTCACAGATTTTAAAACTGACAACTATACACTGAATAAAAAAAATATATTGGCTCAACTTAGGTCATTCCAGTCATCATTTTGCTTTGGTGGTAAATATATAAAATTTTATTCATATTTTATTCAAAACTAGATGATAATTTAAATCAGTTAAGTTTATTCAACTTAACTGAGTTTTGTTCACACAACAAAATTGCATGCTTAAGGAATTTTGCTTGTATATATATATGTGACCATTAGGATCACAGACAGGTAACTTGCTCTTATAGCCTACAACACTGAGGCCTGGCAATCAGCACATATATTACACTAAAGCAAGCCTAGGTTATGATAGCTTTGGGCAACAGACAACACAAAGATGGTAAGAACAGGATAGACCACACCCAATATGCAAATATATGCCAGGACCCTATGGGAAAGCTGCATAAACCAACTAAAAGTTGGTTGATATTCATTTTTTTTTCATTGGCTCAACAAGCATTTTCAAGTTTTGGGAGTCAACTCTATTCTACACTTTTGGGAGTGTAACTGAATAACCCCAAAATTAATTAAGGGAGGATGAATGGGGTCATGTATCGCGAGAGGGATCCAACAGTCTCCTTTCCTCTGTGATAGCATTGAAGATGGGTCATGGCTGGGTCTTCCGGCATGACAATGACCTGAAACACACAGTCAGGGCAACTAAGGAGTGGCTCTATAAGAAGCATTTCAAGGACCTGAAATGGCCTAGCCGGTCTCTAGACCTAAACCCAATTGAAAATCTTTGAAGGGAGCTGAAACTTAATGTATCTCATTGACAGCCCTGAAACAAAAACGATCTAGAGAAGATCTGCATGGAGGACTGCTACAGTGTGTACAAACTTGGTAAGGAATACAGGAAACATTTAACCTCTGTAATTGCAGATTTTCTGGATGTTTTAAGATTCTGCCTCTCACAGTTGAAATGTGCCTACGATAAAAATGATAGACCTCTCCATTCTTATGGGTGGGACTATTAGGAGTGTATCAAATACTTATTTTCCCCACGAAAGGTTTAGGGTTAACATGAGTCAAGAAAACAAGGCCTAATCCTTAAACCTAGAATTAACCTGGATCTAAAAGAAATTGACCTTAAACTAAAGGTTAGTCTGTGTCTGTGAAATGATTCTTACGTCCTAGTTTTAAGATCAATCTTGGTTTAGGAAACCTAGCCTAGCCTAGATCCTACATTTATGGTTAATCTGTGTTTGAGAAACTTGGCTTAGAACAAATGTCAATAAGTTCACTATGGATCTTAAAACTGGGAAAAGAACACACATATAGAAAGTTTCAGAACAAGTGAAAGTTAAGAAGGTTCTCCCTTCTATGTGTAAACAGGGTACATTATGATATTTGTTGTGTACATGCTTTTTCTCTATGAGGCTAATGTAATAGTTTTATTTATTTTTTGATTGTGTTATGTTGAGTTATAAAAATGTTCTATGCTAAAATATAAACCAACTTAACAACCATCACTATAATATATATCAGCTGTCATCCAAACATTACATAAATGCTACATGTGTAAACAGTTTCATCAGCAACAGAACACACAGTGCTCTTCAGCTCTACATTCAGGCTCTTTTTCTGTCCCAGACAAACAGGATATAGGTTTTTTTTTTATTGCTGCTATTCCGTTGAGAAGATCCACAATGCAACACTGACACAGAACTGTCAGGCAGAGTTAGCGACCTGGCACGCTACAAAATGTTCCCATTGCTCTGGCAAAGAGCAAGAGTGAGAGGCTGTGCTGCCACGACGTGAAGCCATTTTCTCCAGCCTTCTCCTCCGGCAGAGCACAGTCCAGCAATACTGTAGAACACTGCAGCAATACTGTACAATGCTCACTTATATACTGTACAGCATTTTCTGTATAGTGTTTTTTTTTATATACTACTACACTTAAAGCACAACATGTAAACTGATGCAGATTATTTATTTATGGAGCCAAGGTTTACAGTCAGTCAGAGTTTTATAAACTGGGTCACTCTGTGTCTTACAAACTGGAACTAACCCACAGTTTTGGTCATTCTTGGGAACAAGGGCTAGGACCCAAAGTTTAGGGCAAGGCTGGATCTGAGAATGTTTAAGGTCAGTCTGAGTCTTCTAAGTCTTATAAGCTTAGAATCAACCTGGGTCTTGGAATTTATACCTAAATTGTATGTTTAAGGTCAGTAAGAGTCTCACAAACAGCACTTAGACTTAGTTTGATCTTTTTTGTTCTTGGAAACAAGGGCTAGATCCAAAGTTCAAGGCTAGATCTGGACATTTTTACCAAAATTGAGAGACACTAAACCCTAAACCATTATTTTTTCCATTAATAGCTGAAATGTTTTCCTTCAAAGTGAATGAAATGTACAAACCAGTCCTGCTTAAAATTATTACAAACCTAACCTTTGAAAAGCACGTTTATTTTGGTAATTCCTGCCTCTGCAGCACCCTCTAAGGTTCAACTGTGCTATCGACGAAGATGATGCGTCCCTCTACTTTGGTACACAACACCTCAAGCCCCCCACCCCCCCTGATGACGTCCAACCATCAGGGTCTCTCCGCTATCAGAGCTACACTGCTCAGCCCAATCAGCTCTCCCTCCTGCCCTCCCTCTAAACCCATACATCACCCAGTGCCTCTCTCAAACAACCCCTTCCAATGTTTAGCCTTTTTCAAATTTGAGCTGAGGGTGGAGTCAGCCAAAATCAGGGAGTTTAGTTCCCTTTAAGGTCAGTCTGAGTCTCATAAACTGTCTTAATCTGGGTCTAACAACCTGTGAGCAGACTTGCTAGACCTAGAATCAACCTGGGTCTGGGAATTTGAACTAAAATTGTAGGTTTAGGAACAATCTCTGACTTAAACGGAACCACTTTTATATCAAGTTATTCTTAATTTGTTGTAATCTTTGTCTTGGAATTAAGACCTGAATCCAAATTTTGAGTCTATTTAAGACCTATAAACTGAAACCTCAATATTACCATTAATCAAAGTCTGGGATTCCTTTTTTTAGAGCCAGTTTACACTTAAACCTAGATCATTCCTAATAGGAATCTCCATTGTTACCTAAATAAATCTATTAAATAAAAACACTGTACCGCTGATGTACAACATCATACAATTCATCTTCCAAATCTTACGCATCCAGGCACAGAACCCATTGGACACACAGAGACACAAGTTGGGCAGTAACAGAGGTCCAAAGGATCAAATGAATGACCTTCCGGTCTCAGGCCTTCTTTTCCAACCTTTAGATCACAGCTAGCTTCCCCACATGACTAGGCTCAAACTGTGTCCGGGAAACCGGCGCCCATATCCGTTATTCTATCAGCACAACCCAACCGTATGCTTTACACTGACACTGCACAACTGCGGCTGTCTTATTTATATACTTGGTAACAGGATTCTTAATCTCATATTGCCTTTCTAATGATCTCTGATAAATATAGTATCAGTGGTATACATTAGTATATTAGTATACATTTACATGAATGATAAATCTGATACATTAATTGACCCAGAGCCTATTGGAAATGTATTATGTTATGCAATCAGATTTCCAGACACCCCAGCAATACGATTCAGTGCCACTACCGAGAGGTCACCACTGCCACTGTGTTCCATGTTCCAGCCATGTGCTGTAACACAATACAATGCCACAAATGCCGCAAACGAGTCGGCCACTATACGGCCAGTGTTATTGTCGCAGCATCACCAGGGCAGCGGGGACAACAAAACAATTGTGGTGCATGGAAATACAGCCGACAGGCGTGGGGTGTTAGGGGGTCAGTACAGGTTAAGCGTAACACATTTGGAACTCACATGCTGGTAATTCATCATGTGTAAGTGCCTTAAGTCCCCGGATTATGAAGGAATCAATGTATCCACAGCTTGAAATAACCTGCCCTTTTGGCCAGAGTGAATTTGTCAGTCATGTTAAGTGGTAGAGGGGTGTCATATGGAAGGTGTGGGAGGGATGGGGGGGGCGTGGTTTTGGTACAATGTGACTTTTTGTCTTTTTCCATTCTGGTTAACAGATTTAGTTTAATATCTATAGTAATAAGTAATACTATAACTGCACTGTTGCTGTTTTAAATACTGTAGTCAGCAATATATTCTATGTATGTGAATTAGCATTATAGCTATATGGATAAAAGCACTGGAATACCCGAGTAGTACCTGAGTAAATCTATACTGTTAAAGTAAGGCTTGATTAGGATTAAGGGTGGAACAATACAGTATTGTATCAATATTGTGATATATAATACATTTACAATTAGGGATGTTCCAGTCGCTAATAACGATATTATACCATGAAATATTGTGCCCATATCACCCACCCCGAATTATCGCACCAGGGTACCACTTTTCTGCTGTTCTTATTTCCCATTATATATCTATTAGAGACAGTTTATATCTGTCCAGTATCATTTATATTACTTTAATCCTGGATATACATAGATATATGGAGTATAGCAATATTAGTATCATGACATTCTGGATCAGTGACTTCTGTTACAAATCCAAAAAAGAATTTTTGTATTTTTTATCTCAATTTGGGGTGTGTCATATCATATTGTATGCAATAAAAATACTAATAATTGTGTTGCAGAAGTATATTCTTAAAATATATGTATTTTTTATTTCAGTTTTTGGTCATATCACCAAGAGTATCGCTATCGCAAAATCGAAAATACCATGCAATATCGTGATATTATTTTAGGGACATATCGCCCACCCCTAGTTTTTTGTCCCCTAGTCTTATTGTGTCATATTAATATATATGGCATCAAATAGGCTTGCTAAAGTTATTGCTTTATTACTCCATGTGGTGGCGATGTAATCAATCAAATGAATATGGAAACCCTGTGGTGAAGAATATTGGTTGTCAAATTCTGTGAAACTGACACCAATAAAGTTGTCATGTTACACAGTAACATAGTTTCACAGTGCAGCCAATAAACTGTTCTATTATCTGAGAGGCTCCTCATAATGGCTGCTGGTTTATCTAACAGGGGCAGATTATATTTAATTACCACATTAGGCATGCAGAGATATATCTGGCAACCAAAAAAGTAAAAGCATAATAAGAATAATAATAATAGTGTATTAAGGAAAATAAATGTTTGCAAAGGCAGAATTAAGCTTTTTTGTGCGGTTTCAGCCAAAAATTGAATTTTAATTGCATTCCTACCCTACATTTTTACTGTATGGTAATGCCATAACATGTAAGATAACTACCTTCTGTTAAAATCTGACATAATGTACTGTATTTTTTTAAATTGCAATATATAAAGTTTAAAATACAAAAAAAGTGTATTACAATGTAATTTTTTTCTTGGTTTTTGCTTATTTAGCAACATTTATTTTATTTATTTATCCTCATCAGTAACACAGATGCTGTTAAGTATCGTAAAAAAGGAATTGTCTTTTGATATATCGAGTATCGCAGATATTGTGATATCATCCTTATCGCAGGGAACATATTGTGAAAATATTGACAAACATTTGTACAGAACATAAAGCACAAATCAGACATTCACTGTATATACGCTATGATCTGACTGTAGCCAACAACAGAAAGCACATTGACCAGCATCACCTGCAAGGTCATGCTTATAAAAAGCTTATAACATGACAGTGATGATAAACATCATTTAAAATTAATCGAGCAGTCCAGGACCTATATCTTGTCTTCATAAATATACATTTATATTTATGGCGTATATCTGACACTCTTATCCACCTCGATCTATATTTGAGTCATGTTACACAGGTAGGTCAATGCATAAAGGTTTAATGGTCATTAATCAATAGCTGCTTTCAGCATTCTGGTGGAAAAGCAGGACAGTTGTAAGCTGGGGGAAGCAGAGCGTGGGCGGTTGGTGTTCGTACACTGTGACTTTTCATCTTTCTCCTCCCTCAGCACCTGATTCAGACCACAAACGCTTCACACTCTCCACGCATGCAGAAACACACAGCAATCAATACTGCAGTGCGGCGTTTTCCCAATCCACGTCCTCTCACACACACCTCTGACTCAACTCATCAGCTAATTACCAGCCTTTCAAGAGGTAAGAACGGCTGTGTTCGTGCAGGGACGGCCACAGTACATAGAACAGCATTTATAACCATGATTTATACAGCGTACTATATATATATATATATGCACTATATAGATCACTTTCTTTGATTATACCTCTGGAATATAATCAAGAGGAAGATGGATGATCAAAAGCGACCAAACCAAGGAGTGACATAAAGTTATCCAAAAGCAGTGTGCAAGACTGGTGGAGGGGAACATGCCAAGATGCATGAAAACTGTGATTAAAACCAGGCTTATTCCACACCATTCCATATTAATGAGCCACAAACTGAGATATTACAAACATTACAAGAATTTTAGCAGATTAGTAACAAAAATCAATGTTTCAGAATGTCATGATACTAACAATGCAGTCTAAATATCTCCATATATCCATGATTAAGGTAAAATGAATACTGGATACTAAACAGATATAATCTGTCTCTAGTAGATATATAATAAGAAATTAGAATAGTGTGATTTTTTCTTTTGATAAAAACAGCACAATATTTTAGGGTATAATATCATTCACAATAATCAAAATTGTTGGCGATAAAAATAATTGCGTACGATACGATATGGCACACCCCTAGTTAAGATATTACTTGACCATTTAACAATGGTTATTACTGCTGTATGTACTGTTAATTAATGTACCCTTATTGTAAAGTGTTACCAAGTATTTTACTATTCAGTAATTTGCACTGGATGTCAATGCCCAATATATCTACAACATAATTTTCACAAAACTGTACTCTTTTGGGAATCATCCCTCCAGAAACTAAACCACTTCCACACACACCACACACACACACACACACACACGCTCCAAAGCAGCCACAAAATATCTTCTATATCTATATAGAATGGTTTAGAATAAATCGATAATGATGATATATTGCCCAGATATATTGAATCTTTGTGTTTTATCTGTGCTGAGTTCAGGCAGAAAGTGTATCTAAACAGGGCTGTTTGTTTTTCAGTGCGCAGCTCGTTCCTCCCTCACCTTCAGATTGCTGCAGGTCTGTCTGGCACAGGTTCTGTGCTTCATTGACTTTCATGAAATGAAGGGCCTTCAGACTGCAGAAATATGCCCTCTATCAAATTATGTAATTTCGGTCTAGGGTCTCTTGCATAATGCCCTTCAGAGAGTTGCACCCAGCGTAAATCCAATAAATGAAACCCGTCCCATTAAACAGGCCGAGCTCACCCACTTAATATTGTTTTATTTACTCCTACAACCCCATCGTATGCTGTATGATTTGGGCAGTAACTGGCTGTGGAGCCGCAACAACAAGATCTACGCATCTTCCTGACAACTGATATATGGCAGATATATGTCGAGTTAAGATATGTGACACATACTGGACTATGTTGTTAGTTTCCATTTTATCCAACATATAGTATATGACAATGGTACTGAAATATATGTAGCATTTGGCAAATATTGGACATATATTTTAGATATATTTTGTATATCAACATACAAAGGTAACATATATATCAAGCAATATATGTAGAATGTAGGTTTTAAGTTATTTCAAGTTATTTAGTTATCTGATTGTATTTCTATTGGCCCATCCAGATTCAAAAAGGAAAAAAAAAGGAAAAATTAAGACAGCAATATATAATATATATAATCTGGTAATCAAGCTAAGCTGAACTAGAAGTTATCCAAAAGCAGTGTGTAAGACTGGTGGAGGAGAACATGGCAAGATGCATAAAAACTGTGATATTGATTTCTGAACTCTTTAAACTTTATGAATATGATCTTGTTTTCTTTGCATTATTTGAGGTCTGAATATTTCTCTGCATATTTTTTATTATTTTTGCCATTTCTCATTTTCTGCAAATAAATGCTCTTAATGACAATATTTTTATTTGGAATTTGGGAGACATGTTTTCCATAGTTAATAGAATAAAACAACAATGCTCATTTTTCTCAAACATATCCCTATAAATAGCAAAATCAGAGAAACAGAATCTGAAGTGGTCTCTTAATTTATTTTCCAGAACTGTATATACAATATGTATATGGGCAACATTTCAAACTGATATTTGCTGAGGTACTTATTTAATGCTGGAAAAGGCCAAAGTGACTTTACCCTACAATTGGCTGACTCTGGTCATGCAACTTTAACAAGATCCATTGATTTAAGCTAATTGCTTTTTATTTGTTTATTTATTTATTATACTGGAGTGTCTAGTCTCTCTGTGTAAGTTATAAAAATGTATATCTGCATCAACATTGGAATATGTATACATGTGTAATATATATATATATATATAATAAAGAAATTTCAATATAGAGTATGCCTACATCGCAATCAATATAATAATATTATAATGTTACAAATATATGTCAAAAAGCTGTAAAAAAAACTGTACAATTCTTACAGTCAACTTATTCATTTTATTCATTTATTATTTGATTTATATATATAAATAATAAATGAATAAAATGTTGATATATATATATATATATATATATATATATATATATATATATATATATATATATATATATGATGGGTTTTTTTGTATATAGTTATTGGCAGTATTGGCAGTTTGTGTTCAGCCAGAGATGTCATCAACTAAAGTGCATCAGCTTGTGTGGAAACGAGCTCTGCAGTCATTCTCTTTATACTAGGCCTCAAACAGTTCTCCCTGGTATACAGAATGTTTACCAGAGCCAACATTTACTTTCATGTCAATCCCAGCCTCCTCCTGACACATCTATCCTCAATTATTCAGAATATCCTCCTAACCACTAATTAGACACTATTTACACAAAATTAAAAACAGGGCTGTGCTTAAATCTTTTAGTTTCTTATAGTAGCTGTTTTTTTGTATGCATACAGATATACTGAGGAGCCATACAGTACATTAACATTCCGGTCAGGCTGTAAGAAAGTGCTACAGTGCTACAGTGCTACAGTGCGTGCGTTAGTGTGTGTCTGAGAGTGTGTGAGTGTGTGTGCTCATATTCTGTATCTGGAGAAGACCTGATCTCAAGGTCATCAAGCCAAGCGTTCAGGATGGAGCCTTTTCATCCTTGAGAAAAATATCAGGCTACCTCAGCAACCTCCACGCATAACCACACCACCCCTGCATTGTTCCGCGTACGTGTTAAGAGCGTGCGCATTGTGTGTGCGGAAGAATGCTTTACGTTAACTGTTTAATTTACCTAATAATGGGTTTAATTCGCTTAAATCAGATCTAACTGCATGTTCTTGTTCTCAGGCTGCTGCATTCCTGTGAATAACTGTAAGACTGCCTCCTGCTTCAGTGACTGAGTCTGAGCTCAGGTCTCTAGTGGTGGCTGAGGGTACTGCACCTGCACAGTGCTGCAGTGAGACTGCTAGTGGTTATGAAATAGATTGCAAAACAGGAAAAAGAAAAATGGGGTGAATGAGGTTATTTTATGTGCTGAACCATTTTTATTTATCCTAGTTTGTTTAAAAGCTTTAACATTATTCATGCATATGTTTGCTACTTTAATTTAGTTGTATGTGTTATATAAACATACACTGTCTGTTACTATATTTTACACTGTTATTAAATTTTACCATCCTTATGTTCTTATATACAATAAATCTCCCTATTTTACACTGCTATTACATTCTACCGTCCCTATATTCCTATATACAACCATTCCTATTTTCTTTTATACAATAAATCTCTATAGTTTACACTGCTATTACATTCTACCGTCCCTATATTACTATATACAGCCATTTCTATATTCTTATGTACAATAAATCTCTATATTTTACACTTCTATTACATTCTACCATACCCATATTCCTATATACAACCATTCCTATATTCAAATATACAACAAATCTCTATATTTTATATTTCTATTACATTCTACCATACCCATATTCCTATATACAACCATTCCTATATTCAAATATACAACAAATCTCTATATTTTACACTTCTATTACATTCTACCATCCCTATATTCCTATATACAACCATTCCTATATTCATATATACAATAAATATGTATATTTTACACTTTTATTAAATTCTACCATCCCTATATTCCTATATACAACCATTCCTATATTCTTATAGTCATATAGGCAGTAACTGGCTGTGGAGCTGCAACAACAAGATCTACGCATCTTCCTGACAGACAACTGATATATGGCAGATATATGTAGAGTTAAGATATGTGACACATACTGGACTATGTTGTTAGTTTCCATTTTATCCAACATATAGCATATGACAATGGTACTGAAATATATGTAGCATTTGGCAAATATTGGACATATATTTTAGATATATTTTTTGTATATCAACATACAAAGGTAACATATATATCAAGCAATATATGTAGAATGTAAGTTTTAAGTTATTTCAAGTTATTTAGTTATCTGATTGTATTTCTATTGGCCCATCCAGATTCAAAAAAGAAAAAAAAGGAAAAATTAAGACAGCAATATATAATATATATAATCTGGTAGTCAAGCTAAGCTGAACCAGAAGTTATCCAAAAGCAGGGTGTAAGACTGGTGGAGGAGAACATGGCAAGATGCATAAAAACTGTGATATTGATTTCTGAACTCTTTAAACTTTATGAATATGATCTTGTTTTCTTTGCATTATTTGAGGTCTGAATATTTCTCTGCATATTTTTTATTATTTTTGCCATTTCTAAATTTCTGCAAATAAATGCTCTTAATGACAATATTTTTATTTGGAATTTGGGAGACATGTTTTCCATAGTTAATAGAATAAAACAACAATGCTCATGCTTATATACAATAAATCTCTATATTTAACACTTCTATTACATTCTACCGTCCCTATATTCTTATATATTATTTAACCCTATATTTTACACAGTTATTATATTTGACCATCCCTATACTTCTATATATGTTCCCATCTCTATGTTTTAAACCGCTATTATATCCTATCATCCATATATTCTTATACACTACTTGTTCCTATATATTTCACATTTATTAAATTGTATCATTCCTATTATTTTTATATTTTACACTGCTATTATATTTTTCCATCCCTATACTTCTATACTATATTTTACAATTCTATTACATTCTACTGTCCCCATATTCCTATATACAACCATTCCAATATTCTTATATACAATACATGTCTAACTGCTATTTTAGTCTACCATTACTATATTCTTATATATTGCTATGTTTTACACTGTTATTATATTCAACCATCCCTATACTTATATATTTTTCCCATCTCTATATTGTACACTGTTATCATGTTCTATCATCCATATATTCTTATACACTACCTGTTCCTATATATTCCACACTGTTATTAAATTGTATCATTCCTATTTTTCTTACATACAATAAGTTTTTTTTATATTTTTTTAAACTGCTATTATATTCTACCATCCCTATACTTCTATATATTTCCCATCTCTATATTTTACACTGCTATTATATTCTACTATCCCTATATTCCTACATATTACTTATCCCTATATTCCACACTGTTATTAAATTTAACATCTATATTTTTTTCATTTCTATTATATCCTACCATCCCTATATTGCAGTGTTATTAAACTGTACCATCCCTATATTCTACACTGCTATTATATTCTACCATCTCTAATTTCTTATATACTACCCATCCCTATATTTTACTCTGCTATTATATTCTAACATCCCTAATTTGTGTTAATAAGTTGTACCACTACTATATTTAACACTGCAATTATATTTTATCATCCATATATTTTAGTGTTAAGTTCTTTCTATTGTGTACATTTAGTGTATATATTTTTATTCGATTTTCTTCTTTTTATGTTATTTGGCAACTGTTGCCTCAGCTTATGGTTTATTAATCTATTTTAAATTGTATTGTTTAATGTGATCAGTCAGTCATCAAAGCATTTCCCTGCAAGTTGTACCATGTATGACTGTCTCTATCTGACAAATATTTATTCATTTCTAATTTATTCATTCAATGTTTTATCCACTTCTACCTGGTCTAGGCTGTAGTGGTTCAGGGGGCCACATACATAAACACTGTGTAAAAGGCAGGATTATAAGCGGAAAAGAATTACACCAGTATTATTTACATCGTTTTTGTTGTTATTTTATGTGTTGTACCTACAATCCTACACCAAAGGCCAGATCTAACTCTCTAACTATGCTGCGCTTCAGTATGCAGGTAACATTACTGGTACCTTAAAGAGACCCAACCCTATTTTTTCTCATCTTTCTGTAGAATGGACTAGTAAAGACTGCCATCTAGTGTTACAAACGATCCATTTTAATGATTATGCATCATATTTATAATTATAGACCAAAATCGAAGAGATTATACTGATTTTGCAGGAGTAACTATCTACCTACCTTCCCAGGTGGTTTCAGCATATGGCAACAGACTTATATACAGAATAATATAAATTATATATATATATATATATATATATATATATATATATATATATATATATATATATATTGTTTCAGTATTATTGTTGCAATGTGCACATGCACAATAGTCCCATTATAGGGTGTGTAATGTTTTTTTGTTTTTTGTTCAATGTCAATGTTTTATATATTATATTTTATATACTAATATACTGTTCTGCTTAATATAAAAGGACAATTCACACTAATCTTACCTACCAGATGATAGAATATTTTCCATCCTGTATCATTCATTTTCCTTCCATATTAAATACATACAGGGCAGATACTATTAATACCTGTTGTTTGACATTTTGGATTAATGACATTTCTCTACTTATATATATATATTTATATATCTTTACATTTAATTTTAGTTTTACTTTTGTTTATGAATATGATTTATACATTTAGTTGTATTGAATACGTTTTAACGTGTCCACTTATCCATCTATGTTAAATTAATTTTAATGCTTTAACTTTTTGTCCCTTTTTTATTATTTTCTAAGGCTTTTACAGTTTACTTTTATTGTTAATTGTTTTAAGTTTATTTTTTTATTTTCTGTCCCTTTATGTTTTAATTGCTCACCTGGCTTGAAAATAAGGGTTATCTCCACATATTCCAGAGTAAAAATAAAGGTTTATTGATTAATGGATTGAAATCTGGCTGACGTTAGGCATGCTTTCAACAGGTTCATGTTTATCAGCTCCAGAGTGTCCTATTGGCATTCTATTGGCTGTATGTCTCTACTTTTTTACGTCTGTGATGGCAATGGTTGCAACAAACTTAAAACTTAGCTGAAATCAGTATTCATTCATTTAGAAGGGCGGTCAACAAACTTTTGAGCAGTATATATATATAAGCACAGTAACACATTGCTCACCTTGCTTTATATTGCAGAAACCTCCTCCACCATCTCCTGTTGGAGAGCAGAGAGTGGGTGCAGTTGCTGAAGCAGTTTTTGCAGAGCCGTAACCAGAAGAAAATTGCACATATTTCCGTACTCCCATCTTGCCTATTGACATCCACTGATTGGCTGCATGCAGCTCCTCCTAATCCAGCCAGTCCAGCCAATAGGACTCCCTCCCAGTCTGAGCTCCTCGTGCCACAGTCTAGTGCCAGTTCTCCTCACCATTGTCCTGCTCCTGCTTTGGAAATACCAATTCCAACGTTGCCAAATCCCTTTTTTGTTGTTTTAAACCAGTAGCAGAGTAGATCTCTGTATGCAGTAGATGATTTCCCCCAAGATCAAGCAAGGAAATGGTGTCATCACATGTCATAAGTGGTGCCATCATTTTTTTTTTTCGTTTGCTTTCTGTACAAACCAACCAATCAACCGACCCCCAATCCAACCCAACCTATACAATCCCACCACCCCACCATCCTCCCTTCCCAGTCTCCTTGAAGAAAACAGATTGAGAGAAAGACCTATTGAATTGTAGTCCAGAGTAGTCAGCATGACGTTTTCACTAGTTTCGCTACTTCCCAAAAGGAGCCAAGACTAGACGACAGTGTTCTTGTCAGTTCCTTTCATCAGACATTGACATTGCAGACAATGCAATGTTGGTAGGGGTTCTCTAGCTGCCAAATAGATATATATATATGCTCTACTCATCTCCTTTCATTTTGTATCTACATTACGTTAGTCGGCATTATGAAGCAGCACAATTAGAAGCGACAAACCCACCTTTGCTGTTTTGTACGTGAACGAAAAACAACAATAATTTAAGGCAACAAAACTGCCTGATGTCAAGAAATCCAGAACAGTCTGGTAGGTTGCTATAGAAACACATTTTTGCCCCCCCAAATCCTCTCATCTCTGCCCACTAGATGGAGCTCTCGGTTCAGAAACGTAACCCAACAGCCCGCAGGTCTAAGGCGCACGTTTGTAATCACTAAGTTTAAGCATTTTGTCCAAGAAAACATCCAAAGCATCCAAAGCAACCCCTGTGTCAAAATGAACATTAGAGAATATCTCTGTCATATTTTGGCATAGCTGGAACAGAGTGATAATTAAGAATGGGTCAACACTGGAGGCTGGAGAATGATTGTGATTGAAGTGATGAAGTATACCCTAAATAAATGAGGCTGGTGGGACTCACCTTGGGGCAATAAAGGTGCTCAAATGGAAGCAATTAGATTAAATTAGATTGACGATGAAAATCATAAACCAGTTCTCTATATATTTGGGGTTACAAAGCTGATGCAGATATTCTGCCTTCTGTTTCTGATTCTTATTCTGACCAAAACACACGAGTGCAGGTTTGACAGCTATGTTGAAAATAATGATAATGATGGTGATGATGATGATGATGATGATGATGATGATGATCATGATGGTATCATGTTGGTAAGATGAAGATGGGCACAGTGAAATGTTGTGCATTTCCCAAAATCAGTCTATGATGCCATGACTGACTTACACCATCCCTGACATTATTCCAGACTCTCACCATCTCAGCCATGACTAATCAGTGACCACCAAAAACAGGGGGCACCTTGGCTATTCTAGTGGCCTTGCAATTGCAGTTGCAATGCCCACAGGTACAAAAATAAGAAAAGAAATTATAAATACTTGTGTATATATGTCAGATATATTGGTCCTATCATCTCCCTTAGGCAAATCAAATGTAAACTTTGAAAAAACCCCAGAAAAAAAAACGAGGCTAATAACAATAATTAAATATTACTAAGATTACGCAAGTAAAGTGCTAATTCCTGCAAGGTTGGGCTTGGCTGCTTGACAGTATTGTTTTCTAAGTTTATTCAACTATATATATATATATATATATATATATATATATATATATATATATATATATATATGGATATATAGGTCTCTATTTGAGGCTGGCGACAGTCACAACCCCCCACTCACCCCCAATGTCCCACCTCCTCGTGCACTTTGATACCGATGGTCGCCAATATGGCAGACAAGTTTGTAGAAAACAAGAAAAACAAATAAACATAAACCAAAAGCAAGACAATCATCCACTTCCGCGTCTTATTCCATGTTTTTGCTGCGACACGCTTGGACACCAGAGCTCAGCCAAATGGACTCAAACTGGAGCGCAAAGAGAGGCAGGAGGGATGAAGAAATTCATGGAGAGTCAGTTGTGCCACCAGTGCACACTCTGTAGTTTTTCTTTGTTTGTTTGTCTTTTTTCTCTCTTCTCTTTTTTTTTGCTTTCTTTAGCCCCCCCAAAGTCACACGTCTGTGAGCTTTCCAGTGTACGCCTTGTGAGGGCTGCAGTTTGTGTACTTGATCGAGTCTGCATCTTCTGACTCAGCGTACTCAGACTTGGTGAGGGAAGGCCTGCTCGAGCTCTTCCTGAGTTCACCGAACGATGATGACTGTTGCTGTTGCTGCTGCTGACCACATGTTACATGAGTGTATTGCAACTGCTCCTCGTGCTCTGTCTCCCTGTGGTAGAAGTAGTTGAAGTTGGACACAATTACAGGAACTGGTAGTGCAATCGTCAACACACCAGCGATGGCGCAAAGAGAGCCCACAATTTTGCCCCCAATAGTCACTGGGCACATGTCCCCGTAACCCACAGTGGTCATAGAGACCACAGCCCACCAGAAGGCATCCGGGATGCTGCTGAAACCAGATGCCGGGTCGTCAGTCTCTGCAAAGTACACAGCACTGGAGAACAGAATAACCCCAATGAAGAGGAAGAAGATGAGCAGGCCCAGTTCCCGCATGCTGGCTTGTAGGGTCTTGCCAAGGATCTGCAGGCCTTTGGAGTGTCTTGACAGCTTGAAGATGCGGAACACGCGCACCAGTCGGATGACCCTGAGGATGGCCAGAGACATGGCCTGCTGCCCGCCATTGCCCTGGTGTTCAGCCAGCTCCAGTCCGAGTGTGATGAAGTAGGGCATGATGGCCACAATGTCGATGGTGTTCATGATGTTTCTGAAGAAGGCCGCCTTACTAGGGCATGCCAGGAAGCGCACTAGCAGCTCAAAGGAGAACCACACAATGCACAATGTCTCCACCACGAAGAAGGGGTCTGTGAAGGGGTTGGGCGGTGGTGGCAGAGGCGAGTCAGCACGGCCAGTTGCGTTCCAGGCTGCCCGCTCTTCCTCACGTGCCCTTCCATCATCCCGGAACTCGGGCAGTGTCTCCAAACAGAAGATGACAATAGAGATGAGGATGACCAGTACGGAGACGATGGCGATGGCCCGAGCTGGGCTGGAACTTTCCGGGTACTCAAAGAGAAGCCAGACCTGTCGCTGGAACTCGTTCTCAGGCAGCGGCCTTTCCTCTTCTTTGATGAAGCCCTCGTCCTCCTTGAAGTTGTCGATGACCTCCTCACCTAACTCGTAGAAGCGAATCTCCTCCATGAACACGTCCACTGGCACATTGACAGGCCTCCGCAGCCTGCCGCCTGATTGGTAGTAGTAGAGGATGGCATCAAAGCTGGGGCGGTTGCGGTCGAAGAAGTACTCATTCCTCAGCGGGTCGAAGAAACGCATCCTCTTCCTCGGGTCACCCAGCAAGGTGGAAGGGAACTGCGCCAGGGTCTTGAGCTGCGTCTCGAAGCGCAAGCCCGAAATGTTGATGACCACCCGCTCGCAGCACTCCTGGTCCGCTCTCTCAGGCTCATGGGCATCTGGGGACAGGGCAGCAAGTGCCACGGTCTCGTCGAGGTTCTCCGCGGGCACCACGGTCATCTTTGTGACCCCCCCCCTCCCCTCCCCACCCCCTTGAGGGCAAGGCGCACCGGCGCGCCTGGACTAGAGAACCCTCACAGCGCCTCGCCTTTATCCCTGCGTGCGCTCCCTTTCGTGAGGGGGGCAAACAACCGGTAAATCCGAGGGGTCTGTTGCGCGCGTCTCACTCTCTCTGTGTCTCGCGCGTCACTCTCGCTTTCGCGCGCGTGTTGTTGTTGCTCTTGTTGTCCGTCTCTTGCGCATTCTTTACTCCTTCACAGGTGGCACGCGCGCTTTTTCCACCGCTTTCTGTTGCTGCTTGGTTTTTCTTTTGTTTTCTTTCCTTCTTTCTTTCTTTGCTCCTTCTTTCTCTCTCTCTTTCACTCTCGCTCTTCTACTCCCACCCTCGTTTCCCTCCCTCCGCACGCGGGCTGTCTGGAACCGCTGGCACGCTCGCGCCTTTTTAAAGCAGGCGTCTCGCCCTCCCCGCGCGGTGACGTGGAAGCGCGGACACACACACACACAAACACACACACACACTGAGACACGAGAGCACGCTTCGGATTTATAGCGAACACGAACTGAATAGAAAACGTTCAGCTCGTTTTCCTGACTTTTTATGTTTATCTAAAAAAAAAAAGACAAATGTTTGTGATTTGAAAGAGAGGCGGTTCCTGGCTGAAACCTGTGGCTTCAACACTACAAAATATAGAATAAATCCCAGGAATACATTTTTATTTCTACATAAATATGTTATTTATGTTCAGAACATTAAAGAAAGAAGAGAATAGTAATTGTATTAAAATGAGCAGCCTCCACAACGTTCAGGAGGCTACATATAACAGGTTTCACAGAACTCATTAATACAGCTAAAACAGACTACTATATCACACTATCATGTTTTATATTTTATGTGACATAAAATACTGAAGGGTTGGGCCGTTACACTAACAAAAAAATATTAATTATGAACTTCCATTGTTCGTTTGAAAATATACATATTAAATTGTGAGAATAAAAAATTACAGGACTGTAAAAAAAATCCAAAAACGCCCAGAAAACCAATTAAAATATGTTCCGGATTTTACAACTTAGAATATTTAATCCTTCAAGTTTCTGGGTGTTTCTATATATTTTTTAACATCCATTTTATTTACTATTTTTAGTTTAATGCCAGCTGATAATCCAGAAAAAAATACCCTCTCCTTAACAAGCTCTTGACCAGTATTGGGTATGTTTATTTCCTTATTTATTTGTTTCTGTATGACCAGCTGGTCTTAAGCTGTATTTTTTAGCAGGGACTTTTTTTTAGCAGGAACGTTCTATAACGTTAGTGTTTATTTGACTAGAAAGGCTGTGTTAAACATTGCAACATATTATGTAGTTTTAGATAAAGAAAACATATAAAGCGCTGGAAAAAAATAAGATACCACTTAAAAATGATACGTTTCTTTGATTTTACCAAATTGAAAACCTCTGGATTATAATCAAGAGAAAGGATGATCAAAACCCATTAAACCAAGCTGAACTGCTTGTTTTGTTGCACCAGGAGTGGCATAAAGTTATCCAAAAGCAGCGTGTAAGACTGGTGGAGGAGAACATGACAAGATGCATGAAAACTGTGATTAAGAACCAGAGTTATTCCACCAAATATTGATTTCTGAACTCTTAAAACTTTATGAATATAAACTTGTTTTCTTTGGATTATTTGAGGTCCGAAAGCTCTGCATCTTTTTTGTTATTTCAGCCATTTTTCATTTTCTGTAAATAAATGCTCTAAATGACAATATTTTTATTTGGAATTTGGTATAAATGTTGTCTGTAGTTTATAGAATAAAACAACAATGTTTATTCAAAATCAAAGAAACTGATTCAGAAACTAAGTGGTCTCTTATTTTTGTTCCAGATCTGTATATATATAATTACCATCATTTAGCTTCTATCCTGTTAGACGGTTTGCAGTGTTCTTCTCATCATGGGTTTAATTTGAACTACTATTCCTAGAGATAATATCAAAGTAACTCAGAGATACCTGTTGATAACATCTTTAAAACATCTCAGTTCAGAGTATTTGTGTGTAATTAAGCCGTAAAAGACATTAAAAGACACATAAAAAGTTTTGCTGAGGTAAATCTACATTACAACTCTACCTAGTTTTATTTTGCTATGTCACGTTGTTTTGGTACTTCGTTGTTTTTCCCACCTGTATTGCGGTAGTTTCCGCCTCTGCTGTGATTACTGTCTATTTTAGACATTTTTTTTGGAGGTGGCGGGAAACTACCGGCCAATCATTGAATAACATACGGGAAACTACAGACCGATCGAGACCAAAAATGAATAAAACTACTGGCAAATCTTAGCGAGCAGGAGGCGGGACTTGCGTGAAAACTGGCGGTAAAACAAAGCCAAAACTTCCTCCTCACAGCTGTGCTGACATACTGTGTCTTTTTCACCCACATTTGCTTAAAACAGACGTTTTTAGGCGATTACAGGCTAATCTTCAAATAATTTGCTTCATACCAAAATATATCTTGATGAAACATGGATGAAGCAACAGTTGACATTGGCCAGAAAAAAAGGGAGAAAAAGAAAGAGGGAGAGAGAGAGAGAGTTGTGGGCCAAGTAGAAAAGAATGACGTAAAGGCTGAAAATAGCTATTTTTTTTCCTCCTTGGGCCCAGAGAGCTTTCTTTTCCCATGGACTACCTCCGGCAACAGCTGCAAAAAAGGAGAGATTAAATACAGAAATATCTCTTTACATTTCCAACGCATAGTGGCCATACTGTCTCTTTCAGAGGGGCAGAGTTATGGCTCATAGTAGCCAGAGTGGTTATTCAAAAAATTCAGAGAATAAAAAAGTACTGTATCATTAATTAAGTAAAAAAGTTGCTTTAACTCACAACACAAAACAATTCTCAAAAACGTAGGAGCTCTATGAAAAACACTTATTTTTACCTTTATTTTATTGCAGACAGCATGGACCAAAGATATTTTATGTGTTGTCTGTTCAAAAAAAAAAAAAAAAAACGTTTTATTTTTTAACATAAATTTCTTTCTACCAGCACGACTCTACCCAGCTGGCTCTAACCAACATCAACAGACTTTAACTTTTATGTTGAATGTTGGTCATGATGTCAGATAACCACATTTTTTGTAAGGATAATGTCCAATACTGTTAAGTGCCTGCAGGGCAGAGACAAAAAATCAACATAAAATATTTAATCTTGATTAGTTAACAATTTGATATAGAACAAAATTGATTGTTATAGTCTTTTGTGGAGGTCCTGTCCTTGGCCTAGGGGTGGTTGGGAGGATGGAGGGGAGCATTAGAGTCTCCTGTTAGAATTGTTTTTTTTTTTAATGCTTTAATTTTTGCATTTCAGGATTGCAAAAAACATTATAAAAATGTTGTGATAGTAAAGCTGTGACAGTAAAGATCTACAACCACTTTTAAATGTTGCAATTCCTTCTTATAACACTTTAAAATGTTTTAAGATCAAGGATACCTAGCAATTTAATGTTTTAAGCTATTTTGTCTGACCAAAATACACCTTTTTACCATGTGATGGTGCGTTTCAGATGCCTCAGAGCCCAGAAAAGCTGACACTTTTTTTGGGAATGTAACTGTAGTGCTTTCAAAGGTCAGTGATTCTATCAGCTATTGCTGAATGATGATCTTAATGCAGTACCATCTGAGGTATTGAAGATCGTTAGGGTTCAGCTAAGGATTCTGCCCTTTCACTTTAAGGACTGACATTTCTACCAATTCTTAAAATAAAATAAAAGGTAAGGTACACATAAGAAAAACAGTTTTTTTTTTTACTTTTATATGTGTAAATGTTCTTTACCAATTTAAAGGTTTTAACCCACTTATGTAATTTGTATGAAGATTTTGATAATAATAATAATAATAATAATAATAATAATAATAAACTTATATAGCACCTTCCATACATATAAATTCAGCTCAAAGTGCTTCACAATAAAATTAAATAAATCAGCAAAATGTAAAAGTAATATAAAACAAATAAAACCATTAAAAAGTACCAATTTCATAAAATAGTAGGAAATAAGACATTTAATCCAATATATAAAATACAATTACAAAAATCAATGAATAAAATAATTAAGTATAAGGGGAACAGAACTAGTAAAAAGCTAATCTAAAAAGGAACTTTTTAGCTGCCTTTTAAAGCTAGTCACACTCGATGCCTGGCGAATATTAATTGATAAAGAGTTCCATAATTTTGGGGCATAAAAACAGAAAGCTGCCTCACCATTCTTTTTGTGATTTATTCTGGGAATGTTTAATAGAGCAGCTCCTGATGATCTTAACATGCGATTTGGAACATATTCTGTTAGGCAGAATATATTCATCAATATTTAATTTTTTGGGTTTATTAAATTTGAAAACACATAAGGGTTCATCAATTGTATGAGAAATTTTTCTTACATTTCTTCTTGAGGACAATATGTTTTATCAATGCATTTTAAAATGCAAAATAGTTGACTGCTTTGCTTTTATGCTGATGATGACTGTGTTTAAAAAAAATAACAAATTCCAAATCAGAAAACATTGTTGTCTTTGTTTAAAAACTCTTCATTAAAAATCTTGCATCTGTGCATCCGTTTGAATAGAATTTTCTTTCTAAGGTCAGTTAGGCCCAACCAAGTTTGGTACTTCAATAGCATTGCTTAAAGAACCATTTATAACATCTTTATTTTTAAGGGTGTAGGTCTAGGTCATTAATCATTCTTGAGTTTTCATTGGTAGAAAGTAACAGTCTCTCTCTCTCTTCCTCAGTCTGCCCCTCTTCATCCAGCATGCAGCCTGGCCGGCCGTCTGTGGCCCTGCTTGGCCCATAACAATCACACTTATGGCTAGACCCCTACTTCAGGCCATAAATGCCACAGCAGGATGATTTACTGTTTGTCCTCATTGACTTCAGTAGACCATGAAGTAGACTTCATGCTTCACTCTAATTAAACAGACCAACCTGATTCATTCTACTAGTCACTACACACTACTGATAATATTAAATCATTCCATTATTTTGGATTACAGTGTGAATAAATTGATTTCACATGAATAAAACATGCTGGCAATTGAAAAAAAAGATTCATTTCTCTGATGCATGTATTCAATACACTGTAACATGTTTATCCAATTTTGTATGTTTTTGAAGAGACCTGTGCCTTTTTTAACTTTGTATTTGTCCAATTTAGAGAATAACCAGCAGTGGTCTCTAGCCCGCAGTGGTCAGTAGCCCGCGGGCCAGATGTGGTCGGCAAGCATGAAACATTTGGCCTGTGAGGTTGTTTGAACTATAATGAACGATAATGGGGAAAAAAAAGCTTCTCTGGCGAGCTTTTGTTTACATTCTGTCTCTCTCTGACGCATCGGTGTGACTTTATTTTCCGCCCGTTTTCGTTTTTCTGCCCGTTCTTCCCGTCCTTATAAGGACGCTTTTCCCAGCCGTGTTCCAATTCACTAGCCAGGGCAGCGCTACTATATATGGCCCTGATGACACGGGTTTGATCCCGCATAAGGAACGATGTGTTTATTTTTTATTTTTTCTTTCTTCTTGGGTTTATCTGCTTTTAGATCAACTGTTTTGCAATTGGGTTCAACAACCCTCTGGGCTGAAGAGCTACTAGTCTGTAGCACTTTATCCCATTACACTTCATTTTCCAAAACAGAAGTTTTTTGTGGCCCGCCACCTAATGGCTTGGAAAATATCAGGCCCACAGCCAAACTTAATTGCCAACCCCTGCAGTCAAAACTGAGACTGATATGTCAATATGTCAATGATATCAAAATAATTCAACACTTGTTGAGATTCATATCTAAATAGCTGTCAACACAAATGAGTGCACCCCATAATGAACATGTCCAAATTGTGCCCATAGTGTCAATATTTTGTATGTCCACAATTATTATCCAGCACTGCCTTTATCCTCTAGGGCATGGGTTTGGCATTCACACAGAGCTGCCAGCATAATGGAGCAGTGCAAGAAGATTCCAGTAGCAACCTGTGCAGCTCTAGTGAATCCCATGCCCTTGAGGATAAAGGGGGTGCTGGATAACAGTGGTGGTCACACAAAACATTGACACTGTGGGCACAATTTGGACATGTTTACTATGGGATATAGTGAATCTGTGCAGCTCTGGTGAATCCCATGCTCTAGATGATGAAGGAGATACTGTATAATAATGGTGGACACACAACATATTGACACTATGGGCACAATTTGGACATATTCACTATGGGACATAGTGGACCTGTGTAGCTCTGTTGAATCCCAATCCTATGCCCTAGAGGATTAAGGCAGTGCTGGATATTAATGGTGACCACACAAAATATTGACACTATGGGCACAATTTGGACATGTTCACTATGGGATATAGTGAATCTGTGCGGCTCTGGTGAATCCCATTCCCTAAAGGTTTAAGGCAGTGCTGGATAATAATGGTGGACATACAAAATATTGACACTATGGGCACAATTTGGACATGTTCACTATGAGGTGCACTCATTTGTGTTGACAGCTATTTAGATATGAAACTCAACGAGTGTTGAGTTATTTTCAGAGGACGGTAAATCTGTACACAGTAAATTTGACAATGTTAAATTAATACTGTTAATGTTTAATTTTACACGCTCAGTGTTAATTTTACACTCACAGTGTTGATTTAACACTGGTGAATTTACTGTGTACATTGGCTACTCTAAGATATATTCAAGTTTCATTTCTATAGTGTTTTCCCACCAAAAGATAGAATAAAATATTTGCTTGAGTTGAGATAAAGGGTTAGAATATGGATAAACACCTTCAAGTGAATATAGATTAAATACAGCTCTGGAAAAAAAAATTAAGACCACATCAGTTTCTGAATCAGTTTCTCTGATTTTGCTATTTATAGGTATATGTTTGAGTAAAATGAACATTGTTGTTTTATTCTATAAACTACGGACATCATTTCTTCTAAATTCCAATTAAAAACATTGTCATTTAGAGCATTTATTTGCAGAAAACGAGAAATGGCTGAAAACAAAAAAGATGCAGAACTTTCAGACCTTAAATAATGCAAAGAAAACAAGTTCATATTCATAAAGTTTTAAGAGTTCAGAAATCAATATTTGGTGGAATAACCCTGGTTTTTAATCACAGTTTTTTATGCTTCTTGGCATGTTCTCCTCCACCAGTCTTACACGCTGCTTTTGGATAATGTTATGCCACTCCTGGTGCAAGAATTCAAGCAGTTCAGCTTGGTTTGATGGCTTGTGATCATCCATCTTCCTCTTGATTATATTCCAGAGATTTTCAATTGGGTAAAATCATAGAAACTAATTATTTTTAAGTGGTCTCATATTTTTTTTTCCTTTTAAACTGCAGGTCCCTTTACTAGAGGTGCCTAAAGCATACCTTTGAGAATATCACACTGCAGGGACAGTTTATGTAGCATTTTTTTCTTCTTCTGGGAGTGTATTGGACTATTATCTCAACCCACACTCACTATTCTCCTAAGCAAATGGCTTTTGGATTATTGAGCATTTTTATGATTGAGAGTATTATATTGTCTTCCAGCTCTTTCCTGCAGAAGATTTTATCCCACATAACATGTTGAATCATCTCATGTTGTGTGTGGAAAACACTGAGGGAGGGGCGGGGCGAGGGGGGCTGTGGGGATTGGTGCAGGCGCCTGACAGGGACTCACGTTTGCACGTCACGTAAGCAGCGACTGCCAGGGGCTCTTTAACATGCAGATCCACCAAGAGCTTTGCTCCTGGGTGCGTGTGGCCTCACACACACATACACACACATATACGCACATATACATTCATACATGAACTCACACACATGCAGAATCCTGGATGTTTGGACCCCTGCATGTGGAATTACCCCCCATAAGCACGTGCAGAGACAAATTTAGGGACAATGCATTGTCTCCCAGGGGGCAATCAATGGCAACCTCTGAACTGCTGCATCTGTTGAGCTCTCCTTAATAAGAGCAGCTTTGGCTGCATCACAGAGAGAGAGAGCTCTGTCATGGAACATCCATAAACAAATGGGAGTGTAATATTCCTGGTGTTCTTCATCACTTCCAGAAGCACAGCACTAGTTTAGTGAACATTCGTGGTAATTAGCCACGTACAAAAGCCCCCAAAAAACTGAATTAATCAGCTCTCTAGCCTTGTTAATATGCACATTTATAATTACTTTTATCCATAGCACACAGTTCTGCATGTTGGAGATATGATGGTGGGTGTCTCAGTACCTATAGCGAGCTGCCTGGCTCCATGCTGCCCACATACTGTAGCCATTTGTGTAGGTTGTTAGCATTTTGAAAAACGCATCCTTATAAAACAATGTACTGGCACTCTAGCTAAAGAGCAATTGTATAGGGAGGATTTCCCACCCACTGAAAAACAAAAGTTCTTTATCTTCTCAAACTTCTCCAACTTCATTTTTTTAAACAGGTTTGCTCACGATAAGCAACACTTTTGCTTTGCTAGTGTTCAGTAAGAACCCTTTGCTGAAGATATTTCATGCTGTAGCAAGGCATTAAAATGTATATTTCAATGTTCTTTTTATTATTTGTAGGCTGAATTCTGATTGTAGGCTGATTTTTAAAATCGTATTTGAATCTCTTTCATATATGTGGTCCTAAATCGGATACATATCCGACACATGGACATGTGACATGAATGTGAGCATTCAAATCTGAATTCATGCATCTTTTTGCTTTTCTGCATGCGCTACAGGCTTCTCTCTCTTATCCAGAGATCTCTTGGTGCAGCTGTGTAGCTAAAGCTGTAAAAACAGCAAAAGCAAACGGCCTGGCCTTTTATCCCCTCCTCGACCTGAGCGTGTACTTCAGACCAGCTGCTCCATGTATGAGCTGCTAACGCATCCATTTACCTTTATAAAGCTACAAGTTGTCTCTCAAATATGAGGTATTTTGTTGTTGGTGAAAAAGGTGACATTTATGAATTTCAACTTATATAGCGCCTTTCTAGAAACCCAAGGACGCTTTACAATTTACACATTTTACATTACATCCACACACCGGTGAGAAGCGGCAGCCAATAGCGCACAGCATACCTTCAACCGGAAACGACCGTTCACCTGGAGGACTGCATCTGGCACTACAGCATTTACCCAGGACAGAGTGCCAAACCATATCTGGGCACAGTCATACACACACATTTACACACACACTTACACACACACACACACACACACACACACACACACACCACACACTTTTACACATACACACCAGATCAATTTAGAGTATCCAGTTTTACCTAATCTCCATGTTTTTTGACCCCCGGAGGAAACCCACGCAGACACAGAGAGAACATGGAAACTCCACCCAGATAGGAACCCAAGACCCCAGTGCTGGGAGGCGAACGCGCTAACCACTAAGCCACCGTGCCGCCAAATATATGTAACAATGTGCATATGTGAGGCGTTTCAGGGACAGATTTGTTCATATTACGCACAGATACAGATCACTTACATTTGTGAATGTGAACTGTCAAGATAGCCAAATCTGATCTGAGCAAAAAATTGGATTCAAGCAATGTGACTTGTAATGTGAACACAGCCTATTTCTTCTGAAAATAAGATCTATAATACTGTTTCCACTGTATGATGGTCCATCCCAGATGCCAGTAAAGTTGACACAAGGTGTCTTTTTTGTTCAGTAAAGATTTAAGTGGCATTTGTGAATGCAAGCCAATATTGTAGAGCTTGACAAAGTAATCCATTGTCCATATGGTTCTATGAGCTGTTATTGAATTACAATTATTTAAGGTATAGGTATGCTTTTTGTGTCCTCACCTGAAAATGAAATCAAAATACTGTTGATGAGCATAACAATACCGTACATATTTTTATTGTTTTTCCAATCAAGTAGTACAGCCTTTTTTCAGTGTGCTTATTGAAAGTAAAGGACACCATAGGGAACATTGTGCTCTGCCTGTTTGTCTGTTTGTGGACAGTGATATAACAAACTGAAGGTAAACTCATTAAAGTGCTAATGCTGAGTTGTTAGAAATTGGATATTTTGCATTAAAATTCTGTTCAGAAATTGCTGAAACAGCACCATGACCACCCAAGGACTTGCCTTTTTTACTTAATAGAGTGCACAGTAAACATACTGTACATATGGTACCAAGGGAATAACACACTATTCCACATTATTATGTGTAATGCAATGTTTCACTTCTTATATGGTGAGTATTTGTATTGCAGTAAGTAACCGTACCTGACCATTTCATTTCATGTAAACTGTGTTAAGAAAACAACAGGCATGGAGTTACTCCTTTATATTATTCTGTGTATTTATCTTATCTATTGTATTGTTGTGTTTTATTTTGTCTTTATGTGTATCTGTTTTAAATTGCTCTTTGGGAGTAAACTGGGCTGTGAGAATACAATTTCATTCCACCTCATGTACCACGTGTGATGTGAATGACAATAAAGTCACCTTGAATCCTTGAATTGGGATAGAAAGCAGACACTCAGGTTGTCCAATCATATTTGTTTTATTTTTGTATATACAGAGGATTGGACCAAGAAACTGAAACACCTGGTTTTAGACAACAATCATTTATTTTCCTGACAGACAGTTCTGGTGGAGGTGAACATTGAATTCTGCCGTGATTTGGGCAGCCGTGATTTTATGTTTTTTGCATACAATCCGGGTAAGCACCCGAACATCCCTTTCAGACAGCTTCCTCTTACAGCGTCCACAGTTAATCCTGTTGGATGTGGTTCTTCCTTCTTGGTGGTGCTGATATTACCCTGGATACCGTGGCTCTTGATACATCACAAAGACTTGCTGTCTTGGTCACAGATGCACCAGCAAGACGTGCACCAACAATTTGTCCTCTTTTGAACCTGTCCTCTATGTCACACATAATGTTGTGTGCATTGCAACATTTTGAGCAAAACTGTGCTCTTACCCTGCTAATAGAACCTTCACACTCTGCTCTTACTGGTGCAATGTGCAATTAATGAAGATTGCCCACCAGGCTGCTCCAATTTAGCCATGAAACCTCCCACACTAAAATGACAGGTGTTTTAATTTTAAAATGAAAATTTGGGTGAAAAAAAAATTTAATTGTTCTATACAATAAATTGTAAGAGTAGTAACAACATGCAACACCACTGTATACAGTTATATCTTTGAACTTTATAGACAGGAACTGCTATACAGCCTCTTTTTAACAGTTTCCCTCTTTTATCTGCACTGCGTAATACTTTATAATTTGCTTACATTACTTTACGGCCTGGTCTGTGGAAGCGGTCTGAACTCTTTTCTTCTCTGTTTAAGGACATAAAGTCCTAATTGCAGAAGAGAGTGGGAATCTCCCTTATCTTCACCTGGAATAAAAAGCCTGTTTTATCACAGAGAAGTCCCTAAGCCTCACAGCTTAATCTTTAATTAAGCTTATTAACATGTTGGAGTTGGAGGAGGACCTTTGTACTCTGTGGGCCGTACAGTACATTTACATAATTATATACAAGTAATAACAGGAGAGGAGTTGTGACGCAGCTTCTGAACACTGGCATAGTTGGAAGAAATCAGAGCTGTTACTTATTTGTCATGTATTATTTGGTGGGTGTGATGCACCGATAATGCAGATAATGCAGTCCAATAAAAAGTACAAATTTCTTAGGGTGTGTTTAAAGGTGGATATGATAAGGGCACATTGTATTGATGATTATTGAACAGTTATGGGAGAGTGGTAACCTATAACTGGGTAGCAGTGGCAATCCTGAGCCTAATGAGCATTACCCAGACTTTATCCTGCCAGCTCCCTAGTACAAATCTCTGGAAAATATCCAAATGGTCCAAGGTGTGAATAGAGCAGATCATTTTTCCAAAAAAATAGATTCTCTGGACATTTTCCCGAGTTCCTAATTGAAAACAAATTTACGAAAATTACCCAGAAGGTCTAAATGTGTGAGCGAAAACGTCTAAATTAATTTTAATGGACTTTATCCTGCCAGCTCCCTAGTGCAAAGTCCAGGTAATGTCCGAGTGAGCTCTTGTGTGAATAGAGACAGTAATTCCCCAGAAAATTCATAGTGTGTCATGCCTTGCCTCCTTTGCCTTCCGTTTGTAAGAGATTTGTTCCGAATATTACGTGGAGGCTCTATATTTATGAGCACAAATATTTGGATCAATTGTGCCAGACATTACCCAGACTTTATCCTGCCAGCTCTATTGTACAAAGTCTGGGTAATGTCAAAAATCTGTAAAAATCTCAGTGGGAGTGTTGATGAACTTAATTGATTATGAGTTGGTCTACTTGTTTGCCATCTTTAATATACTGTAAAAAAAAAAAAAAGCTAACTAAATAAAAAAAAGTGCACATATGACAACCACTTCTTGTTTGAAGAAACTTTTAAAGAAATTACCTTGGCCGAGAAGTGCAAAGAAAATTAACATAGCAGAAAACACAATTACAAAAAAATCTATGTAAAAAAAATGACCAAAAAAAAAATGTATTTTTGGTGCATATTATCTGATTAGCCCTGTTTATTTAGCTGTATATCTAGTTTCTGCTCCTGAGCCTCTGCTCTTCCAGATCCGCTGTCCGGTTACCATAAAACCCCATTTAGACGCGCACAGAAGTTTTTGGTGTAGATAGTGGGAGCGAGTGTTTTCTAAATGCAGATGGTGCGACCGCGGTTTTCCTTCCATCTGCTCTTTTAAAAAACCCTAAAGTTCTTCCACAGAAAAAACAAAAGTGTGCTAGGTGGCTAAAATGCTTGCTACAAAACAGAGTTTAGCATCCCAAACTCCACTCTCTCTTTCACTGCGAAGCAGCTTGACTGACAGGGTCTGCAATGAGCACTTCCTGTTTTAATAGGCCCTACCTTTCTGTCAGAAATCGCAGTTTGTTAATGTGTTTCAGTATTGAAAAAGTGTTTAATGTGTAGTAAATTTGTTTCAATTTTTTTAAATTTGTTTCTGTAGTAATTTTGTTTGAATGTAATTATTTTTCATATGTACATTTTTTGGTTATTTTGTTTTCTGACATTTGTTGTGTGGTGGAAATACCTGTGACGATTAATAAAGACAAATATTAAGTTCTGAGTCGTGTCAGATGAGTAACAAGTTTTTATTAATGCAGATTATTGAGAGTACAATCAGTCATGAAATCATCACGCTCTGAAAGTGCTCTGAGAGTAACAGTCTCTCAGAGCCGTTATTTATCCCCGCTCCGCTGTGTCCGGAACCATAAACCATAACTGGACATACAGTTTTCCGCTTGCAACGGCGTCCTTCCAAATCTCCCTTCTATGCCAAGACGGAAACTCCCTTCTGTTCCCAGGCAGGGTTTTTTAGGATGTTTCCTGTCAGAAATGTCAGCCTAACCTCTTCACGGTCACATCCTGGTGTTTACCCAGAATGGTTATCAGACAAGGTTTCTCTGCTGGCGCGTACACAAATGTCAGAATGACCTAAAGAGTAACTCTGCAAAACAAGCTAATATGAAGTGAATTACCACTGTAAATATTTAGTGTGATTAAACACATCTAATAAAAGGAACATGCATAAAATGATCACATCTAGTGAAATGAACATGCATAAAATGATTACATTTGTCATAACAAGGTGGTTATAATAGTAATAACATTGTGATAATGAAATTTCCCACGTCACTCCTCCCTTTTGATTCTAGGAATCAACTCACACAATTTCCTACACATTGCTCGCATTCTCATACTGAGATTCCTCAGTAAACATTCGGGATAGCCCTATAACAGGGTCTTCGTAACCTGGAATCATCTGAAACATCTGGTAGTGACTGAATGCACGAGTAATCATATTTGAGATACAATTCATAACACATGGTACGATACATAGGATAAGGAGTCCCAAACAAATAATAGGGAGGACCATAGGCAGTAGCCAACGTCCCCATGGCCCTAAAAAAGACTCCAGCCATGCTAGCCATGGCTCATTCACAGGTGGAGGTTCATGGATTGCTTGTTTCATGTGACTTACAAGGTCAGTGATGTTCTCATAATAATCTGGAATTGAAAAACAACAAGAGGTGTTTAAAACCTGACACACTCCCCCTTCATGGGCTAGCAAAAGATCAAGAGCCATTCTATTCTGAAGTACAGCCTGACGTATGGCCCTCATCTCTGCATTTATTAGAAAAAAGGCTTCGGTGCTACTATTAGCCATAACCAACATTTGCCATGCAAGTCCATTGATCTTATTCAAAGTAGCAGTTGTTCCACCTCCTAGGAAAAGGGACCATCCAACTGATGCTCCAGGTGTTGTCCAAGGGTCAGCCAGGACATACCCGTTGTATTTCGAACCCAAGGCACGTCGTTTCCTAGTCAAAGAGTTCTTAGGGAGAACTGCCATGTGTGGGACCACCATCGCTGGAGCGCAACACCCATTCCAAGGGAATGAGTGGACCCAAGTCCCGTTCCGGCTCTTCTTTCGTGGTAGATTGGTGTAGGCAGTTTGGCCACACACCCAGCTCACAGGTCCCGAAGTTCGGGCCCCTGACATGATGTGACATTCTGTGTAGTTGGGTCTCACGGTGTGAGTGCCATCCGATATTGAACAGTTGAAGCCTATGCTATCATAGAAGGTGATGTTAACCTTACAGTCAGTGTACCCTAAACGAGGCCCTCCTCTTATTCCAGATGAGCACATGCATGTGGATGCATTGAGAGGGGGCACCGTGGTGAAGGACATGTTCGCAAATTTTGGCTCATATCTTGGTCCGGGGTGGGTCATGTTACATTGGGGCATCATCTGAAACATAGCAGTCACATTTCCATTAAATGGAGGGCTTTGTTTCGTGGCTGCGAAATGGGCTGATACATTTAGCATAAATGCCATCTGCCTGTCTAGAGCACAGTCTGCTGGATCCTTCAGCAATGTAGCAGCGGTCACATTGTTTAAAGGAGTCGGTATCCAGGGGACAGCAAGCTTATGGCAGACAATACATTCTCTGTTGGGAGACACCTCGTCAGCTGCTGCTACTGTGGCCATGCATGCTTTGTTTCCAAAGCACTGTTGTTCCACTCGGTCCTGAAGGGACTGATGGGACCCAGGTAGGAGGGTCACCACCATTAACAGCCACAGCATGGTGATACTGGTTTATCAGGGTGGGTGCCCCTAGCCTATGTAGACACTTTAGTGCTCAGAGTGCGGGCACGCCCAATCGCACTCGTCCCACCAGCCGTGAGACCTTAAGACACCCACTCACTGATCAACCAGAGCTTCCTCTTCTTCAGGTTTGGTGGGGGCCTTCTTGCAGTGTGTGTGATGAACCCAGGTTCCACGTCCTTCAATCTTCAGCGCTGTGTGGGTCGTCAGGAGCACAAGATGAGGTCCAGTCCACCTTTGCTGGTTCCACCTTCGTCTCCGCAGATCCTTGATCAGCACCCAGTCTCCTGGCTTGTGGTTATGGAAGGGTTGGTCAGCTGGTTGAGGTAGCACAGCTTTTACCTGTCGAGATGCAGACAAAAGAGAATCATGCAATGAGATACAGTATTCAACAAGTGTGTGGTCTAACAGTTGATCCTCCAGTGGGGGGGGCCCCACTCCTACATTGGGAGGTCTGCCAAAAACAATCTCAAATGCACTTAGGCCTGTTTTTGCTTGCACCCTGGTTCTGCTTTGCCACAGGACCAGAGGGAGACATTTGACCCAATTTAGACCTGTTTGCTGTGTAATTTTTGCCAATCCATTTTTGATGGTGCCGTTTGCTCTCTCTACTGCCCCTGCTGAGGCGGGGTGGTAACTACAATGCTTGTGCATGTCAATACCCAAATATTTGGTCAAACTTTTGAGCCCTGTGTGTACAAATGGTGTGCCATTGTCGCTAGAAACCCTTTTTGGCAGACCAAATCTTGGGATCAGTTCTCTGAGAAATGCTTTAGCCACTGCTTCTCCATCCTGTTTACCTGTTGGGAAAGCTTCAATCCATTTACTGAACATGCAAACACAGACCAGGAGAAACTTTTTTCCTTCAGCTGGAGTTAGCTCTACAAAGTCTATCTGCCAGTGTTGAAATGGTTCTGTGGCAGGTGGATGACCTGCTGGCTGCTGTGTGAGTGGTGCAGCATGTCTGTGTGTGTGTTGAGCACAGATGAGACATGAAGAACAAAAATTTTGGGCAAGTGTATGGAGTCCAGGTGCATACCAATACCTGGAAATCTGCTCTACTATCCCTCCCTTGGCCATGTGACTCCTCCCATGGACAATTTTGATCAAAACCTTAGCATATTGTTTGGGCAGGAGCGGCCTGTTGGTGGATTTCTGTCTCCAAATGCCATTGTCTTTGTAACAATCAGTTTTAGCCCACAATTTTTTCTCTAATGGTGTTGCCATTGACTGAATGTCAATTAAGGAAGGTTTCTCCTGCTCTGGTGTAGAAATTTGTGCAGCTGTGATGTTTGCATTATGAGCTGTGTGCTTAGCGACGCTGTCTGCAAACGCATTTCCCCTGCTCACTGGATCTCCTGTGGATGTGTGTGCGGCACACTTGATTACTGCGATCTGTGAGGGAAGCAAAAGAGCAGAAAGCAAGTTGTTAATCAGCTCATGGTGTTTGATCTTTGTTCCTGAACTTGTCAGGAAATTACGCTGCTTCCACATAAAACCAAAATCATTTGCCACGCCCCAAGCGTACCTGCTGTCAGTGTACGCATTTAATGATTGACCTTTTGCCAATTCACATGCTTTTGTAAGGGCTACTAGCTCAGCTGCCTGTGCTGAGTAAGAGCTGGGCAAAACGCCAGTGTCCAAGACCTCTGTGGCTGACACTACAGCGTATGCTACTCTGTTCGTTCCTGTCTTATCTCTGCTTGCTGAGCCATCAACAAAGAGCTCCATTTGCGCATTGTGCAATGGCTCTTCTTGCAAATCAATTCGTGGTGTGCACGCGTGCTGCAGCAACAGCTGACAGTCGTGTGGCTCCCCATCCTCTGGAGTTGGCAGGAGGGAAGCAGGATTGAGCGTGCTACAACGTTGTACTGTAACATTAGGCATGTCAAGTAAAGCAGTGTGATATCGCAGCCATCTCTGGGCTGATAGATGTGCAACTCTCTGATCTTGGAGAATGTTGTGCACTGCATGTGGTACCTTTAATGTAAGTGGAGCATAAGCCACAATGTCTCTTGAAGCTATTAGTGCCTTTTCTGCTGCTGCCACTGCTCTAAGGCAGGTGGGCAGGCCCTGAGCCACTGAGTCCAGCTTACAAGAGAAGTATGCAACAGGGCGAAGCTTATCTCCATGTTTTTGAGTAAGCACTGAAGTCATATAGATGCCTTTTGCATCTACCATCTGAACAAAAGGTTTAGTTGGATCAGGTATGCCCAATGCTGGCATATTTTGCAAAGCCACCTTAAGCTGTATAAATGCTTCTTCTGCCTCTTGTGTCCACTGCAGTTTTGCAGTGCTAACCCCTTTCGTAGGAATAATATCTCTGAGAGGGCCCTCCTGCTCTGCATAGGAGGAAATGAAAGTGCGGCAGTATGAACACATTCCTAAAAAGGAAAGCAGTTGCTTCTTTGTTGTGGGCTTAGGAATTTGGCAAATTGCCTCAATTCTGTCAGTTGCCATGCGTCTCTCTCCTGCCCTTATGACATGGCCCACAAAAGTAACCTCAGTCTTACAGTACTGTAATTTTGCTTTGCTGGCCTTGTGGCCTTGCTCAGCCAAGTGTTTCAGCAACTGTAATGTGGCTTGTTTACAAAGCTGCCGCGAGGGGGCAGAGATGAGAAGATCATCCATGTACTGCGCCAGAGTGACCCCTTGCGGTAGAACTAAGCTTGCCAGGCTATCTCTCAGTGCAGCATTATAGATAGTAGGTGACTCACAATAACCCTGACACAACCTCGTAAAAGTATATGCTTTCCCTTCAAAGGAGAATGCAAACCAGAATCTACTGTCTGGATGAATTGGAACACTGAAAAATGCATTAGCCAGATCCACTACACTGTAGTGGGTGTGTTCCGTTGGTATCTGAGACAAAATAGTGTGGGGATTTGGAACCTCAGGGGCTCGCGCTTGAACTGCTGCATTTACCGCTTGCAAATCTTGTACAAATCTCCACTCATCCCGGCCGGGCTTCTTAACAGGAAAGATTGGAGTTCTAACTGGTGAGTCTGCGCATGGCACTATGACCCCTTTTTCAAGAAGAGCTTGAAACACGGGCCTAATGCCCTCAACTGCTTCAGGTTTCAAAGGATATTGAGCTTGTCTAGGCCTATATGAAGACTTAGGTGTAATGGACACAGGTTCACAGCCTTTAATCAACCCTACATCATACTTACTGCTGGCCCACAACTGAGGAGGAAGAGAGCTGAGCTCCAGTTCCTCTTCCTCTGTGAGCGAAACCGCCTGCACCAGTGGCGCGCTGCCAAACAGCTCCACTGTAGGCTCTGTTTTCAAACGATACTGATAAGGGCATCTCCACGTGTGGGTGGAGGCGCTGTGCTGCACATTGGGGTGTTTTATATTAACCCAATCTTTAGCCCTGGCCACCCGTAAAGCCCATGGACCAATATTTTTCCATGGCACGGTATGGTTAACTCTGGCCAGGGAGATGTGAGGGGAGGAATTTTCTACTGTGAACAAAGTGTCCTGCTGTTTAGTTAAAGAGACCATAGCTGCTGCCTTTTCACTGTCCCAAATTAAAAATGTTGTAGATAGTGGTTCTGAAGTCTGGTGGTAAAATAACTGTTCGTATTCATGGTCTGGCCCACTGCTAATGTGGGATGTACAATGCAAATCAGTTTGCTTCCACTCTAAAGGCTTTGTCACCAGTTTCTTTGTTTCTGACAGAAAATGTTTCATTGTTTCACTCTGTTCTTCTACACAACGCCACATATATGCATATCCTGGAGCCCCAGGTGCAAATTGGACCATGCATGGTTGTTCAAATTCTATAGATAAACCAGTTGGTGAGCTAATCAAGTTACAACCTAATTTACACATCAAATCTCTAGCCAACAAGTTTACTGGGCACGTTGAGGAGATCAAAAAGCAGTGAGAGAAGGATCGATCATTTAAAGAACATTGGAGAGGCACAGACACCTTTTCTTTAACTATTTGCCCTCCTACCCCAATTAATGCTGTATGTTTTCCTGGTTGCGTTTCACATTTCAAATCCTCAGCCCTAATTACAGAATAACCAGCACCGCTGTCAACCATAAATTTCAATGTCTTTCCACATACTTCAACATTTAACATTGGCATTGCTGTAGGATTATTGGTTAATTGCTGCACTAAACTAAGGTAAGAGAAAGAAAGATCTACTTCCCTGTCCGATGACTCAGTGGACTCGTCTGTGCCGTCCTGCCTCTCCGCCGCCCGTCACTTGTTTGACGCACTGCTGTCAACTTCTCCAGGACAGTCTCTAGCAAAGTGTCCTTCCCTTCTACAGGCATAACACCTGTTTGTCCAATCCACTTCAGTTTCGTCCTCCTGACTGTTTTGTTGCTGTTGTTGAGGAGCTGGTGGTCGGAATACAGGTCCGTTACCAGCAAATCCACTTCGTCCACCTCGTCCACCTCTTCCTCTACCTCTTCCTTTTCCTCGTGCTCTTCCTTTTCCCCTCTGGGAGCTTGCAGTTAGCTCCGTTACCTGCTGTACCATCGTTAACATAGCTTGATCCATCGTTTCAGACTTTTTCTTCTCCTTTTTCTTTTCTTGATTTTTGAAGAGAATCTCATAGTGTCTGGCATGATCTTCAATAACGCTGAGAGGTTGTCGATAATATCCAATACAGTGTTGTTTGATGGAATTGGCCAATTCTGGCTTCAGTCCCAGTAGGAAGCTATTGCGCAAGTGTGCTTCCCAGGAAGAAACCGCATCAGCATTTTCTGCTCTGGCTGCAGGAGCGTCAAGTCCACTATGATCAGTGTGGACTCTGGTTAAACGAACCATATAATCCTGCACAGTCTCTCCGTCTTCCTGTTTGCATTCAGCGATTTTTCCCATGTTGACGTGAAGGGGAAAAGCTGCAACAAGACGCTCTTTTAAGTCTCTTATCATATTCCTGTACTCCAAATTCACATCTGGGTCTGCTGCAGGATCTCGATTCCACTGAACATCACCCAGTCTGATGTCCTGCTGCGGCCAGCCTCTGTCAATCTTGCAGTAACTTGATCCAAGTTTTCTCATCAGGATGCGCTTTATCTCGTTGGCTGTGGGTCGGCACGAAATACAAAAGTTCTCAAATTCATTTCCGAATTTCCTTCCTCCAACTTGTTGTGGGTCTGGTAATCCAGTAGAAACTTCCAAAATGTCCTTTTCAGTCCAGTATCTGTGAACTAGCATTGGCCCTTCATGCCCTGCTACTTCAACCATCGGTCCTACGAAAATCAGATCATCTGACTGGTCCAAACGCCCTGTGTTTTGGGGCTTTGCAGGAGGGAGATTGGTTTGCCCCCCCCCTGGCCTCCTTTGCCTTGTGTTGCTTGACACCGGGGAACTTGCTGGGGCGTTGGTCCCCAAACTTGTGTTGGCTATCATCTCATCCAGCCTCTCCCTCAGTTCTGCATATGGACCGGGTTGAAATGGCCCTGCATACGCTGGTGGTGGTGGCGGTGGTGGTGGTATCTCAGCTGCTGGTGGTGGTGGTGCCTCAGCTGCTGGAGCGCCTACTTGATTGTTGTTAGGTGGTGGGCGTCGGGGACAGGCGGCGTCCAGGTCAGGATCGAGCACTGCTGAGAGACACTGAGACATGGGTTTAATTGCACCCCCCTCCCTTTCTTTCTCCCGTTTTTCTGCCTCCTCTATCCAAAACCCTGCTGCCCTTAACATATTTTCCGTATGCTTTTTCCAATGATTAGTTACTGCCCGTGGACACCCCATGGGCGGCTGCTGTATCCTCTGCTTGAATCTCCCTAAATATTTAACACCAAGACTGCCATTTACTGGAAATCCAAAGTATCTAATCCAAATTGGAACATACATTACACTCTCTGTGCCATAATTTCTACTCATCTCATGAAATAATGGAGCAGTGTGTATTTTTGGGTTATATTTTAATTCTTTAGCTAAGTGGGATCCCATTTTGTTGTTCTCTCACTTGACTTTGACTCAGAAATTTAGTTCCCAAAAATTGTTCTCACCCTCCTCTATTCTTGCAGTCCTTCTAGCGGTCCGGACCTATTTTACTCTAATACACGTCTGTACTTAGAGACCTTATCAACCAGGTGGGTTTTGTACACACGCCGCTAACTGCCGCGTCTTTGGACGCCGTTAACTGCCACGAGTTATATGCCGTTAAAACTGCCACATATACTATACCGCTAACTGCCACCCCTTTAAAGGGCCGCTAACTGCCATATAGGTACTATTTCATTCTCAAGAAGGAGCTGCTTGAGGACCGGTGGAGGGAATTTAATATTAAGTTTTTTCCAAAAACTGATTTTGTCACTTACCACCAAGGTTCTTATTAAATCCCGTCAGATCGGCGGATGGAGACCTGCCCCCCTTCACCCCCACGGTACTGTCCCTTTGTCTGTGGGCCTTCCTCGTTTTGGGTCCGGTCTCACCGGAGAGCGTCCTCGATGAGAGGGACCTTTCTCCGTCCGTCGATCACTCTGGGATCCTGTCTCGTGACGCCAGTTTGTGGTGGAAATACCTGTGACGATTAATAAAGACAAATATTAAGTTCTGAGTCGTGTCAGATGAGTAACAAGTTTTTATTAATGCAGATTATTGAGAGTACAATCAGTCATGAAATCATCACGCTCTGAAAGTGCTCTGAGAGTAACAGTCTCTCAGAGCCGTTATTTATCCCCGCTCCGCTGTGTCCGGAACCATAAACCATAACTGGACATACAGTTTTCCGCTTGCAACGGCGTCCTTCCAAATCTCCCTTCTATGCCAAGACGGAAACTCCCTTCTGTTCCCAGGCAGGGTTTTTTAGGATGTTTCCTGTCAGAAATGTCAGCCTAACCTCTTCACGGTCACATCCTGGTGTTTACCCAGAATGGTTATCAGACAAGGTTTCTCTGCTGGCGCGTACACAAATGTCAGAATGACCTAAAGAGTAACTCTGCAAAACAAGCTAATATGAAGTGAATTACCACTGTAAATATTTAGTGTGATTAAACACATCTAATAAAAGGAACATGCATAAAATGATCACATCTAGTGAAATGAACATGCATAAAATGATTACATTTGTCATAACAAGGTGGTTATAATAGTAATAACATTGTGATAATGAAATTTCCCACGTCAGTTGTTACGGTGTTCTCGACCACCGTAAAAAAAAATGGCCAAATGCTGTTACAGGACCCCAATAGGAACCTCTACAACTCATTTGTACAACTACATTTACATTTATGAACTTGTGTGGACATTTAACCTTCCTTTATCCACAGTTTCACATGTAAACCAGGGAAACATCATATTTGGCATTTCACAACTCACAGTGGACTTCAGCGCAGTAGGTGGTAATGATTGTGACCGGCAGTATCTGGCTAGAATTGTCCATGCAGACAAACAAGCATCATCCACATATAATGCAGATGGCCTTACATGTACATCCCATATCCCACATTCTTTATCTTGTATGGGTCATGGCGTAAGTCATGAGATATGACTCTAGTCTATTGTCCTATGACATTTATACTGTATGCTGGATGCACTACAATAGACTCTGCACACGAAGGAATTGAAACTGTGTGTGTGGCTTCTTTAACTGCTTTATTCTGCAGTTTGCGTTCCTTTTTATCAGCCCATGAGGAGGTTATACAGTGCAGGTTCCTCCTCTGGTGATGTTTCAGTGGTCAGACACTGATAAGGGCAGGTAACGGTCAGACAGCAGCCGTTCATTTGCCTGTTAGTGTTTGTTGCAGCCGTGCGTCATTTATTGCTTTGAATTTCCATTATGGGCCGCCAGCAGCCCGCCTCCCTGTCGAATCGCTGTAATAGCCTCCTTAGCGAATCAACAGTTTCAGAAAATCATGCACATACACACCCACACGCCATCACACACAGCCACACACATACAAACACACACACATTCCCATACACATGATTTCCAGGCATTCAGTAGGCTATAAGCTCAGTAATAATACTGACTTCATCAAGGTGACTGCATCTCCCCCCGTGTCCGACCACCCGCACGCCCGCCCGCCTCCCTGACTGCCTGGCTGAGTGACTGCTGCAGTGATTCGCGTGTCATTGAGGGGGCTTTATTTTTTAGTGCTTGGAATACATCAGTGGTGGGCTTCTCACTGCTGTCAGTCACTCAGCCATGCTATCCAGGAATGCATTAGAGGATTGAATGGGTCACTGCTAGTGTCTTCGGATTGGGTGGGGGCCCCAGGGGGTCTGAATTAATCAACCAGGCAGTGTTTTTTTTGTCCTATATTCACATACACCTAGGCATGCACACATACAGTACATGCAATTATCATGCAACATCAATTAAATTAATTCTTAGGGGATTCCATTTATTAATTGAGCTATTCCTAATGGACAAATCTTTTTTATATATATTTATTTGGATTATGACTAAGCATGGGTCAGTTTGACCTGGGAATATTTTATTGCTGGATCTTATATGTAAAAAAAAAAAGTACATAAAAATAAACAATATTAATAATCATGCAACAACAAAAAATGACCACAAAAACTCATATTTAATGTATCTATTGCACGTATATAAAATTCTGCTAACATTTATACAATTAAACTTCCTCTAATGCTTTACAGGAATTAGCAAAACACATACAAATCAGACTACTTTCAATACAGATTCTGCAATGGATTTTTTAATTATTACTCTTTTTAAATAGTTGTTTAGGTATTTTTGTGTTTTCTGTTCCCTACGCTACACAATATGTACAAATTTCTCATTATTTTGTAACATCTCTATTTTTACTTTTTTTAAAATGAATCTGGCAGTTATTCTTTAATTCACATCGTCTAATAGAAATGATCTAAAATGAATAAACTAATTTTATAATGATGTCCATTTGAATTTAAGATGTTGTTTTCCTTCTGTAAAGTTTTCACTTCTGTTCTGAGTCCTTGATCTCACACAATGTACATACTGTCAGCCTCTAGACATGATTTTGTAAAGTGGTTGACCTTTCAGTGACCTTGAAGCATCTTGAGCTTTGGAAAGTGGGATGAGGTTACTCAGCCCTTCTGTTAATTTCCTTTCAAATATTTTTGGTTATTGATTTCTCTGTGAACTCCAGACACTGTATGGATTAGTTGATTTCCACCAGCAGCTCACCTGATTTACTGGAATGAAGGACTGGGTAGATAAACTGGGTGTTGAATGGGTACTGGCATTTTTTAATTAGAGCTTTGTAATGTGAATATAATACTGCATTTTGTGCAATAAACGTCTATTTTCTATCTTCCATAAAGTGCATAAATTCAGCAGGTCTTGCTGCTTAAGGGGGGGGGGGTTGTTAGCTAATGAGTTAAGTAAAGCTAAGCTAGGTAAACAAAACTGTAATTCTTAAAAAAAAAACATTTTCTTTGAAAGTTAAAGAAGCACTGGATGTTAATCTACACAGATTTCTCTTCTGAAAACTGTTCATTTGTGTGAGTAAAGCACTTCTGTTTATTTACAGTAAGCTTAGATTTTCAGATTTCCACTAAAGCTGAGTGTGGCAGCATTAGCATTAGCAGCTAATCACTAAAAGCTACCTGAAAGAGTGTCTCAGTAAGCCAGGTGATATTAGTTAGCGGTTCGTCCCACATACCTTGCTTTAATATGGTAAACACACAGACTACAGTCCAATAATACTCACTTCTGTATGGCAAAAGAGCTAGTGCTAAGCGCGGTTAGCAGCTAATGCTAAAATTTCTCCAGTCTCAGTGCTAGAGAACTACATTGAAACTCCTGTATAACGCTGTACTTCAGTGGAATGGGTTTATTGCTCTTTACAACCTGAAAAAATATGGTACTTGTTTTTTCTACTGTGTCATAATTCTGTGATGAATAGACCTATAGAAATGTTTCAAAATAAATTAAATACTTTTACATTTAATTCTATTGAGCTTTTGCACCACAGTGACAATATATTTATTTCATTTTACTATATTTACTATGAAAGTAATAGTGGGACAAATAGTTAGCAGAGCAATACTGCATTTATAGCGATATGTCAAAAGTCATGGGACAACATTATGTATATTTATCATGAAGTGTTACCTTAGGGGTCAGTTTGGGAATACTAACACCTGTATAAGTTGTGAGGTGTTGTCTTGTGAGTGTGGTTGAAAACTGGCCAGCGTGCTCATGGCAAGGCGATGTGAATTATAGGAGGTCAGGTGAGGCCCGATAGTGGGTTCCAGATGGTTGGGACCTACACACATCACATAGGTCAGCTCTGCATTTTTTATCTTCTACGGAACATGACAAAAGTTATGAGACATGGCAAAAGTCATGGGGACATGACATAAGGTACAATTTCTAATGAATGAAGTTCTGTAGTTTCTGAAATTTGTCCAATAGCACAACAGTTGCTACTATTTTTACATGTTTTGGGGAGAGCATAAGCCTGCAGCTATGTGCACAGTGAAAAAAGAAACTACAGTTATTTGAAGTGAATAATCTGAATATTTCTCTTTTTGTGGACCAGACAGCATCAGAACCTTTACAATTATTATTATGTTCGTACTGTAATAGGGGTCTCACTCATACACACTTCACAATGTAATGCTATTAAACCAAAACCATAACTTACAATGAGAACACACACACACACACACACACACACACACACACACGCATGCACAGTTCCCTTTCTGTCTAAAAGATAATCACATGCACTTCTGCACTGGCGTTAATGAGCATAATTGCATGTAGGTGCTGAATTCACTTGGATACGGTCCAGCCTGTTCAGAACCTTTGTAATAAACCATATTCATGAGTTCATTCAGGAAAGAGCTTCATTAATAGGAGAAGGCCTCTCTCTCTTTCTTTTCCTCTCTGTATGTCTCTCTCTATCTCTTTCACTTTCCATATTTCTCTATCCTTTTAGTGTCTGTCTTTCTCTATTAATTTATTTCTTTATTTCGCTCTCTCTGTCTTGCTATGATTTTCTCTCCCCCCCTCTCTGTCTGTCTCACTTTCTGCCCCCTCTGTCTCACGATCTGTCTATCTCTCTCTTACTTTCTCAGTCTCTCTTTGTACATCCCTTTGTCTTTGAATGAATATATGAATGAATGAGAAATAAACAGTCAAATAAAGAAAGACGAAAAGTGCGAAAGAATTGAAAAAAAGTAAGAGGGATAGATAAATTGCATAATAAAAGGAGTGAAATACAGAGGGATGGTGGCAATAAGATTGAAAAAGTGTTAATGAGAAATGACAAAAAGAAATAAAGAAGAAAGACAAAGACAGAAATATACAGGGGTTGGACAGTAAAACTGAAACACCTGGTTTTAGCCTACAATCATTTATTGTCCCGATGGACAGTTCTGGTGGAAACAGGAGAGTTGAGGTGCACATTGAATTCTGCCGTGATTTGATCAGCCGTGGTTTTATGTTTTTTGATACAATCCGGGTTAGCACCCGAACATCACTTTCAGACAGCTTTCTCTTACAGCATCCACAGTTAATCCTGTTGGATGTGGTTCGTTCTTCTTGGTGGTATGCTGACATTACCCTGGATACCGTGGCTCTTGATACATCACAAAGACTTGCTGTCTTGGTCACAGATGCACCAGCAAGACGTGCAGCAACAATTTGTGCTCTTTTGAACTCTGGTATGTCACCCATAATGTTGTGTTCATTGTAATATTCACACTCTGCTCTTACTGGTGCAATGTGCAATTAATGAAGATTGGCCCCCAGGCTGCTCCAATTTAGCCATGAAACCTCCCACACTAAAAATGACAGGTGTTTCAGTTTCATTGTCCAACCCCTGTAGCTTGGATATGGGGGGAAGAGAAGAACAAAAGAAAGAGAACAAAAGAGAGACAGAGAGAAATAGAAAAGGAAAGAGAGAAATGAGATAAGACATTTATGAATGAAAAAGAACAAAAAACAGGATGGATTTGATATGGATTTGTTTACTCTGCTTGAGCCTGAGAAAATAAATATAACAAATAACAGACATCCCACCTCTCACCAAGTCTACTGCATTTTAATAGGGGTCCATTATTCCTGCGAATTACATACATGTTTTATATATGCAATATAAATCAATATACCTGCAAAAAATGATCACTTGCTCATTTTCTCATAAAATGGGAAAGCTGCAATGGCTGCCATTAAAAAAAAAAAAACCTTCCAGTCTAATGACTTTGCATTTATTCAAGTGCAAAAAACAAATAATGCATTATATGGGAATAATGTAAACTGTATAATTATAACTCTATCAAAGTATTAAAGTGTTTAAAATAAAAAAGCAAGATTTTACCACCTTCCACCTATATTTAGATGCTGGATGAAGGTTATGATGCCTTCGTCTGCCAAGATATCATCTGTAGATGTGTTTAAAGGCCGGCTTAAATCCCTTCTCCTCACCATCACTGGAAACACCTTTGATGCTGTGACTCAGCGCATTAACATCTTAAATGGTCTGAGCATGTGGCTACTGTTACAGCTAAGCTAAGTTCAAAGCCTCACTTCCTGTCATGAGTGAAAACAGATTTGTGTTCCAAGAAGTGACTTCATATCTATGTACACGGATATTTCAGCCCCTGATGAAGTGTCCAGACCCCCGGCAGAGTCCATCAGCCTGACCATTCTGATTACTGCTGCAGGACCAAACTCTCAGAGAGTAACTTTACGAACCTTCAAAAAGGTGCATAATTACACAGCAACTGCATTCCCAGTGTGTTTCCACATTTCAAGTGCATTTAACCCCATTAACATGCTTTGCCTGTATACAGGCTACAGGTGTAGATGATACAAAACCCTTTTTTCTGCAGTAAAATAGCTTATTTAAGTTCTAAAAATTTGAGGGCTTTGAAATCTTCTTCAGGACACTTGGAGAAGCTGCCTGTTTTCTCTCTACTCCACTTAATAATTCCAGATCAGTAACAAGAATCAACCCAGACAATTGGCAAAAACCCCGGCCTGTAAAAGGGGTTAAATGCAATAGTGGATCATCATTGCATTCACACATATAGCATTTCATTCTTTATTTTTTTGTGTGTTTTTGCTCAATGAGTGCTCAATGAGTTTTATAGTCTCAAAAAGTATATATATATATATATATATATATATATATATATATATATATATATATATATATATATATATATATATATATACATTTTTTTTTGCTGGACCTTTATTACCTTTATTACCTTCTCCAGAAAGTTAAACTTATATTCTACAAAAATAAAAAATAAATCAAGGTTATACATCATTGTGTTGATTCACTGCATAAATATTTGCCAGGGTATCTGTAGATACTTTAAAAATATATATATATTTATTAAGATCTCAATTAATTTATCTAAAAATAAGACCTTACTTTGTCTTAAAATGTCTTAAAAATTGTGCAGACAGAAAGCACTGTTTTGCTTTTATTTTTGCACATTGCATTTTCCAGTGTTCAAATTTGATATCCCATTTAGTTTTGTTTAATTATTGGGTTGTTAAAAATACAATGATGGTGGGGGATTAAGCAGGTTGAGGATGTAGTTGGAGAGATTGGCTGTGTCCCTAAAAGTGTGCCTCTTTAAAACTGTGCGCCCTTTTAGAATTCTTGCCCAATAGCACTGCGTCACCAGAGTGTAGACTCAGGACTTTAGGAGCAGTGCAAGGTGCAGAGATGTACTGAAGAACTAAATGCTACAAAAGGTTAAGGCTTCTAGACCCCCCTATACCAACATCGTCTATGTGTTTGAGGCTCTTTGAAAATATGTAAACCTATAGACCCTGGACCCCCCTGATATATTGTTTTTAACCCTTTTTTTGGGGGGGGGGGGGGGGGTTCACTTCTTAATTATTAGTAAATTAATAGTTGATCAGAACCCACCTGTTTGTGCCTTGATTAAAGCTGTAAATATATGCAGGAATTTTGAATATTTGCACATTATATTTATGCCCCATAATTTAATATTACATTAATTTTACACAAATGAATCAGATATTAAATGAAGAGTAAAAAGTACAAATGGGAGTTCATGACCACACACACAGCTGCATCAAATATTCCACATTTTGCGTGGTTCTAAATCAGGGCTGCGGTACAAGTATCCTCTGGAGTCTTCCTCTCCTTCGGAGGACAGTGCTGTGTGAACATTTTTGTGTGAACGTGGGGTAACAGCAGGAGTGGTTCTCTGACCGATGGGGAGTATGACCTCCGCTCAGTGTTGGTCAGTGCTAAAGCAAACAGTGTCCTGAAAGGCCCACTCATATTTTTAGCTTGTGATTGCTTTTACATAACTCATGAGTAATTATAGCCCATTGATCACAGCTCAACCATGACCAACTGGTCTGGGAGATCTGGGAAATAAGAAGAATGACAGACGACTGCACTGTGATGTTATTACTCTCACAGATTTAGACCATTGAGCAGACAGCTCGTATTCACAGGTCGCTTCAGGAGAGTCTGTGTCCGGAGTCTCTGGGGTGCGAGTGTAAGGGTTTTTTTTTTTTCAGACCCAGGAGCACTTTCTCTGTAAGGTTGATACATTTGGTCCAGGGGCTCTATTTTAGTGATCTATATGCAGTTTGGGTATATGCGCATCATGCAGCTCGATTTAGGGCATGTCTGTGTGTCTTTGGTATCGTAAAGACGCAAAAAATACGCCTTGCGCAGCTCGAAACACACAAAAGACATGAACTAATTCTCTTTATTAATCATGGGAGTGTTTTGGCCGTAACATGAAATAAACCAATCAGTGTTTCACTTAACCAGTCCCTTTAAGATGCAGGTGAACTCTGACTTTGGAGCATTGATATCTTAAAAAAAGACGGATGGATGATAAAGTTATTCGAAAACAGATAAGGTGGAAGAAGAAGAAGAACATATTGCTTTGTGATTTGTAATGCCAGGACGTTGCTAGATGTTTGCTAGGAAGTTGCTATACACTCTAAAAAACAGAGGTACGATATGAATACTTTTTTGTACTCAAAGGTACACTCTTCATAATTGTACCCTCAAAGGTACAATACTGGTCTTACAGTACAGGGTCAATACAGTACAATACAGGTTCAGATTAGTTCCCTCTGAAGTACAAAGTCATTTCTAACAGCAATAAGTACAAATTTGTACCATTTACCCAGCCAAAGGGTACATTCAGTATTCTGCATCACTGTACTAATAAACAATATGTATTTTATTTGCACATTTTTTATTTAAAAGCCAGACAATTTTGGACCATCAAGTTTTTGAGCCATATTCAGTTGATGATAATGTTTATAATTTTTATAATCTTTACTGGCACAAAAGCCATGGGGTCATTTTTTGTACATCAGTGTAAGGTACAGCCCCAGCGACAAGCTTTGTACCCTTTTAAGTGCAAATCTGTACTTACTTTTCTTAGTGTGTAGAACGCCCAATGGTAAAAAAAATTCTGCCTCGAGGGGTTGCTCAGGTGTTGCCAAAAGTGGTACTTGTGATAGGTGATACTATAAAATACTTTATTCACTTCATCAATATTTGCAAAGGTATCTGTGGATATTTAAAAAACCTTAAATTAATTTATCTTAAAATAAGACCTTACTTTGTCTAAAAAACTCTTTAAAATGTTACAGACAGTATTTAGCTTTTATTTTCACATATTGCATTTTCCAGTGTTCCAATCTGATATCCCATTTAATTTTGTTTAACATATTGTTTTGTAAAAAAAAAAAAAATACAATGGTGCCATTTAATGAATGATTAGTAATGCTAAGATGTTGCTAGATGTTTGCTAGGCACTTGCTATAGAATCCCAGGTGGTGAAAATTGTGCCTCAGGGGGTTGCTCAGGTGTTGCCAAAAGTGGTTCTTGTGATACACCATGTTGACGGACAGGGGCAATTCTAGGATCAGAGGTTTCGTCTCACCAGTCTCCCTTAGAGTTTCCAGGAGAACTATAATCAATTAGAACTCATTGTGAATTTTCAGGACATTTGATCACTATTCTATTTTTCTGTAACATTAATTATCCGATACACAGGCAGACCGTGATAGTTTAGCATCTCGCAGCATTAGCTTAATAAATAAAAAAAAGGTTGTGTGATTTTATGTGTGTGGGGAGGGAAGGCTGTATGATTTCTTTCTTAAAATTCTGTTTAATAACATACTTTCTTGAATTTAAATGGTTTTTGCTTATCCGAGACAAGCTCCTATTAAAAAAGACAACAAAAAAAACAACGAAACAGTGTTTTATGCTTTCAATTTTTTGTGTGCTGGAACTCCTTTTAGGGGTGTTTGAGCACCCTTTTAAAACAGGTTAGTGATGCCCCTGGTAATGGATGGGTATTACAAGCGTATTGGTATTTGACAAAAATCAAAAACGTATGCTCCTTATTTATTACTATGGGGGAAAAAAACCTTGCAGGAAAAAACTCAGGCAGAGCTCATGCATCTGATTTAAAAGCGGTGTTCAAGCATGCATCATAAAATCAGGCCAAACTTTAGAGGTGGAACAGAGTAGATAGCTTGAAAACTGTGGGATAAGTTATTCTGTGAAAATCCAGCAGAAAAATAAGAAGAGAGACAGTAATGCACAGCCAACATACCTGCTGTATAGAGACTGAATTAATCATTTTATGTCGAATGGTATAATAGCAGTGACAGGAAAAGTAACAGTGTATAGTAGTGATGTGACTACAGGTATATTTGTTCAATACTGCAAATAATAATTATCCTAATTGGTTTGACTACAGAACTAATATGTTTAGGGAAATATTGATTTTTCTGGTTGAACTATGATATGAAAGCATATGATGTTTGGTAACAGTTGCGTATCACCGTTAGCTGGAGGCACTGTGCAGGCAGATCCACCAGCTGGCCAGGGAAGGGAAGTCATTAGCAATCGGATCACCAAGCACACGGTGTGCGTGAGACAGCGTGCCAATGACGGTGCATGTGCTCATTCCAAAGGAAGCGTCTGTGTGTGTGTGTGTGTGTGTGTGTGTATGTGTGTGTGTGTGTGTGTGTGTGTGAGTCAGAGTAATGGTGATTTGTTCCTTCTGTTGAAATGCACCATTAGAGCAGCATTGTGTATTAAGGAAACTGATACAGTTTATATGCAATACATGATAATAGAGGCCAATTTCGATGCAGGGTTGCAATATTGCAGTGTTGTTGCTATGGTGTTGTTAGGTGGCTGCTGTGGGTTGCTAGTTGGTTACTATGGTGTTGGTAAGTGGTTATTATGTTGTCGTAGGTGGCTGTTATGGTTTCTTAGAGGTTACTTTCTTTTTGTTAGGTCACTGCAATAGATTTTCAAAGTGGTTGCTGAGTGGTTGCTGTGGATTTGATACATGGTTGTTTGGTGCTTGCTATGATGTTGCTGAGTGGTTTTAATGGTATTTTATACCATTAAAATTACTACTATTTTCATTATTTTATTATTTTACCATTTCTCCTTTATAACAATATGCTATATATGTAATTGTGTCTTGATTTTTGTTGTTTTTGTAAAGTTTAAAAAATTTTACTTTTTTGTAATCAATACATTATTAGCAATATCAATTTAGCTGGGCCAATTGAGAAAAGTGCAGGGAATCAGCTCACAGATACCTCATGCTGACGTAGGAATGAGTGGAAAGAGCGCCATCTACCGACATAGAGAGAGCAAGACCAATTGTGCTCTCCTAGGGCTCCTGCAGCTGATGGCAAGCTATATGACCAGGATTCGAACCAGCAATCTCCCATTTATAGTGGCAGCACTTTAGACCACTGGACCACTTGGTACCTCTGCTGCAAAGATTTAATTGCCTTCAGCAACAAGGATTAGTGAGGTCAGGATATTGGCTTTATACCCCTCTAGCCCACACCTGCCATCAATTTAGAATGTTGGCACATTAAAGTTGTGTGCCTATGAGTGTTCAATTTATCAGTTCACAAATCTCATCTCAAATTTCACTTCTTAGCATTTTTAAGGTCTTTGCTTTCTTACTTTTGCATGCTAATGATTTTAGGTCACAGCTCTGTATATAAACTTAGGAAAGTAGTTGCTAAATTGATTTTATCTTCTGAATATAATATTTTACTTTCATGGAAAGAGCACCACAGCCACCATCTTTAACTGTATAGAAAAACTATTTAATGAAAACGTTTTTAATGGAGTGTTTCAGTGGCCTGTTCTTTTAGCCTAAAACATATATCATTCTATCAAATGTAGAACCAGGAAGTAGAATATTTAAATCTGACTGACTTGTATCTAGTGTATGTAACATTCCATATACTTCTGTATTGATTGCTTTATGTAGTTTATAACATCTTTTTAATATCACTGGTGTTTATTGTTTATGGAGTTATAATGTGCTATCAACAAATGTTTATTTTTTTTTGCTGAGATTGATTAAGTTTTCCTGTACATTGTAATTATTTTGAAAGCAATAAAACATTAAATCAAACTACTTTTCCAAGAAAAACATAAAAATGATAGCATATTTAATTGTGTTGTACTGGAATGGAACTTCAGAAAGGGAAAGGGCTCTAATGTTTTCCCTTCTTAATACTCGATTTGTATGGATGTCTGCACTTACCATAAAGTGTACTTTCCCTCCACCAATTTTCCAATCACTGCCTCCTCTAAGTCTCAGTTCAGCTAAAAATGAGAAAATGGCATTGACTCTGCGTTCCCAGGTGATTATGGGAAGACACAGATTGAAGTGTCAAGGAAAAGCGCCAACCGCCATCGCCATGACCCAATTGTTTTTCCAGTATATCGACTGTTCTGACATGGGGTTCACATGCACCTGTTCCCAGCACCAGTGGATATCCAAATGAGAATCTATTGCATGTGATGAAGCCTGATGTTCTGGGGTCAAAGTTGCATCGTTGCATTCGATCAATGCGAGGATCAGACCGTCAGCGGGGCGCAATTTTCCCTCTGTGCTTACCCTTGTCAAGCCCATCAGATGGAAGGCGTCCAATCAGGCTGGACGGGGACGGCCCTATCCTGCCACCTCCGTCTGCACTGGAATGGAGGTCCAAAGTGAAATTAATTCAGTTTTTCCCTCCAGGGCTTTGCTTACCCACCGTATGAGGTGCTGGCTGTAGCCTTGGTAACCCGACTGCTGCTGCTGCTGCTGTTTTTCCCCTCTGAACGCAGGAGAGATTGACCTGCCAACCTTTATCTGAGAACTAATTTCTTTATGCAGCCTCTTCAAACTATCATGGGCTTCAATTTGGGCAAATTATGAGAGGAACACATTCAAATGGAAGGCATTAGCTGGAGGTATTGTGGTGGAACTGAGAAGACACAGCAGAGAGGAGGAAGTGAAGGAGAAAAGGACGAGCACCGTCTCGCTCGGACTCATCGACTCACGTCCGTCTGCTTCACCATGAAGCTGCAGACAGATTGGCATTGGAGAGAAAAGAGTGTGACTATCAGATGTTTGTGTGCCGGCGTCTGGCAGGCTCAGGGTGAGCTGCTGAAAAGTCACTGAATCAATATCTAGTTTGCTTTAGATAAATTCTCAATACAAGGGTCTATAAAACTTCAATTACAGCCACATTACCTCACCGGTAGTTCTTCAGTGGTCTTTGAGACTTGCAAATGTACTGGTTTTATAGCTGTGCCTTTATTTTACACACAATGTAACAAATATAAAGCTCAGGCCCATTAAAAATTATGAGTTTCTTTGATTTTACCAAATTGAAAACCTCTGGAATATAATCAAGAGGAAGATGGATGATCACAAGCCATCAAACCAAACTGAACTGCTTGAATTTTTGCACCAGGAGTGGCATAAAGTTACCCAAAAGCAGTGTGTAAGACTGGTGGAGGATGAAAACTGTGATTAAAAACCAGGGTTATTCCACCAAATATTGATTTCTAAATTCTTAAAACTTTAATGCTCTAAATGGCAACATGTTTATTTGGAATTTGGGATAAATGTTGTCCGTAGTTTATAGAATAAATAAATGTTCATTTTACTCAAACATATACCTAAAAATATCAAAATCAGAGAAAATGATTTAGAAACTGAAGTGGTCTCTTATTTTTTTCCAGAGCTGTATATATATTTCTTATTTATTTAGGGTTTCGATTTGTTTGTGATTTTTTTGGGGGTCGAAAAATACTTAGACAGTTTTACAAAACTCAAAGCAATAAGATCTGCTTGAAGACACCCCACTTCTCCCACAACTCGCGGGATTCTCACACAAATTCAAAGCAGTTTCCTGATGCCTAATCCATCCCCCCTAAAAACACTACATAATTGTAATAATATTTACAGTGGTTTAATAATAGATATATGTCCTTTCTACAATGTGCAGGGTGGCATGTCGAAAATGAGCTTTCACTGGCTCATTATTTTTCAGCACAGAGGCCACATATCGTACCATAGTTTTAACACTGTCAGAGCAGAAAACAGTGTGGTTTAGTCATAGTTTCCTTTTTAAAAATGAGATGTTTCCATTCTTTAGGAGACTGTAACCGGGTTAGCTTTTAGCTTTGCCACCACTCAGAAAAGCCAGGCTCATAAGTCTCTGCGGTAGAAACCTGCATTGCCATAACTTAACTTGTTTAGAGGTGATGTGCTGCTCTTCAGTATCAACAACATTCTATTCTTGTGTAAGTAAATGTAAGTTGCCATGTTTTATGTCATGCTTTTCCAGCTTTGCCTAGGGATTTTCAAGGATCTTTCCTAAACTGATCTGGGAGTGTGTAAATTTGAGGGATGTAAATACAAAGCAAGTAAACACTCATTTGAAACAGTTTTAGGATTTTTAAACAAAAAATGGTTTTCATGTTTTCTAGCTCTGTCTTGATTATATATTTTCTTTTTTTGAGGCGTTGTCAAAAATATTTACACACAGATTAAATGCACGATAAACCGTCTTGGTAAATACAGTATCTGTCCGATTCCTGTCAAACCTTGCAAACAGATAATTGTGCCCTGCTCTCTCTGACAGTGATGAAGAGGGGTGACGATTTCCATGCAGAATGGTCTTCTCTTATTATGCTGTTTAGAAGGATTTTTGATTTAAATTGCATAGTGGCTGAGGTTCTCGCTGGTAAATAAGCCTGTAATGCTCTCCTCACTGTCTGGTCCTTGAAAGCTGTAGTCAAAACATTTCTGGTCCACTTCTGTTCTGAAGAGTATTGACACTTCTCGGAAGCGAGGCAGACTTCACACTGCACTGAATGCAGTTATAAAGGCATTTAGTCAAGGAGCTGATAATAATGGGTGAAGGCTGCATAACTATAATACACGAGGAGATAACAGAGGTCCAAGCACGAATTGGGTTTCTTAGGTAACATTTTATTCGATTTTTCTAGTGTTTACCAGTAAGTAGAAATATATACAGCATGCAGACATATATACAGCATTTACAGTCCTGCAGCATCTGTCTTGAGATTTGTTGCTTTTATAAAATACATAAAATTAAGGATAATTTAGCATTTTTTTCAAAATGATAGAACAATAGATTATCTGTTCAAATGAACAAAAATGTTACCAGAAAGACTCTCAAGTCAAGCATTCACTAAAATATTAAAAATATCTAAAAAAAAAAAAAAAGAGGGTCATTTAAATGAACATTAATAAAACATACAGTTCTTTTTATTTGACCAAATCAAAAATGTAATATAACCAAGAGGAAGATGGATGATCACAGGCCATCAAACCAAACTGAACTGCTTGAATTGTTGCACCATGAGTGGCTTTAAATGATCCAAAAGCAGTGTGTAAGACTGGTGGAGGAAAAACTGCTATTAAAAACCAGGGTTATTTCACCAAATATTGATTTCTATACTCTTAAACCTTCATAAATATAAACTTTATAAATATGAATTTCTGAGAAACAGATTCAGAAACAGAAGTGGTCTCTTAGTTTTTTTTTTTACAGAGCTGTATATAGCATATACAGTCCTGTAGCATTTGTCCTGCGATTTGTTGCTTTTATAAAAATGATAAAATTAAGGGAAATTCAGCATTTTTTCAAAGTGTTACCAAAAAAACTCTCAGGCATTCAGTTAGTAAGATATAAATAATATCTAAACAATCATTTAAGGTAACACTAATAAAACATATTTGCAGTAGACCCTGTCTTCAGCCCAGATACTAACCCTTTTGCTGGACCTTCTGAGACGCTGTCCTACTTTGATGGAAGCTGTGAATGCAGATAACATGCCCACATGGTGCCTTTATAAATAACTGGCTACTGGAAAGTTTTATCCATTGATTCCAAATTGGCCTCATATATGAATACCCACCATCAGTCAGTGATGGGCTGCATCAGGATCAGTAATCAGCAACATATATGGGTAGATGGGACTAATGTGAGATTAAGTTGGGCACATATGTGCAAAAAAACGTACTTAGATCCCATACCGACCTGGAACCCATCTAGCTTACGGTACATGGCAACCATGTTGAGCTCCATGTGAGCATATGTGCTGTGAAGAATACCCCCTGGGCAAGCAGGTGGGACTAAACCGGTGGCTCTACCAAAAGAGGAGACAGACACCAGATTGGTTATTATGTCACAATCAGAGATTCACCCACCTTTACTCACCTTCCCCCCTTTGCATACAACCTTTGACTTGTATCCTTCTGTCGCTGTGTCATGGGATTGGAATCTAAATTGCAGTAGTGTTTTCAGGTGTATCACACATTCAAAACACTCTGGGCCAACTTTATAGCCTGGCATGTAAGCTTGGCTCTGTTGGTCTGTTGATTTATCAAGATAATATCAGTATCGATATTCTGACTCTGACTTATCTAATATTGTATTATAAGGAAAGTTCTTATCAGAACAGCACGGCTGAACTTTGTACAAGTAAATAGAAACCAGTGGATAAATAGAATTGTCCAGAAAACATGCCAATGAGGTGCCTGTGTGGGTAGTTCTATTGGAAACCATGTTTGGCCCACATATGGAGACCCACAAGGGTCAGTATTGGGACAGAAGGGGTTAAGCATTGCGTTAAGCAGGGTTGTACACTGCATTGTGGGCAGATAACAGAAAACACGTTCTGTTTACTCTTGTATTAAATGTGTATCAGATCTGTCTCTAATCAGCTGTGAGTGTTTTGTCTGGTTCAGCAGTGTTTTTTTGCCTTGGAACTCTCCCATGAATGCCATTTTCCAAGTCTTTGTGTACCATTGAATCATTGACACTCTCTGTTGACTGAGGCAAGTAAAGCCTGCAGTTTTTTTTAGATGGTGTTCTTGTGTTTATGACCTCCTGGATGAGTTGTCCGTGCCCTTTTGGAGTAATTTCATTATGGCCTGGCACTCTTTTTTTACATAGGGCCAGGTTAGTTTGAATAGCTTTTTTCTTAATAAATGAAACCATCATTTTAAATAAGCCTTTTGTGTTTATCCAGGTTATCTTTGTCTGATATTAAACTTTGTGTGATAATCTGAAAAATTATGACAAAAACAAAGCAAAAACAAATGTTTTAAGGGTTAAAATACTTTTTCACAGAACTGTAGCATCATCAAACGGCATGGACATTTTCTTAAAGTCTTTTTAAAGACATATTTCTGACTGGAAGTAGTCTTCTCATTACTATGTAAGTTCTTGTCACACATTAAAATTCCCAAATGCCACGGCAAGTTCAACACAACACAAACTTAACGGAAGACAATAACCTTGAAGTCAATTGCTAATGTGCCACTCAACATTAGCTAAACAGCTACGCTTAGCACAGCGAACCTGAGACATCTGTTTAATTATAGAATTAATTAGTCTTGTAACTCAGGACACTTCAGGAGAACAACATCGGCACATACCCTAATTAACACTGGGAGACCGCATTTTAAAAAGGCTCAAACAAGTCACAAGCTAAAGACCCTTTTCTCTTAGCCTTAAACACACTGTGGGTCTTCCTTTTATTTAACTCCACTTCAGAAATTAGAAATGCTGTATTAATACTGAATAGGGCCTGTTGTAGCTCTTATTTCTTTTAGGGATTCTGATCCATGTTTACATAATTGCTTCACACAATTTCTCCCAAACCTGTTCATATTTTTAGTGATAATTCTTCACCTATTGTGGGAATTTGTACAGTGTCTGAACTTGATTTTCATTAGAAACAAGAAATATAGGCATATTGATAATACCAGATGTCAGTATTAGCTTTAGCCAGTATTAGTCTATCAACTTGATCACAGCTTGCAACTTGCTCCCCTCAATATCACAATACTTTAAAGCTGATGTCTGTAAGTGATTTGGGGGATTTAGGGCCCTCTCTGGTGAGAATGGGTAATTGCACCGAGCATGTGGAAGAATCATTAGTTCAACTGATTGGGTGTGATGCAGTCTCCTTTCGAAGCGGATGAATCCGATTCTAGGTTATGTTCAGTCAGAGAGAGAGAGAGTGCTCAGTCAGAAACTTCACTTCAACTACACACTTACACGGTTTTATTATGACTGAATGAGCTTCCGAGCTTCCCCTTCTGAAGTCTCCAATGCTCCCCCAACCGCTCGTGTTCAGTAAAACTGAGCTTCTTTCAGAGGCTGAACATGTGATGTAAGTACGTAAAGGCACGTGACGTGGCCAGAAGAACTCCTGCGAAAAGCGACCAACACCCCAGTTTTTAGAATTAATATATTTTGCTTAGCATGGATGATTGTTTCAGCATACTGGTACCATTAAACACAATGTTTTGTCCCTTTTCCACTCAGAAAGGCTTCTGCTTTCAGTTTAGAAACAAAATAATATGGACTGCCACTTTAAATTTTACCAAAAAAATGAACGCTATTTGTGAAGGGTTTTTAACTGAATTTGACAGAACACAAATGGCATAAAAAGTTGGTCATTTTAAATGATCAAATAATTTTAGATTAAAGTTTCCTTTTTGCGCTGGTTACTTACCGTATTTTTCGGACTATAAGGCGCACCGTATTATAAGACGCACTATCAAAGAACGCCTATTTTCTGCTATTTTTCCATACATAGGGCGCATCGCATTATAAGGCGCGTTAAGTGACACTAGAAAGGGTGCCTATATCAAAGTGAACAGGGGTGGCGCCATGTTTCCCTTCCCCCACCGGGGGTGGTCGCTTGCCGGTGGAGCGTCTCAGTATACAAATCTAGCTATTTCAAAGTCAAACGAGTGCTGGATATTAATCTACACAGATTCCTCTCCTGAAAACTGTTTATTTGGGTGAGTAACGTGCTTCAGTTTATTTACAGTAAGCTTAGATTTCCAGATGTCCACTAAGGCTTGCTGCACCAGCGTTAGCATAGCTATCCGCTAGCACGCTAGCTAGTCACCTAAACTAGTAAAGTTAACCCAAACTTAAACGACAGCGTTACACTGAGTAATCCTGCGTGTTCTGGTAAGACAGTGAGATATTAGCTAGCGATTCGTCCCCCGTAGCTTGTTTTAACACGGTAAACAAGCAGATTACAGGCTGATAAAACTCACCTCTGAGAGAGTTAGCGCTTAGCATCTAGCTAATGCTAGCCAGGCAAAGCAGCACAGACTTACAGGCCGATAACTCACCTCTGAACGGTGAACGCTTAGCGATTAGCATCTAACTCTAATAATACTGCTCCAGCAGTATTAAAAGTGCTAAATTTAGAAAATACAGATCTCTGAACAGTGAAAAAGCTAGCTAGCTAAGCAGTTAGCATCTAGCTAATGCTATTGCTGCTCCAGCCTCGGAGCGGCACGGCTCTGCACGGAGTGTGTGTTTACTGCTCCTTACACCTGACGGGTAAAATTTAGATAATACTGATCTCTGAACAGTGAATAAGCTAGCTAATGCTATTTGCTGCTCCAGCCTCGGAGCTGCACGGCTCTGGACTCTGTATAGCACTGAAACTCTGTATAACGCTGCACGGAGTGTGTGTTTACTGCTCCTTACAACCTGACGAGTAAAATTTAGATAATACTGATCTCAGTGAATAAGCTAGCTAGCTTAGCGGTTAGCATCTAGCTAATGCTATTGCTGCTCAGCCTCGGAGCTGCACGGCTCTGGACTCTGTATAGCACTGAAACTCTCTATAACACTGCACGGAGTGTGTGTTTACTGCTCTTTACAACCTGACGAGTAAAATCCATACAAAAGGCGCACCGTATTATAAGACGCACTGTCAATTTTTGTGAAAATTAAAAGTTTTTAAGTGCGCCTTATAGTCCGAAAAATACGGTACATGGAACTGACTGTTGTTAAAATGTCCACTCTTAAATAAACTCTACGGTTCAGCCACACACCAAAAGTGTTCTATTGGGTTCAGATTCTTCAGGACTTAATATCATGTTTAATAAAACATGATTTGTGACATGGGACATCCCCAATGTTTGATGGAAGTAGCTATTAGAAAATAGGCAAATTGTGGACATAAAGGGATGAACATGGTCAGCAAAAACATTCAAATACCCTGAGACATCCAAGCCCAAAGATAACACCATGTAAAACTGTCATATTAGCAGCTATTTAACAGTGTTGCACATTGTGAGAAACACATAGAATTTGTTTTGAGTAAAACTCTATATCCCCTTCTAATCACTTATACAGATACAGATTATGCACCCAGCCAATATGCTCATGTGGGGCTTACATGGGTGAAACTAGGTGGGTTCCAGATGGGCAATAATTGTTTGGTTGGTATAAGCAAACCTAACGTGTGCCAGAAAATCCATTCTGCATCATTACACCACCTTCAGCTGCCTGGACTGTGTCTGTTGTATCCATGGAGTTCTTCTGTTGGAGCCAAATTTTGACTCTACCATCTGTGTTAGTGTGTGAATTTAGGATTATTCAGACCACTGCAGCCTCATCCTTCTGTTCTTGACTGACAGAGTTGTAACCTGATGTTGTCTTCTATTATTGTTGCTTATGCATCTCAAGTTTTGAAGTGTCTTCTGCAGAATTTCTGCTTCCATTATGTTTTTGTTTTTTTCGCATAACACCATTCTAAGTAACTCTGGAGTAGGGATGTACAAATATTCATCAACCAAAATGTATTTGAATAGTTTGAATGCAAATGGCAAAAAAAACTATGTAGGTATTTGTCCAAGTGAGAGAAAAGATTATAAGAATAATTCATACAGCAATTATTCACACCATTTTCTTTAAATAGCCAAAAATATATTTATATTTATTTTATTGATGCACTGGTTACAATAAGTTGCAAGATTAATAAAAAAAAAACTGCGAAAAGCCATGTTTGGTAGTAATTTTGTTTGGTTTAAGCCAAATCCCAAGAAATGAGCAGTTCTAGAAGTACTCACACCTCCACTTCTCACATGAACAATTACACCATGCTTGTCAATGAGATCATAGTTTTCCTCATTTTCTGATTTTAATGTTTGATAGTGAATATGCAAACCCTGTCTCTGCATATCATGCATTAAACTCCTGCCACATAATTTTCTGTTTAGTTAATTGCTGGAATATTTTTTAAATAAAATTCTCCAATCGCTGTAGGTTTGATTTTCGCAGTATAAATAAAAAAGAATGTTCTGTATTTCCCATAACAATTCAGAGCTATGTATCTGTTCTGGTATGCTGGAAAATAGAAGTGCAAAGTATGACAAGTTCAATCTTGCAGTACGACACCCTCCAGGCTGCTGTTTTTGGATTGACATATTACTGGCACCCATGAAGCAACCAGGGGAACCAAAAAAAAAAAACCTCTCGGTGAAGAACTAAACGCTGAGACACATGAGAGGTCTGAGAGAAGGGTGTCTGCCTCGTCAGAGAAGCCAGGTCCGAAATAAGATATGGCTTTCCCACCAACGCAACAGGCCAATTTGATAACTTGTCAAAATGTTCCCTTACTGGAAATATGAGCTAGGCTTTAGGTCGCCTGTTTGGCATGTATGGGGAGACCTCTGGGTAATCTCAGAAACATCCTACATAGCTGCGCTCGCAAAGCTCAGAGACACCGCAGACTCGCAGACGGGGTCCGTGTCTGAGCGGGCCTGAGCGTAACTCATATAAAGCATACATATAGCACATATATATGGACATACATACATATGGACCCTTTAGTGTAATGTATGGCTTATTTAAAATATGGCACCAAAGAGGTTCGGATATAGTAGCACTGCAGTATTACATTGATATTACAAGGCAAAGAATCTTATTTTGTACTACACAAGTAAAATTTACTTTAAAAAAGTTTCGCAACTTTCTGCATTTGCTTTTTTTAAGTAAATTTAATTTCAGATAAATTTAAGTAACTTCAACTCAGTTTCAAGACTTAAATGTTACATAGAGAAAATAAGTGAACTGAACTTCAGTCAATCCTTTCTTTTAGTAAACTTTACTTCATTTATTTTTGCTGAATCAATCCTTTCTTTTAGTAAACTTTACTTAATTCCGGCATACAATATTACCTAATTACAATTACTTAATTTATACAATATTACTCAAACAATTTATAATACATAATATATTATAATTCCTGAAATTGAAATATTTTTAGTTAAAACACACATTCAAATATTTACATCAAAGATTTATTTAGTAAACATTTAGTAAAGGATGTATTACATGCCATCCATGTGTTGAGACAGAGTAATATGTGTGTTTTAACTAAAAATATTGAAATTTCAGGAATTATAATATATTATGTATTATATCATTAAAGTCACGCTCAGTAGGTTTTGTGTATTTGTGGATTTGGAGACCTCTCTGGTGAGAAAATGTAATTGCACAGAGTGGAACACTGAAAGGGTATTTTAAATGCAGGCTAATTATGCACATTATATGTGAAAATCTGTGTTTTTAAATATATTGGTGTTTTATTTTTTATTTAATCAATTTGTGGAACGCTGTTCAACTGTAGAAAGTAACACACTCAACACACCTACCAGACCACCCTGTTTTTAGAATGGGCCATGGCAGCACATTGATATCATTAATTAAGATATTTCTCCTTAATGCTTTCAATTTAAAGGAAAACATCTCAGGGACTGCTGCTTTAATAGAAATTGTGTCTAAGCTGTGCATTTTAACAGTGGATTTGCTTATTTATTTATATTTATAAAATGTGGAAAATGAGAGAATGTAAACATTGTCTGTTTTTATGTTCTGGTAATTAGACAGATTTAAAAGGAAGAATAAGATAAAAAAAAATACTTATAAAAATACAATAAAATATAAAGTATAAACGTACAGTCTGTAGTGTGTAATGGAGGTAGTGCACTTAAACACAGTACATCCATTACACACTACAGACTGTACTTTATATTTTATTGAATAGCCATACAGAAAGTGCAAATGCAAAGTTTTATAATAATTTAAATATGCAGTGCAAGCTTGTGCAAAAACTACTAGTGCAAAATAATGTAATGAAATTGCTGAAGCTGAAATGAATACAGCATGATTTTTTAATTGTTTGGGAATTCTTTGTATAATGTATAAACTGATCACTTTAATAAACCTCCCAGTTTCCTGTGACCAGTAATATTCTGACCAGATCATTTTCATGCTTTGCATCATAACGAGATATCCATCTATCTGTCAATATGCTGCACGAATTAACACCGGTTTTTATGTCTTTATTAATATGAATAGGTGAACAGGGTGTGGCTGTATGTACTGAACTTCGTGAGGTCAGTCATGGTTATCTTGCACCTGCTCTATTGTTCCTTGTTTCAGGTAATCAACGCATTAATGTTTAGCCGCTGTGTGCCTGTTCAGTAATAAAGTCTTATTGACCTGCAGCCCTGATGTCTGTATGCAAAGCAGTGTCTACTTCCGTGTTTATATCCTTCTATGCATTCTTATACAGACAAAATTCTTTAAAAACTTCTTTAAAACGTTCCTGCTTCTAAATTTTGATATGCTTTAAGAAGCCATTCATATAGAAAATGCCATTCACCTGTGATCACCAACAGTTAGGTAATCAAACTGTAACACATGAATATCACTAACAAAATTTAATGCAGCTCTGGAAGAAATTAAGAGACCACTTCAGTTTCTGAATGAGTTTGTTAGTTTTGTTATTTATAGGTATATGTTTGAGTAAAATGAACATTGTTATTTAATTCTAAAACTACAGACAACATTTCAAATACCAAATATAAACATTGTAATGTAGAGCATTTATTTGTCAAAAATGAGAAATGGCTGAAATAACAAAAAAGATGCAGAGCTTTCAGACCACAACAAGAAAACAAGTTCATATTCATAAAGTTTTAAGAGTTCAGAAATCAATATTTGGTGAAATAACCCTGTTTTTTAATCTCAGTTTTTATCCATTTTGGCATGTTCTTCTCCACCAGTCTTACACACTGCTTTTAGATAACTTTATGCCACTCCTGGTGCAGAAATTCAAGCAGTTCAGCTTTGTTTTTTCTAACTTGTGATCTTACACCCAGCCAACAGTTTATGTTCACTCCTTGCACCTGCTTTGTTTAAATAGCAACAGAGCCTTTAAATATATCTACGTCGTTGAATGTGGTGGTCCAGGAATTAGGTGTATTACTATCTTGGCAGCGGAAAACACGGTCGCGCCACTGACTGAAATCAACCTAGACCGACGTCAACAGTCAGATGTTCATTGCTATCTTGCCAGTGAACACCAAAAAAAGGGTGTATGCCAAATGCTCATAAACACCAGCTTGTCATGCACTGCAGGATGAATGAGCAGATAATTTTTCTCTGCTGAGAAGTATTTGACCAGATAGTCCAGGTAGCTGCACACCTGAAATAAAATTAGTACATACTTTTTGGACATTTTTCCTGTTGTTACTATAGCATAGACACACTCTCACACCCTAAATGAAGCTGCACGGTTGATGGATGCCTAAAATTGCTGAAATAGGGCCTTTAGGACACATTTAGAATGTTGTGATTAAGCAATAATACAAGAGAGAGTGCTATAACATGCAATATTGGCATTTTAATGTCACTAAAATTGGTAATATTAGACTATAATATGTAATATTGCTATGTTATATCAATATAACATGTAATATTACACTATAATTGCCACTAAAATTACACTATGATATTGGTTTGGCTGCAGTGCCTTAGATCAGCACAGCAGTGCCAATATTACAAGTTATAGCACGAACATCAAATGTATTATTGCGATTATACTACAGTTCCATTATCGCTGTTTATTGAAAGATTTTGAAAATACGATTTGTTTGGTTATAAAAACTTTGCGAGTTAAAATAGTTCCATTGCTGCTCTGTTTGTAGCTGCGCTGTTTGGCCTGTAAGTGCTGCATCGTAGCTAGGTTACCTCTATGTGGCGGAGTAATACATAGAGAGCTTCGGATAGAGTGCATTACCAGCTGATAACGGCACTCATAGAACGTCTCTCAGCCAATCACATTGCAGGATCGGAACTAAATGTGGTATAATAAATAATAAAACTTGTATTTGATGCTCCATTTTTAGGGTTTGTAATTGTGAATTTGCGGGTATTGGGGAGACCCTCCAATCTTCCCATATAGGTAGAACCCCTTCATCCACAATACAGCCAGTTGTCTACACCAACACATGTCCTAAAGGGATGTATATCTCTTGGTTAACTTTGAAGCAGATGATCTACAGCAACAGAAGACCACGTCACATTTCAAATCTGTCAGCCAAGCACAGAAAGCTGAGGCTGCAGTGAGCACAGACCCACCAAAACTGGACAGCTGAAGACTGTTCTGCTGAATCTCCACTTCTGCTGAGGCACACAGACCAAGCTCAGCCTGGTGGAGGTGATGTAATGGTGTGGGAATGCTTCCTTGGCACACTTTGGGCCTGTTAATACCAATCAATTAGGGCTTGAAGTATTATATGACCTTAAGAATACCCTGTGAGCCTGTCTGCACTGTTTCTTTTTTTTCATGTAGTTGCTCAACAACACGCTTTAGGATAAAACAAGTAAGGTGTTTTTTTAAGATGTTCATTTCAATAGAGACTGTTAATAAGCACCTTCAAGCTTCATGACCAAGTGGACACCTAGTTTGGTCGCATAATGATGACATAGAGATCTATGATGACATCTTTCAGTTCCAGAAACCACAAGCATAATTAAAAGCAGACATACTATACACATAAAACATAAAAAAAAGGTTGTGCACTTTCTTGGCCCTTATTAAGACCTCTTTCAACAGCTCTGGCAACCGCTGAGTTGACGTGTCTCTCAGACAGAAGGGACTCCCAGCTGCTTCATGTTCTTCAGTGTCAGATATCAGTGTCAGGACACACTCTTGTGTGCTGACAAAGTGCTAACTTTCACTGACCTCACAAACAGCAGCCAGCGCCCGAGTCAAAGGTCACAGGTTCTGTTTGATGCAGGACTTTAAAGCGCCTTTGATTCACTGCCCCACAAGCATTCACAAGCAACAACTGTTAGTTTTGCTCTTTTTGAAAGTGGATTTGTTTTCAGGTCTCAATAATACAGTGAGATTAGTAGGCTAGTCACTCCTGATTACCTACATTATGAACAAAAGTATTGGGTCACCAGTTCATTCATTGGCAATACTTCTCTGCAGAGACGTGACAGGTCTTTGGTGTTTTTTTTTTTTTACACTACTAACAAGCTTCACACTTTATTGGTAGAATTCTGAGAGCCCTGACATTTACTAGTTCTCTGGGCGCCACCATCTTGAAATTAAGTCACATTATGTCAGCTGAAAAGCACAGATTGCAAAGTGAATTCTGTGAGTTCCACCTGTTTCTGAACATATCTGGTGACTATCTACATGAGAATGCCCCACAACCAAGGGAGTCAAAAGTATTCCCATTCATTACTCAAGTAGAAGTATAGATACTGAGGTTTAAAAATACTTCCATAGAAGTTGAAGTATCACCTTACACCTTTTTATTTAAGTAAAAGTATAAAAGTATTGCTTTTAAAACTACTTAAAGTATAAAAGTAAAAGTAATGAAGTAAAGGGGAAAAATGACCTTATAAACAGAAGCCTAGGCCGCAGTAAAGGGGCCTATAGTGCACTAGAATGGTTCTTTAAGGATGACCCAAACTCACACGTAGCTAAAGGTGGGTAAATACAGGTCCAGAAATTAAAATACATTTGCTAATATGAATCAAAGCCCACCCTATAATGACTTTTGTGGAATTACATTAAATCACAAATACACAAAAAAACTTTTTCTGTACTTCTGTTTATTATTAATGAAATCCACTTAAAGGCATAACAAGACATTATCTAACAGCTGTTTTTATTGCAGTATATTGTCATTGTTGGAATTCATTGTTCCCATCACTGACCTCACGTGTAAAGCTGGTACGAATTTCTCGATGCCCAATGAGGCGAAAGCTGGGGTCAGTGAAGCTGCTGCTGACTGCAGGACATTTCTAAACAGGCATCTGAACTCAAGCCTAAACAAAGTGAAAGACCTAATAACAACCACAACCAGCTGCTAACAACAAACACAACACGTGAAACATGCTTTCAAAATAAACGTTTATTTTATATAACTTTCTGCTTTTTCTGCTGTATCATTTTTTGGGGGGACCAATCCACCTATTTCTGATCCCCCCTGGCTCCTACAGCAATCAGCCCACCAGTGTTTTAGCTCAACACACCATTATAAATTCCTCCAGTACCTCCAGGACTACCATAAATGCTACTCCCACCAAAGCCATGCTATGGTACTTTATTTATATTTGGCACCCACCAATATCACACTCATAGTAGTCAGATATGGTGATGCCAATTTCTGTCATTTTCACAACTCTGCTTGGATAACGGAAGGACGTTATTTTGCTTTACTTTGGACGAATCATAATCAAGTCAGGAGTCATTAGTTCTGAGTCTCAAGTCAGTTTCTGAGTTCCCCCCTCTGACAAAAGACGCATACCAGATGCAGATAAAGTTTTTTTTAACGCACATTTATAGCAACATTTAAATATTCAACCCTTTTTGTTCACACTGTTTGTAGTTATATGTTGATCTTGGCTGTTTAAAGAGCAATGCCACAGAAGAAGCACTTCATAAACTATTCTATACCACGGTATCATCCTAGAAACATACGTTCACCTCATGTCTGCTTACAAATATAGCTCTGGAAAAAAAGAGACCAATTAAAAATTATGAGTTTCTTAGATTTTATCAAATTAAAACCTCTGTAATATAATCAAGAGGAAGATGGATGATCACAAGCCATCAAACCAAGCTGAGCTGAACTGCTTGAATTTTTGCAACAGGAGTGGCATAAAGTTATCCAAAAGCAGTGTGTAAGACTGGTGGAGGAGAACATGCCAAAATCAGGGTTATTACACCAAATATTGATTTCTGAACTCTTAAAACTTTATGAATATGATATTGTTTTCTTTGCATTGTTTGAGGTCTGAAAGCTCTGTTTTTTTGTAATTTCAGCTATTTTTCATTTTCTGCTAAATAAATGCTCTAAATGACAATGTTTTTTATTTGTAATTTAGGAAAAATGTTGTCTGTAGTTTATGGAATAAAACAACAATGTTTAATTTACTCAAATGTATACCTATAAATAGCAAAATCAGAGAAACGGATTCAGAAACTGAAGTGGTCTCTTATTTTTTTCCGGAGCTGTATATAGGAGCGTATAGCTGTTTATTGAGCTGGGTGCTTATTGCATGGCTTGTTGTATAAGCTTTCCTTTTTCTTTGTGGGCCTGTGTCTCTATCTCAGCCTGCCAGGAGAGCAGACTCCTCTCAGAACCTCCAGGAGCACATGATTGATGATTATGAAATCTAGTTTTTCCTCCCAGTAGAGAATACTCTGTTATTTTCTACTCCCTTCAATGGACCCATTAGCCTCAACACCAGCGAGTGCTCCATCCTGCTGGAGAGCTTCAGTGTGAGGTGGGGTGGGGTGGCTGTTTTTTTTTTTGTTTTGTTTTTCTGTAGTAAAGAAATCACTTGGAGTTTCTGGAGTACAGACGTCTGCCTACATTATTCCACCAGCTTGAGTGGCTCTGGCTTCAGGAATGATAATGGGGCTACAGGAGACTCTGATGCTGTTCTATTTGATTTGGACTGAGGCCTCGGTTGCAGAATTTGCCTTCACAAATGAATCAGCAGTCAGAAAGGACCAATCAATGAGGAGTCGGAGTGTTTCTGTCCTCATTTGCCTTTCATTCCACACCTCACAAAGACCTGACTATAACGGAAGGCTGTAAAACGGTGATCATTAACATCTGGGACGGAGAATCGATGCTGTTGGTTGGAACTGGTCGGCATGGTTTACAAATGTGGGCATTGTTTCACGGCCTTGTTTTACTGCACCCTTATAGAGAATGCAAATAAGTTCCTTGGGTTCCGTGCAGGTATTGATTATGATAAAGCAGGATGTTTGGTTTGAATACAACATGGCTGATTATGCCCGTGAAGAAAGACACAGCAAGATCAGGGCCGGCAAGGACTTCAGGAACATTTGCTGACATATCCCAAAATATCTGTCTTGATTACAGAATATCGACTGTTCCGCTAAAGACTCCGGAGATGAAGCATTAAATAGTCCCTCCTGCATCAAGTGTCCCAGATGTGTACAGGTGGAGGTTACGGAAAGGTGGCTGCTTCTCTTTCTTTTGTCCTTTCTCTATTTTTTATTTTTTTGCCTTCAACCTTTACAGAAGAGGTGAACGTACACACAGCCTGTTCTTATAATAAATTTCCAAAGTTTTCACAGCATTGCTACTATAGATCTTCAAAGCATGGAGAGTGAATTCTGCAGTAAACCTGTATTATAGCTTTTTTTTTTAGCAGTTTAAATAAGAACCCGTATCCAAGAATATTTACAGCTCTGGTACAAATTAAGAGACACTTCAGTTTCTGAATCAGTTTATCAGATTTTGTTATTTATAGGTTTTATGTTTGAGTAAAATTAACATGGTTGTTTTATTCTATAAACTACGGACAAAATTTCTTCCAAATTCCGAATAAAAATATCGTCATTTAAAGCATTTATTTGCAGAAAAAGAGAAATGGCTGAAATACCAAAAAAAAAAAAAAGATGCAGAGCTTTCAGACCTCAACTAATGCAAAGAAAACAAGTTCATATTCATTTTTTCAAGTTTTAAGAGTTCAGAAATCAATATTTGGTGGAATAACCCTGGTTTTTAATCACATTTTTTTTTTTACATTTTGGCATGTTCTCCTCCACCAGTCTTACACACTGCTTTTGGGTAACTTTATGCCCCTCCTGGTGCAAAAATTCAAGCAGTTCAATTTGGTTTGATGGCTTGTGATCATCCATCTTCCTCTTGATTAAATTCCAGAGGATTTTAATTTGGTAAAATCAAAGAAACTCTGACAACTTTTCCAGAGCTGCATATCATCCATAATTGTATATAAAAATAGAAGCTCATATGTAGCTGCAATCTAGATAGAAAAGCAAACAGTCATTTTTAGCTTAAGAGAAGTAATGTATGCTAGTGGTCGGTTAATTAGCTAGCCTTTTTCAGGTCATACCTTTCAAGAACTAAACAGTCACTCTTTGAAGATTTAGTAACTAATTCTAAGTGCAGACACAGTTGATACACATTGCTGGTTTGCTGTAGGCATCTTGTCAGGCAGGGAATGACATTTTCTCTACATGACAGGTAATCATGTGAGCAGGAAGCTTATGATGCTCAAACATCAACACCAGTGTAGATCTGCTTGTAAACGACATCAGCAAATTAGTTTCTTCTCCATCTTCCTCACAATGACAGAACTGACTGAAGCTTCCTTTCCCCAGATCTTCTCCTACAGTTTCAGTCTGCTTGTATGGTTTAATGCAACAGTAATTCATTTATTGCAACAGTGTACAGTCATGTGGTATATGTTACTAGATTGGTCTTACTGAAGCTGATGGTGAGTGATGGGTTTTTAATGAATGACGATGTTTGTAAGTGTAGATGTAAAACACAGCAGCAATATTGAAACAGGTTATTGTTTTATTGAAAAATTCTAAAACATAGTTTTAGGATGCTGGGTTGTTAACAAATCATCTTACTGGATTCCTTCTTTCTTCTTTTGTCATACCCGCATAAGCCCTGTCTGGGCAGGATTAGTTTCTCAGGGGGGCATCTGTGAAAATTTTTTCACGCTTCTACTCAATGATAAAACTCTTGCATCCGGACTGTAATTGAAAAACAGGAGGATCAGTGAGTTTTTAGGCTTTCTCGATTACATGACATTGCGTTCAGTAGCTCCTCCATTTCCACTCGCTGTTGTGTTTAAGTGGATCTCTGTGGAAACGTGTGCTCAAAGTGTGATTACAGTGCGTGGCAGTGGACAAATAGATATTTTATTAAACGCGAGGAGACAAAACTCAGAGATGTGAGTCCGGACAGGACTAAAATTACCGGAGGACCACGGAGTTCAGTGAAAAACAGAAGGTAATTCAGCCTGTAATTTTCTCAGAGAACGTCTAGTCATTTTGGACAAGAATAAAACCATAGAGGACCCCCCATAAAAGAGAAAATTACCCCAGGACCCCCTGAGAAACTAATCCTGTCCAGATAGGGCAAACGTTGTCTTTTCTTAATGAGTGATAAGCAGAAACATACAATATTCATACTTAAATGTATTTTATTGAGATTGTAATTGATAGACCAAAACGAAGTAGCACTTATTTGTGAAATTAAATGAAAATGACACATGGTTTTTAAAATATTAATCAAATAAAAATCTGAAAAGCATTCAGCCCCCTTATATCAATACTTGGCAAAGACATTTTTCACTGCAACTACAGCTGTAAGTGCTTTGGGGTATGTCTCTACCAGTTTTGCGCACCTAGAACCTAGAAGATTTTTGCCCATTCTTCTTTGCAAAATAGTCCAAGCTCAGCCTGGATGTGCAATACACTAGATTCTTGTCAAAGTCCACTGCAACAGTTACTGGAATCCCAGAAAAAGAACAAAATGTTTTTATATTGACCTTCTGCATGTCTGAATATTGTCTGCACACACAATTGTGACCATACAACTTGACACAGATTAAACAACTTGCACATTTATCAAGAACTAGAAATCATTTATTGAAAGGGGACACTTTCATATGCATATTCTTTTTTATTTCTGGAAGGAAACATGTGCTATTATAATATATTTAAAAAAAGAAACAATATGGTGCATACAATAATATTTTACATACTTGTTTTTTTTTCCTTTTTTTTGCAGAAATGTGTGAACCTATAATTCTACAAGTGTATATATCTTACGATACTTATAATACTGATAAGGATGGCTGGGTGTATGAAAAGAATGGGTAAATATAGAGATGAATATATAGATAAGGGATGGATTACTAGATGGATAGATAAATGGAAGATAAACAGATGTATAGAAACATAAATAGAGAGTAGAGATAGATAGATAGATAAATATATAGATAAATGAATGGATGGATGGATGCATCCATCAGCAATTAGGTGAAATGGCTGATAATAGTAAAAAAATGGTATATATGCCATAAAATACATGTGTGTCATGAAAACATTAAGTGAAGTTAACAGTATCACTGTCATGTTATATTTCTCAGACCAGCAGTGACATGTTAGTCCCATTCCAGTGTCTGTGGGATGGGTACGAGTGTATCAGAAATGTTTCCAGGGATTTTTTTACACATCACTCTGTCCGCTGGGTTGAGAATGTCTTCTGTGTGGTCAGTAACTGACCTCTGCTGAAGTGCTAGACGATGATCAAAACAGTAAGTGCATCAAGGAACAAATTAGTTATCTTTGCCGCCTGCGGCTCCGCCTGGGACATTCAGGTCACTTACAAATGCCCTCCAGTCTTCCCGGATCTGAGCCATTTGTTCCAGCTGTCCCCAGGTGTGGCCTGTCCTCTTTATGTCTGTCTCCAGGTCATGATATTATAACTCAAATCAGACTGGCAATGGCAGCGTTCCATCAGTTGACAAATGTCTGGGGATTCATAGACCTGACAGCCGACATCAAGGTCAGGATTTTTTTATAGCATTTTATCAAGCCATTCCTGGAGCTGGAGAAACGCTCTATCCATGCTAAAGAAACCTTGGGAGGACCAAGACTCACATTTAAGGGGGGACCATCCTACCACTGGTCAAACGGCTTTTAAATTAAAATTTAAAAAGTCTTTTATACATCTACATAGGTTTTATATATTCAGGAGTATAATAGCGCCACTAATGGCTTGGGTGTAATCTGTAGTGGAGAGTGAGATGGATGATGAGCAGCTGATCTGTGGTGGGTGATGGAGAAAGGAGCTGACTTCAGAAACTTCCAGTCTGGCCAGAGAGGGGACATGAGAGCCTGAGGGTCCAACATTTATAAGTATCAGGTCAGACAGGTGGGCAGTCAGTAACTCAGAGGAAGGCAGAGAGATGGAATTAGTTTTGACTGGATTTATGTAAAACGGAGAATATAAAATATTATCAGAGTGTGGCTAATGACTCCGGCAGATCTAAATAAAACAGCCTAACTAAAGGTAGAGAGCCAGAAGGTAACATAGACATGGAGGCTCCCTGAAACACTGGCATACACTCCACCCTCCAAATACCTGAGTGACCACAGTGTGCAGTGGGAGAACAACAGCACCAGCATCTCAGTTTACCACAATTCCCTCTGTCCATGAACCCCTGAATCTGCAGCCGTATCTAAAGGGAAAAACATTAATTACCAAAAGCTAAACTAAACAAGTACGTTTTCAGTCTAGACTTAAATATTGAGAATGAGTCCCGAACATATTTCCCCAGTGCTTTTCCATTTACGTGTACTCTCCTCTTGTCTCATTTGTTACTCCGCCCCCTCATTACCTGCCCTGGTGTTTGTAGTTTTGTGTGTTTGTTTCCAGTGTATATATAGTCCTGTGTTTTAGTGTGTCTTCGTTGGTCTTTGCACTAACCTCTGTTGTTTTGTCATTTCCCAAACAAGGACAAGATGCTCTCCTGTTTCACGTAGTTCAATGCCCTTGTTTATTTTTTGTTTACGTCTTGTTATTTCTTTGTTATTTCCTTGCCCTGTTTAGTTTATTCAGTCTTGTTTTTCCCTTGTTTGTTTTCTTATTTACCCTCCCCGTCTGTTTCTCCTTGCACTCATTGGTTTTGGTTTGTTTCCTGGTTTCCTTTTCTTGTTTATTTATCATAATAAAATATTCCTTACCTGCATTTACTTCCGCTTCCACGTCTCCCTGCCTGGCTTATCCTGACATTGTGTCTATGTTACGTTCTGGCTTTTTAGTTAAGCTTTTAGTTATCTGTTCAGATTATCGGAAGTACATATATGCAAACAGAACTAATTTAATCTCTTTACCTGACCAACCACCTGACCGTCCTGCCACTGGATTCATACGTTGACTATCTGCCCAATGTTCAGCAACTGCTAGCTGCCTCAAACTAGTGTCAGACCCTCAATTACCAACTGTGTTTAATCAGATTAAAACAATTCTAGATGTTATTATAATTATTAGTAGTGATGTCATCATTAATACTTTCCTTATTATTATTATTATTATTTTTTTTTTTATCATTTTATTTCAGATTTTTTTCCCATGTTGTCCTCAATTTTCACAGCCAATTACCCAACCCACTAATTAGGACTCCCCCTATCACTAGTAATGCCCCAACACACCAGGAGGTTGAAAACTAACACATGCCTCCTCAGACACATGTGAAGTCAGACTTCACCTCTTTTCGAGCTGCTGCTGATGCAGCATTGCCGAGTAGCCTCCCAGCGCCTCGTGCTGATCGACATCACCCTTTGTAGTGATGTGGGGAGAGAGCGCCATCTACCCACAGAGAGAGAGAACATGGCTAATTGTGCTCTCTCAGGGCTCCAGCAGCTGATGGCAAAACTTTCTTTGTTCTTACCACTGCTACTATTCCTATATCAGTGCACCTGAGCATATCAACAAATTTAATTAGGAGTAAGGTGAAAATTAACAAGAATTTATGGAAACTGTCCAAAGCTGCATGAGTCTATCCATGTCTTGGTTAATTAAAAAAAATTATTTTACCAGTTTTGATGATGTTTTTCCCTTCCACTGTTTTTTCTTCCCACTGTCACTGTCACACCTTTAGACAGTCTGTACCTGTTTTACTTAATCTTATTTATTCTCAACTTTTATTTTTTTTATTTTAGCTCTTCTTTTAATTCTTTATTTCCTTTTTATTTATTTTCTTATTTTCTTATTAATATTGTTTTAATAGTTTTGTATTATTGCTTTTTAATTGATTTTGATTTTCTTTTATTAATATTTTTTATTTTTGTTATTATTGCTTTTATTTTTATTATTTTTTAGTTCATTTATTTATTTGTATTTTTTTGTTTTATAAAAATTAGTTTAGCTTAATAATTATTATTATTGTATTCTAATTCTATTTTTATTTATTTTTTTCTTTGTCATGTCATCCCTGTTTTTGTAAATGCTCGGCTACATTGAAAATGAGGGTTGCCCTCAATGTACTTCTGAGTCAAAATAAAGGTTGATTGATTGTTTTATATTTTTTATATTTTTCGGTTAAATATATTGTCAAAGAGCTGCTTTCTATAAAACTGAAAAAAAAAAAACACTATAGATTTGATAGATTTCGATTACCCAAAGACTCTGGAGATGCCCTCGCCTGGAACCCAAAGGACGATGGGTTGCCCAATAAATACTTGGTGCCGTGACCCGGAGACTCACATGAATAAGTGGTACAACACTGTAAATGTGTTTATGTGTTTAAAAAAATGGCAATAAGACCTCCAGTACTGCTCACACATGACCTCTATTTGTGCAGAGATGAGGAACTGTATTGTGCTTCCTCTGCAGTTAAAGTGTGTTCTATAAACCCAGGAGCTAATCAGTTCTGGTACAGGAACAGCAGTGATATTAGAGGTTGAGTTTAATGGTGCTGAGGCTGTGGGCATTATAACCACTGAATGGGAGCATATGACTTATCCCTCCAGGCAGGAGATGAAACACAGAGGAGGGATCAGTGGTGTGAACGAGTCTCAGGGTGTGACCATCGGTTACAGCCATGAAGGCCAAGAAGTGCTGATGGTGGAACAAGCTGACTGTGCATGGAGCTAAAGGACAGGGGGACACAGGGGGGGATGCTGTCTGCTAATGGATGGGTTTCAGTGGGTTTGTCTCTAGTGGAGGATGGAGGGTGGAAATGTTTTTATCCCACTGAATTAACTCTTGAAGGATCACTTGCATCAAATTCAGTTCAATGACTGGAAATAAAACAATTACAAAACAACAGTAAATCTACTTAACAGATATTCATATACAGTATTTAATTTTTTTAAGTTGGTGCCACTTCTGGACATAGTTAACGTAGGGCTTTTGTTTTGTGCGTTAGTTAATTTGCTAATGGATTAGTTGCTAAAAGGATTCTGTGACTAAAAAAGGATTATTATGAGGGCTCCAAGTGGTCCAGCGGATTAAGACGCTTGTTGGTTCGAATCCTGTTCATGTAGCTTACCATCAGCTAACGGAGCCCTGAGAGAGCATAATTTGTCTGACTCTCTCTGGGTGGGTAGATGGCACTCTTTCCCCACATCACTCCAAACTCACAAAGGGTAATGTCCGCAGCACAGGGCGTCTGTGAGCAGATGTATTGGAGCCGAGTCGCTGCGCTTTCCTCCGAGTGCACTGTGATGCTACTCAGCAATGCTGCCTCAGCAGCAGTTGGAAAATAGATGGTGGCTGACTTCACATGTAACAGAGGAAGGAGGAATTTCGATAGCCTTCACCCTTCTGGTGTTGGGGCATCACTAGTGATAGGGGGAGTCCTAAGGAGTAGGTTGCGTAATTGGCCATGTAAATTGGTGAGAAAATGTGAAAAAAGGATTATTATGTCGTATGTCACGTCTTGAAATAAGTTAAATAATCCATTTCTACTGTAATCTCATATTAGGAAATATGAAATATGTGTGTATTAAGTGTATTTATATCATTTCTCCGACTTAATTGACTGATTGCAGGGATGCTTTTTTTATATTTGAAGAAATCTCTCATATTTCAGTGTTTATAGTGAGGTAGAAACTGATCTTCAATAACTGACAGGAGAACTCCACCCTGTTTACTATAATTATAAACATCAGCTCCATCATCTCCTGTTTGTGGATTGTAATTATTTGTGGGTGACAGCGGCTTAACAGATGATCAGCTGTCTCCCCCCGTCATTTTAGGGTCTCCTGCCTTCCCAGTAAAATGACACAGAGCGGAAGGAATGGAGAGGGAACGAGGGAATGGAGGAGAGAAATGAAGATGAGTGATCCTGAGTCAGGGACAGAGAAAGAGGATATGGGAAAGAGAGAGACAGAAAGAAGGAGAGGAAAAAAAACAGGTGTGTATGTGTGTGTTTGACAGAGAGAGTGAGAGAGCCCTAAACAGATCAATAAGATAAGTAAAAATATATAGAGAGTATATAGAAAGAGAAAGAGGTAGATTAAGAGAGATTGTAAAAGAAAAAGAGATAAATAGAAAAAAGAGAAACAAACCAACAAGGAATGCAGGTTTTGAGTTTGAGTATGGGGGGTCTCATGGTGAGCTCTTCAATTCTGCCTTTGATGTGGTGTGGTGGTGTGACACATTTTCCCCACCACCTGGAGTGATGATCTGAAGAGCCATCACATATGACAGTCAGTCACCCCTAGTAGTGATACGAGGAACACTAACAGCTCAGCAAAATGTGCAGGACATTCTGCGCCCTCATATGTTGCCTGTCAGGGCAGACAAATCCAAATGACAAATTTCAGCTCTGGAAAAAACGAAGAGAGCACTTCAGTTTCTGAATCAGTTTCTCTGATTTTGCTATTTATAGGTTTATGTTTGAGTAAAATTAACAAGATGAAGAGCTTTCAGACCTCAAATAATGAAATAAGCCTGGGTTTTAATCACAGTTGTCATGCATCTTGGCATGTTCTCCTCCATCAGTCTTACACACTGCTTTTAGATAACTTTAAAAAAAAATCGAGCAGTTCAGTTTGGTTTGGTGGCTTGTAATCATCCACCTTCCTCTTGATTATATTCCAGAGGTTTTCAACTAAAATCAAAGAGACTCATCATTTTTAAGCAGTCTCTTATTTTTTCAGAGCTGTATACAACTTATATATATCATCATAACATGCATAGATACAGAAATAGAGCTTTAATTTAATGATTTATTATTAGTATTAATTAAATTATTACTATTGTTGTGGAGGACATTTATTTTTAATTTTTTGTTTGCTGTCTGCGAGAGAGAATTAGTTCTTAGTTAGTATGTCAGTGTATGTTAGTATGACTGCATGTTAAACTGTGTGTGTGTGTACTCCCAGTATTTATGCATGTTGTTCACTCTGTTGTGCTGAGCTTGTGTTGCTCAGCGGTTGCATGGCTACAGAAGGTTTCCCCCAGTCTAAAGATAGATGGGAAGCACCCCTCCTTTAGTCCTCCCACCCTGCACACACCACTGGATCCAGTTACACACACACTCTTTCCTTTCACCTTCCTTCTTGAGTAAAGCTCAATGTGTGTGTGTGTGTGTGTGTGTGTGTGTGTGTGTGTGTCTGTGTATGCTGTCAGAACCCCATCTTCAAAATGCTAGTAGTATTATATATACTGTATATATTGCTTATCAGATCATTGTATTGGATGGAGATTAAGCTTAGTCTCCATATGAATGGAAATTGTGCACCAGGACTAGGCTTAATCTTAGTAGACTTGGTATTAAAATATGCTGGTTTCCTGGCACAGAGCCAGCGTTTAAGCACAGTTCACATATTTTCAGTTGGGTTAAGGTCAGAACTTTCCAAAAAATGTTAATACACTCTATTGTCACTTGGAGCTGCACACAGAATGCTATTAGTTAGATATTTCTGGTTGGTGGGCTTTTCTTAGTGCAGCAGTGACACTGAGGTGTTCAAAAACTCCAGCAGCACTGCTGTACATGTTCCACAAATACCAGAACAACATACCCTAACACTTCATCAGTGATGGAATAGTTACTTTGAAAAAGTAATCCGATTACTGATTACTGATTACTCCTTTAAAAAGTAACTTAGTTACTTTATGGATTACTTGATTTTAAAAGTAACTAAGTTACTTTACAAGTTACTTTATTAGTTACTTTCAGCAGCTGCAGACACCACCTCCCGCCGCCTTAACATAAAAATTATAACCAGTTTTGCCAATACTCCCTTGCATTTTTAACAGCAACAATGTATCTCTAGACATTTAAAGTTGAACTATTTCCTGAAACCATTTCTCTTGAATTAACTTAACATAAATAATTGTTTTTTATAAAAAAAAAAAAGAAAGTCTTTCTTGACCTGAAATATTTAACACTCTAAAACTGAACATTGAACCTGTTGTTCTCTGCAGGGCAGCAAGGAGTGCTTTTATAAAACTAAACCGTGTATATGGTCTAGGCCAGGGATCACATATATGCGGACTGCGGTCCGGGTCCGGACCCAGACGTTGTCCAATGCAGACCCAAACCCATAAACTACTGAAAAGGATTTAATTCTGACAGTGTTCATTTAAAGCGTCAGAATTTTTATTCACGGTATACGCGCTCTGCGGCACAGTAAACTTGCAGACCAATCGCGTGTGTTGTAAAATCTTCAAACGCTCTCCTCTGCCAATCAGATCTGTGCAGACTGCTGCCCTGGCTAGTAAATTGGGACGCGGCCGGGAAAAAACACCTTTATAAAGAGATAGGGAGCCCGAGAACTGGCGGAAAAACGAGAATGGGCGGAAACTAAAGACACGCCGAGCGCGAGAGAGAGACGGGGGAGAAATGTGTGATTCTGGGAGAGGGGAGGGGGGATGAGGAAAGGAGCGCAGTGTGTGTGTGTGTGTGTGTGTGTGTGTGTGTGTGTAAGTGAGGCTGAGAGAGAGAGAGAGAGAGTAACGCACAGTGACTTGGATAAGTAACTTTAATCTGATTACTGGATTGGAAATAGTAACGTGTTCGATTACTTGTTACTGAAAAAAGGATCAGATTAGAGTAACTGACATCACTGCACCTCATGCACCACCACCATGCCAGTGTTAGTTCATGCCGTGCTGAGAATGGAATAACCAACCATCCAAATAATACTGTGCTGTTCTGTGGTGGTTCTGACCATTATAGAACAGACTAAAAGGAGGATAATAAACTATGTAAAGAAACAGATGAACTATCACATCCCATACTTGGTACGACACTCTACAGTGTAGAAACATGAAGGAGGTGTTAATGTTATGGCTGCTTGGTGCATAGGGTTATAAATGATATTCGAACACGTCTGCACTTCACAGCAGTCAACAGCCGCAATTTAAGAGCTGCTCTTATTAACTCACTCCTGCTGCCAACAAGCTGCTTCTTCAGATATTAAATTAGCCACCGGACCACCGCTGACCCCGCTGCTCACGTACTGCCTGTGACTTTGAAGCTAATGCTATATTACTATAGGCAAGGAACCTGTGTTCAGAATAAGCCAAGTGAAACCTTACCTTCTTCTCACATTAGCTTTTAGCATTAGCGACCACGTATTAAACCTGTTGTTTGTTCAGGAGTGCAGTGACCCCCACCATCTGTCACACTTAGCAGTGTTGTTTGGGCTTGTCGAGAGTGCTTAGGTGGGCCGTCTTTGCCGTGGACTAAAGAGACGTTGTGGAAATTTGTCTTGGTACTGTATCCACTGTTCTTTTTTTTTTAAAGGTGGGCTGACAGTGGCTTTTATGAAAAACTCAGGGGCTTTCTAAATGGCCGTTTACGGTGGCTGTACTATTGTTTTTTTCAGCAAATCTCAGTGGAAAATCTGTGTTAACACAGAAAAGCGCAATGCTTTAAAAGAAACAATGGAAACAATGGAGCTGTAACTGTGGAGTTGTTTGTGCAGCAGAAATGTACCAGTCCCTCTTAAGAAATGGAACATTACTTTGTTCTGTTTTCTTTTGTTTTGTTCTGTTTGGCCCCAAAAGACTTTCCACCAGTTTAATCCACTCTCACTTTAGTGCAGAGCTTGAGTCCTGCATTCACTCACTTCTTTACAACTCACGTCTCGCTTTTACACTTACTGAGAAATATAGTGTTTGGGTAAATTATTTTAATATTAGAGTGAAGGGATGGATAGATTTTTATTGGAGGAAAGAATAGAAATGAAAGGAGGCTCTAGTACCATTTTGGGGACCTCTAGCTTGACCTCTAGGCATGTTGCGATGCTCGTTGCTATCTTACACCCAATCAACAGTCTATTTTCACGCCTTGCGCCCGTGCCGTTAAAATATTGTCGTAGTTTAGGAATATATCTACTCTGATGGGCGTGGTGGTCTGGAAGTGAAGTGTGTTCAAATAAACTTCTGGCGTGTTTCTCTCTTGGTGGCAGAAAACACAGTTGTGCCATTGACTGATTTAAACCCTGATAACAGTCAATTGTCACCCGTCCATACTTTAAGCGGGCGTAGATCCCTGCTCCTCACACACACACACACACACACACATAGATGCACTGCAGTATGCAAATCCAGCTTTTACATCAAAAATAAACAGACTTAAGAACAAAATACCATTGCTGTTCCAAGACACCTGCAGTGTCTAATCAGACAACACCTCTATTCATTTAAATATATTAGTAAGGGTATGCCATATTGTATCGTACACAAAAATATTGTTAACATTTTTGAATATCGTGAACGATATTATACTCTGTAAAACATCAGGATACTACTTTTCTGCTGTTTTTAGCAAAAGGGAAATTCACACTGTTCTTATATATATATATATATATATATATATATATATATATATATATATATATATATATATATAAGAGACAGATTATATCTGTCCAGTATCATTTATTTTACTTCAGTCCTGGATATATAGAGATATTTGGAGTGTATTATTAGTATTGTGACATTTTGGATTAGATTTTATCAAATCTGATAAAAATTCTTCCATTTTTTAAATTTAAGTTAGGGGTGCCATATTATATTGTATGCAATAATACATTTTAAAATGTAATTAATTTGGTTGCAGTTGTGTATTCTTATTATTATTTTTTTTTTTTTTTAGAATCGCCAAGAGTATTGTTATCGCAAAAATAACATGAAATATCATGATATTATTTTAAGGCCATATTGCCCACCCCTTTTCCCAAGTAATAATGTGATAGCATAAGATGAGTAGTCCTTAATTTGTTTCTAATTGACTATATATTATATATTTTGTGTGCTTTCCAGTGTCCACGAGAGGAAAAGATTGTTTCCATAATGCCACTTCCTCCTGATTGAAGGAGTGGTTCCTTGCCCCTGTCGCCAAAGCTGTGGATCAACATGAGGATCTATCATCAGGGTTGCCTTTTCCAAAATGGACATCTTTATGGGTCATCTTCATGACTGCAAATGATTTTCCTTTATTTTTGTTTCCACTTTGCTGGTAAACTCTGAAGCTTTTAAACACATTCATAGAGTCAGGGAAGTGATCTTTCAGCACTCTGAGGATTTTTGCAGGATGTGTGCAGAACATTATTTTACCATACAGGCAGTGTATACTATGTATCAACACAATCTATCTGCTTTTGTATGTTTAGGCCTATAAATTCACAAGAGCAAATAGAAAGAAGATAAAATACATATGCTTTTTGAGATGAATCCAGATTTAGGGATCTCTAGTTTCTGTAGTCATTTCTCCTGGTAATGTGAGAAGAACTGGTGAGGGTATCTGCTGTTTGCTTGTTCAGTTCTGCAGTCGAGTTATACCCTTTCTGTAGACACTGTGTAAACTTCTAATCTTTGGTTTAGATGTCACAGAAATGTGAAGAAAAGTGTATTTCTTGAAGGAAACAGGTTTTGCTTCAAAAGTGATTTCATGGATTGCATTTCCAGGCAGTTGCTATGTTGTTGCTTTGGTAGTCCTGATGATTTCTATAGTGTTGGAAGATGGTTGTTCAGGTGTTGCTAAGTGATTGCTATAGTATTGCAAGGTGGATGCTAAATGGTTGCTGTGGTAGCACAATTATTACAAGTATTATTACAATTATGTTGCTAAGTAATTGCATAGTGGTAGCTATGGCTATACTAGATATAAAAGATGTGGTATACCAGGTGAGCACTATGGTGTTGTTAAAGGGTTGCCAGTTGGTTGCTTTGGTATCCTAGATTGTTGCTATATTGTTGCTAAGTGGTATCCCCGATGGTTAATATTGTGTTGCTAACTGGTTCAGAGGGGGTTGCTTTGGTGTTTTTGGTGGTTGCTATATTGTTGCTAAGTGGTATCCCAGATGGTTAATTTTGTGTTGCTAACTGGTTACTACCTGGTTGTTTTGTTTTTCTTGATGGTTGCTATAGTGTTGCTAAGTGGTATCCCAGATGGTTGATATTGTGTTGCTAACTGGTTACTACATGTATGCTTTGGTTTCCCTGGTGGTTGCTTAGGTTTTGGGAAGGGTTGCTAGTTGGTTGCTGAAGTATCACAGATAGTTGCTATGGTTTTGCTGTGGTGTACCAGGTGGACGCTATTGTGTTATTAAGTGGTTGCCAGTTGGTTACTTTGGTATCCTAGGTGGTTGATACCATAGTGTTGATAAGTGGTATCCCAGATGGTTAATATTGTGTTGCTAACTGGTTACTACAGGTTGCTTTGGTTTTTCTGGTGGTTGCTATGGTGTTGGTAAGTGGTTACTAGCTGGTTGCTTTTGTTTTCCAGTTGGTTGCTACAGTGTTTCTAAGTGGTATCCCAGATGGTTGATATTGTGTTAACTGGCTAACTGGTTACTAGTTGGTTGCTTTGGATTCTCTGGTGGTTGCTATGGTGTTTATAAGTGGTTGCTATATGGTTGTGGTGGTATCCTGGGTAGTTTCTATGGTGGTGTGAACAGATATTAGATGGGCGCTGCAGTGATTTGGTAATAATGACATTTGAGGGAAGGTTTCAGACCAAAATGAAACATTAGCAAGTTTATTGTATCTGATATCAAATGCCTATAGAATAAAATGAGTAAAATGTGAAAACTTGATATTATAACTATAATTGGTCATTTCTTCCCCCACATTTCATCTCAATAAAACATCCTGTATTCTTCTCAGAACACCTCCCACTCTGTACAGTTTTATTACAGACTAGAGAAAAGTTCTGGTAATTCTAGAAAAGTATTCTTAGTTCTTGATAGAATTCCCACCACTAAAGTGGGATTGTTGCTAGTAATCACTGAAGGCAGGCTGTACTTCCGTCTATCTGACCATCACCTCCTACACAGAGCTAAGTTTGGAAAACATTTTCTGAGTTATGTGAGGTAACAGCAATTCCTCATCCGCAAATCTTCACACTGCTGATGTACATGTTATTCTGTTTTTTTTTAGATTTGTTTTGTTTTCCTATGTCTTCCATTTACATGTCATAAACAGTATTTCCGACACTGTGTACTCTGTATCTATGTATACACTGTATGTATATATGATCCATGTGTCATGGTGTCAAATACGTGCAAGAAACAAGCATTTGTGGAAGCCAATAATCGCCACTTGTTTTTTTTTTCCCAAAAGCAGAATGCATCTCAAAAATTGAAAGCAATTTATATAATCACAAAAAAAAGAATGACTTTTTGGAAATAATAATGAAAATTATAACTTTGTATCTAAAACATAAAAATACATCTCAAAACTTTTAAAATATTTTCTGTGAAAAAAAACTTGTATCTGAGAAATACTGAGAAATCATCTCAAAGTATTGAGAAATCTTCTAAATCTTCTTTTGAGAATAACAAGGAATCATCACAAAATATGGCTAAAGTGCCTCAAAATAATAAGATAGTATCTGAAGATAATTACTTATTATCAAAATAATCATATAGTAACTAAAAATAATGATTTAGCACCTCAAAATAATGACAAAGCATCACAATATTACATAATGAGAAGATTTCGTGCTAAAAAATATATGGAAAACCACAAAATTGAGAAATAACTATGAATATTGAGAAAGTATTTCAAAATAAAGGAAACAAAATCATAAAATATTGAGAAAGTAACTCATCAAATCATTAAATATTGAAAAAAGTGTTTCAAAATAATAACAGTATCTCAAAAATAATCAAATAATAATAATCAGAAATAAAAAAAAGAATCAGAAATCTTATCAAAATAATGAAACCTTATAATATTGAGAATGTATCTCAAAGTAATGAGAAATCATAAAATTTTGGGAAATATTGGGTGTTTCAAAATAATGAAATCTTAAAATATTGAGAAAGTATCTCAAAATAATGAACAATAATAAAATATTGAGAAAGTATCTTAAAATAATAAAATATTGATAATGTATCTTAGTTTAACAAGAAATCATCTCAAACTATTGATAAAGTGTCTCAAATAATTAACATGTCAAATTAAGGAGAATTTCTCAAAATAATGACTTTTTTTCAAATAAATCCGAAATCATCACAAAATAATGATTCATTATCTCAACATAATGAGATGCTGGTCTAAAAAAAAATCACATGATAATGTAGAATGTGTTGTGATTAGTATGTGCTGTTTCTATTCTTATTTTAAGTGGTGGGAATGTGCTCCCTGTAGGTTAGAGGAGTATTGCAGCAGCGCTGTGTGTTTTCATGGTCAGGGAGCCGCTGTGTTCACCTCACCCGTCTCCCCCGTAAACCTGATCTGAGAGAGTGTGAATGAATGCAGAAGTTCCAGAAGGAGCTGAGGAGGTTTCTGCTCACAGCTCGGACTGTGAAACCCACGTGTCAACAGCCGAGCGACAGGTGCACATGCAGTCACTTTTCTAAGTTTAGCAATGCGGCGCGCTAGCGTTCTCCACACGCCTCACTCTGTCAGGATAACAATACAAAGCAGCTCGAGAGCTCGACACCCACCAGCTATTCCCTTCCCCTCCACACACACAGGACTAATACCCCAGCCATTCTCGCCCTTTACCCTTTAATTACTTACCACCACCGGCCAAGTTAGCAGATTAGCTGAGCGCTCAGTCTGCCATTTTAGCTTTAGCCTGTCCTGTGCTGTAGATATCACATAAACACGACAAGAGGTCTCCATTATTAATGTGTAAAAAATGCCAACAAAATGTATTTATAATTGTCTCAGAAATGTTTCCCTTGATTGATTTGGATCTGGATCAATGTACAGTATATTTATATTTGTATACATTAACAGTCAAAAGTTTAGACCAGCTTTAAATTCAGTGCTTTTTTCACATTAAAAAAAAATCTGCATTGTAGATTAATACTAAAGTCATCCAAACTATGGAGAAAAACATATGGAATTATTTAGTAAACGAAAAAGTGTTAAACAAACTGGAATATGTTTTATATACGTCAAGGGTTAATCCATATTATGGCAAGAACTACTCAACTAAATTAAGTAAAAAAATACTTAGAAATCCTAGAACGCTAAAACTGGATTATTTTCACCTAAACAATTTTTTCATGTAATTTTCATTGTGTTGCTGCTGTCTAAGTTGTATGGGACTTTGGGGAGCTTCAGGGTGGTCATTGAGGTCATTATTGTTATGGTTGATTCCCTCCTCCCATCTATGTTTTTTTCTAGAGGTGTGCGTTTGGGTGATTTTCATTTGACGTTAGTGATATAGAGTAACATATTTTATGGGTGTGATTTACCTGATGTTAGTGTTTTTAGTGTGTTTAAATCAGGCGCTCACATGTCGCAGGAATAGGTGGACCAAAGACCAAGTTCCCAGCAGCATTATTTTTCTTTTGTTAGGACATTACCTGTTAAGGATTACCTGATTTTCCAATAATTCTTTTGCTTTTTTATAGGATCATCCATGGTACCTTTTCTATTTTATGTGATGTTGTCTGTTGTAAAATTTAATAAGGTTCCAAAACTTGTCTTACAGTGTATACCCAACCTTAGTGATGGTGTTACTATTATTTTAACATTAGTGTTCAAGGGTTAAAGGACTGAAGGTCAGTCAATCCAAAAGATTTCAAGAAGTTTGAAAGTATCCTCAAGTGCAGTCACAAAGACCATCAAAAACTTGATGATGAAATGATTAAACTGACTCTCATCAGGAACGGCCCAGGAAATCTTCAGAAGATTGTTCTGCTTTGTGTAAATATTCAAACAGCTTCACTTTCATCCTGTGTATGAGCACCTCATTCCATTAGCTTTGTGTTAGACTGAGAATTGGGAGGATGTGAACTTTGTGCCGAGGTGTTCTGCTTGTCTCCTATCTCCTATCTTATCATTATCACCTCTTTTTTTTCTACCTTGATGCACCCAGAGAAGAAGAGCAGAACGAGTTGTGTGTTCTTCATCTGTGGAAGTTACAAATGCCTCCCGCCTCCTGATCTGTTCTCCTGTGGAAACGGCCTTTTGCTGAGGAAGTGAACTTGTCAGATCTTTTTAGCAGGCTGGGCTGAATGCTGACAGCGGCTGACAGTGGCACCCCGCTCTCTGTGCCAGGTGACCAACATTTCTGCTCCCTGAGGCTGTCAGAAACTCCACAAGACGAGTGGGTAGCTGGGCAGTGACCTACATGATATTTTTACAGCGGTCACCACCTCGACCTCCTCCCAGTGTAGTGGCTTTTTCTTATTATTGATACTGTTTGTAAAAGCCAATAATCTATCATGTTTATCTGACATCACATTTTAAATATTAACATGACCTCTAGGGATGTGGATTAACCAAGAACGTGGAGCTACAATACGTTACAATCACAGTACAGCACTTTTACTTGAGTAGATTTTAAGATGGGTACTTTTACTTTTACTTGAGTAGATTTTTAGATGGGTACTTTTACTTTTACTTGAGTAAAATTTTGGCAAAGTAAAGGTACTTTGACTTAATTACAATTTTTCAGTACTTTGTCCACCTCTGATTGAAGGAAAACTTCATTAAAGAGAAAATATTCAATTTTCAATTCAATTTTATTTATATAGTGCTTTTTTACAACAGAAGTTGTCACAAAGCAGCTTTACAGAGAAAAAAAATACAGAACATTCACTTCAAGGTGCAGATCATTACTAGAAAGACAGATTAGACTTTACCAACAATCATGTAAAGAAAGTGGCCCAGTTCTGGAACCAGGGTTATTTTACCAAATATTGATTTCTGAACTCTTTCTGAAAAGTTTATGAATATGAACTTGTTTTTTTTGCATTATTTGAGGTCTAAAAGCTCTGCATCTTTTTTGTTATTTCAGCTATTTCTCATTTTCAGCAAATAAATGTTCTAAATTACATTATTTTTATTTGCAATTTGGGAAAAATGTTGTCCGTAGTTTATAGAATAAAACACCAATGTTTATTTTACTCAAACATATACTTATAAATAGCAAAATCAGAGAAACTGATTCAGAAACTGAAGTGCTCTCTTATTTTTTTCCAGAGCTTTTTTTACAGTATAAAAGAGTCTAAAGCTGCCTGTATTTCACATTTCTCTTGATTACTTTTCAGTGTTTTGCTCTCACAGAGCACACAGCTGTCCTAATTCCTGTTGACTGTAGTCCATTAGGTTTGATAGTCACCTCTAGCTGCAGATCTGGTAGCGCTTACGGAAAAGCTGATTCATGCGGGGGGAGGCTGGGTAAGGAATTTGTGTTTTTATCACTTTTCCTGGCTGAAACCAAAGAAAGAATACAGTCAGAGTCAGATGAATGCAGAACATTAACAGCACTTCTACTGAAGATATGAGACAGTAAATTCACTCTATTACAGTATAGCGACATTGTGTAAACAACAAAACCAAAGACACACAGTTATAACCCAGAGGAAGCCATATACAACCCATATTCAACTGTAGAGTGGTTCAACTGGTACATATCCAAATGTGACTCAGTGAGATTGTATTGGTTTCCTAGACAGCAGATGTAGTGGAACATGAACCTGAGGTGCCAAATAAAGTCTTAAAAATTGCTTTTTGAGCAAAAAATCTGTTTTTAAAAGTTAAGATTTTTTTTAATATCAATAAGTCTATATAATGCTATGTTTCGATTTATTTTATTTTTATGGAAATGTAGCCAAAATTGAGATTGGCCTACTTGTACTCACCTTTCTTCCAAACCAATTGTCTCAGACTGCCTTCATTGAGTTTACTGTGTTGCCTAAAAAAAAAAAAAAAACAGTGAAAAAGCAGTGAATTTTCCCCCAGGAGGCCCAGATTATTGAATAAATTTAATGTTTTAACAGAGCAAAAGCGCAGTTCATGTGTTTCTGTCACACCTTAGCCTGTGTCTGTCCAGTGTCTTTCCTTTTTTTGGTTCCTTCCTGCTCCTGTCCTCTGTTCTCTTTTGTTTACCTGTCATGTTTCCCAGCCATGTGCTACTGTTGTGTTTTGGTCTGGTTTCCGCTTTAGCCCCGCCTTGTCATCTGTAACCCCTCCTGTCTCATTTGTAACTCCGCCCCCCTCATTACCTCCACAGGTGTCCCTAGTGTGTGCCTGTGTATAAATACTCCATGTGCTCCTTTGTTCTGTGTTGTGCTTTTTGTTTGACCGTGTCCTGTTACTCTGTCCGGATCTTGCTATTCTGTTTTGTTTAGCCTCAGACCTGCTGTGTTTTTTTGTCTTCAGTGTTCCAGGTTTGTTTCTTTGTTATTTTTGCTTGTTTGTTTCACAGTGTTTTGTTTAAGTTCTTCGTTAAATTTTTGCTAATGTGGAAAATAAAACCGACTTGCGCTTGCATCCTGCCTCCTCTGTGTTACAGTTTTATTATGGAACTGTGTACATACTGCTCTGTTTACTGAACCAAAGCTACTACAATACAGTTTATCTCTCAAACTGCTGCTGCGAGAGTCAACACACACCAATAAATGTTAAAAATTAATATTGACCTACTCATACTCACCATTTATCCAAACCAAGTATCTCAGACTGCCTTCATTGAGCCCGAAGAACCAAAAGCCGTAAAAAACACTGGATTCTCAGATCATCACCACACACTGGTGAAGATTAAACAAAAAACAAATGTATTAATTAAGCATCGTTAAGACAACCAACAGCACAACCAGACCACATGATCAGTAACTAGTCTAGTTGCCTCAACAAAACTCAACAAAAATTGCTCCATATAATGCAGACGGTCTGTTTCAGCCAAGGCTGTCAGTCACTTAATTCATAAGTATAATCCCGCCTTCTTATACTGTATCAGAATTAATGGAATATTAAAAACTGATTTCTGGGTGAATATAAAATTGTGGCAATATTAGCACAGGACAACTAACTGTTGGAAGTATACACTGGAGATGGAAAGAAAGTTTAGAGGAGGAAAATTTGATTTGAAATATTTCACCCAGTCAGTCACTATTCACCATTGAATGGTCCATTCTATTATTAGTAACAGAAAAAATAATGTTATCATATAAATTCTAATAAATAATATTATCAAGTACCTAAAAGAAAAAAAATGTCATAATAATTCAACATGCAGCTCTGGAAAAAAAAATTAATAGACCACTTCAGTTTCTGAATCAGTTTCTCTGATTTTGCTATTTATAGGTTTATGTTTGAGTAAAATGAACATTGTTGTTTTATTCTATAAACTACAGACAACACTTCTCCCAAATTTCAAATAAGAATATGGTCATTTGGAGCATTTATTTGCAGAAAATGAGAAATGGCTGACAAAACAAAAAAAGATGCAGAGCTTTCAGACCTTAAATAATGCAAAGAAATTTTTAAGAGTTCAGAAATCAATTTTTGGTGGAATAACCCCTGGTTTTGAATCATTATTCTCATGCATCTTGGCATGTTCTCCTCCACCAGTCTTACACACTGCTTTTGGAGAACTTTATACCACTACAGGTGCAAAAAATCAAGCAGTTCAGCTTGGTTTGATAGCTTGTGATCATCCATCTTCCTCTTGAAAAAAAAAGAAAAAAAAACATTTTTGGTCTCTAATTTTTTGTCCAGAGCTGTATAGTATAATTGCACATTCCAAGTTATAGTCAGAACCTTAAATTATCTAAATAATGTAATTAACGTTTATTAAATGGTGGTAATGTTGCGTTGAGGAACAGAATGGAGGACATATCCACAGTCTTTTACAGTTCAAATATTGGAAAGCAGTCTGCTTCCTGCTGGAGTGAAGGAAGCTGTTTGTGTTTTACAGTGTGCCTAGAGAGGAGCAGAGTAGATGAGATCAGTGTGTGTGTGTGTGTGTGTCTCAATGATCAGACACACTTGTAACTGGTAGTGGAGGTGGTTCTGCACGATTGTTCCCTCTGGGGAATTTCTTTAAACACTCAGTTAACCCTTCAGCGTCTCCTTTTAACCATGAAGGAGGCTCTATCACCATCCTCTCACAGCCTCATCCATCTTACTCTCACTTAACTGGGAGAAAACCAGTAACTCCAGCATGTTCAATCAGACCACCAGTCAACTAGAGGCTGAAATTGGCTTCAGTACGTGTTTTAAATGTAAATGAGGATTGGGTGTCTGTCTCTGTGAGTATCATAAACCCAGGCTGAAGGAAATGTAGTGTAGCTCCAGTGTAATCGTCAGTGTAGTCAAAGTATAACCAGCCTAGATATACTGTATATTTAAGCCAATCAGATTCCAGAGAAAAGTGCACTGACAAAACACCATGTTATTACAGAGCTTGGCTTTTTAAGCTAGATTTTTGGTACTCCTTTTCATCAAATGGACATTCCTGAAATGCAGGAACTGATGTACAGCATATTAACAAATAAATATTGAATAGATATTTGAAAATATTACCTTAAAAATACATTCTATAAAACATCAATAGAGATAATCATGATCACATCCAACATCCATAAGCATACAAGCTCAACTCAGTGTTCTTCTCTTATTATTAGGCTCCTTTCAGTTTAAAGCAAAATCTGCAAATTGAGAAGTGTGTGCAGAACAGCGAAGCTGCAAAGCATCCTGGGAGCTGACCCAACAGAACAGAAAGAAATTAAAGCTTAATTAGAACCTAAATAGGAATTAGAAAATGAATGTCAGTGGGTGAGATGGAGCTGGAAAAAAAGTTAATGACTTTCCTCTGAAATCTACTGGAGTGTTGGTAACAGATGTTACAATCCTGTTACAATTATGTTTTTTTTTAAATGTGCCAAAAATGTCCCTGTTAAATAACAACAATATGTTAAGCTCAAGATAGTCAGAAATCACATTCACATTCACATTAAGTGCATAAAGTCACACATACATATCCAACAGATCAGGGCGTCTTTCTTGAACTTTCATGGGACATAACAAAAGTCGAGACATGATACTACATTGATATGACATTTGGCTTGAAACTCTCCGATGGTACCATTTTCCCCCAGTCTCTTATTCTTCTTCTTATTATTATTATTATTATTATTATTGACTCATTAACACTGACCACTGGCAACTGAGAACTCCAGTTTTTTAGATGTTGTTCTGGATTTTTGTGACCTCCTGGATGAGTTGTCCATGACCTTTTGGAATAATTCCAGTCACTCCTGGGAAGGTTCACTAAAGACTTAGAAATTACTTCACTTTTCTAAACTAACAGATGGTAAGGTCTTTGCTTTCTCATTTGTTTTTGAATTTCTTCAGAGCAGAGCATAATGTGTTGCTTTTTAAGATCTATTAGCTGCTTCATGTTGTCAGACAGGACTTATTTAAGTGATTTTTTTTGTTCTTTCTTAATATATAAAGTCAGTCAGTCGTTTTTCAAGCTGCTGCCGATGCATCATTGCCTGAGCAGCTAGGAGCACTCAGAGGAAAGCGCAGCGACTAGGTTCCGATTAGTGTTGCCAACTCCTCAGTAAGGAAAGTAACTATTGGCTGTCCTAAAGTCGCTAAATGATGTAATCGTTTAATTTGCATAATACATGTTTTTGAAGCTGTAAAGGATTAACGTTGTGGGAGAGAAAAAAGTGAGTAAAAAACACCCTAAATATGTTAGAAATGTTACCTAATGTTAACTAAGCTGGCAACACTGGTTCCGATACATCCGCTCACAGATGCCTCATGCTGCCCGGCGCCGCCTTTAAGCATTATGGGGAGAGAGCGCCATCTACCCACCCAGAGGGATTAGGGCCAATTGTGCTCCCTCTGGGCACCGGCAGCTGATGGCAAAGCTACATGAACAGGACTCTAACCTGCGACCTCCCGTTTATAGTGGTAGCGCATTAGACTGCTGGACCACTTGGCGCCCCGAACTTAGCTTTTTAAAAATGCCGTCAATCACAGTTAATCCATGGAGGGGCAAACACTTTTTCACAAATCGCTAGTTTTTCACAAAGGACTAGTTTGGTTAGGATTGCTTTTTTTCCTTTAATAAATTAAATCATAATTTAAAAACAGCTTTTTGTATTTTTCTTTGGTTATATTTGTCTGACATTTGTTTGAAAATTTGTAGTAAAAAAAATTGTAAGTATGACAAACAAGAAAAAACAAAATAAATCCGTAAGGGTGCAAATACTTTTCCACGGCACTGTATAAACATCAGTAGTAGTAGACCAAGCAGTTCTGCAACTAAAAAAGTAACTGTTGAGGTAAAATAAATGTAAAATATTGATTTAAATAGAAGCCATATGGTCACCCTAGGTAGCCAAAAAAAAGCCTCAATTGCATTCATTTCTGTATACAGTAGCTAATATAGTGAGAGATGTGATGCTGCTGAAGGTGGGATTATTTGGTGCTGGCTTTGTTTCGTCTGTCTAGACAAGCAGAGACTGTTTGGCAGAGTGTGGATTTCTGAGGGAAAGAAATATCACCCTCCCTGTGAGTCTGCAGCTACCTGCTAAGTGTACACCTGTTAGTACGGCTGTTTGCTCCTGGCACGGAAACGTGCAAATGAAGATTTAGTCTCATTTAGTAAATCTATATAGTGCATTAGGGAATGTGGAAGACGGAGGCGGGTGTGCGCTGAGAGGATTCACAGTGATGTGCAGTCCAGTGACAGAGCGGCATTTCTTTTTTTTTTTTCTACATGATAAATCACCCCCATTGCTTACCCACTGTTCTGTGAGACAATTGAGGGCTGTAGCTCTGATGTTGGTGTGTTCTTGGCTCATTTCCTGCTGAGATGAACCCTCTACGTCATGCTGTCAAGAGACTTTATGCTGTAACCTGGCATGAACTGCCACTTTCCTTTAGCACTTTTGGTTACTTTACTACAGTGGCCTAGAAAGAAACATCATAACAACACTTACAAAGCAAACAAAAAGATGACAACATAACTACATTAAGAAAACGCAGGATTTCAGAAATGCTGCATTAAGGGACAGCAAATACATTCGCCACACCTGAAATGCTCCCAGCCGCTAGAGGGCGCTGTGGACAGAATTTTGTTCACGGGTGTACTGAAAAACCTGCACAGAGCACAACAAAACTGCTGTGTTTTCTTGATGTTGCGTTGTCATCTTTTTGTTTGCTGTGTTTTCTTTATGTAGTTGCGTTGTCATCTTTTTGTTTGCTTTGTAAATGTTGTTGTGATGTGCCTTTCTGGGGCACCGTACTTCACACTTTGTGCATCAAATCATCAATTATAACATAATAACCACCTCCTTGTGATGTATTATGCTTCACTGTGCATATTTAAGCATTTATATAATTACAGACTGTAGTCTTGTGTCTGATTTCCTGTATACAGTACATTATTGTTCTTCAATGGCAGACTTCCCAAGTCTCCTGAAAGTTGCAGGAGTTGAGTGCATATCAATACGCAGGCATCCCTGACGCCTGCAAGTTAGATAAAATTTCCAAGAATTTAGAACAAGTGACCCAAGAGTGAACACAAACACGCACACAGGCGACACAGATATTTTTTTCCAAATCGCAAGTGTGAAAGATTAGGAGAGGAATGGAAAGGCGCCCCACATCGTGTGCATATTCATAACAGAGAGTGTTCTGATTGGCCTGTTTTCTACAAAGAGTCTGTGAGTCAGCCAATCAGTTTTTAATGTGGGTGGGCAGTGTTTTTATCCCCTCCTCGATGGGATGCGTTCAGTGAGTAAGAAAAGGAACATCATGGCTCCTATCAAAACTCACCTCAAATTTCACCTCTGACTACTATTAAATATATCCATGTCTGGTAAAAGTAAAAAACAATGAAGAAAATCAGAGACAGAAGTTCTGAATCTGTTGCTGCACTATTTGTTTTAGTCACCTTTTGTTTTTAGTGCTTCATTAATAGTCAGAGCATACCGCCCACAGAACACTGCCCTCAGGACATTATTGTGCACTTGTATGTTGGTGGTGTATGAGGTGTTAGTGTGTGCTGTGCTGGTAAGTGGCTGAGTGGTAGATCAGACACAGCAGTGCTGCTGGAGGTTTTAAACACTGTGTTCACTCACTGTCACGGTCAGTACCTAACCTTTGGTGCTCTACTAAGACTTCCACACTTCCGTCATTTGATGACATCACACAGCAAGTAACACACACACAAAAAGCTGTAATCAGATTTTGAGTGTCCAATCCTATTGTAATTGCATTTCAACCACCTTCAAATGTTATTTGAATTTGATTTGCGAAAATAATCAGATTTTGTGTGATTTCTGTTTGTCCAGACTATCAAAAAATATATCTGGATACGCCAAAAATTAATCTCGATTAGCCAAAAATGGATTTGTATTAGCCGTCTGAACACAACCTATACTCTATGTGTCAAATATAGGTTTGTAGAATATAAGATACTGTATGTAGGATTATATTGGCAACAGTTGCAGTCCCTAACAATGGGATTGACCTCCAGGACCTGTAAAATATTGATGAAGAGCCAGACATTTCCGTTTCTCCCTTGTCAATTCACATCAGTAATCCAATCAGGAGAGTGGGAGGAGTAACTTGGTTGTAAACCTGAGAGAGGTCACAGCCCATTAATCAGAGATGGCCCCTTTGAAGAACTTGTCACCGGATTGGTGAACAGGTCACGCGGGTGCCATTCAGTCATTAGATAATGTACTCTTTCTATATTTGAGTGATGACTAGTGAAGTTGGACTTGGAAGTCGGAGCATAAAGGTAATGAGATAGAAAATACTGTTTATAGAAAAACCTATTCTGGAGTCCTAAAGAACCTTTCAGTAAATGTTTTATTTTTTTGTGGCCTGGAATTCACTACAGGAAACAGGAAAAGCTCATCTCACTAATGTCACTCAATTATTTTCAGATATTAAGTCTTTAACCACTCCTGTACATCCTGGCACTGATTTAGGGATTTTTTTAGGGAGTTTAGTTAACATTTTTTTATGATTTTGTGATGTTTTAGTTGTCATTATAATTTTTTTTATTGAAGTTATCAATTTTTCTTTTTTTATGAGTTTTCTTTAACTCTTTTTTTAGTTTTTATTTTATTGTTTTTTAATGTTTGAAAAAATGTATATATTAAACTGTTTTGTATGTTTTACTGCGTTAAGTAACACAATTTATGTATTTATTCACCTGTTGTTTTTCTTTGACTTTTTATGTATAATTATGATTTACAATAGATTCCTACTCATGCACTTTTATTTTTATTTATTTATTTTTAAGGATTCAAGGATTCAAGGAGATTTTATTGTCATTCGCATCACATGTGGTACATGAGGTGGAACGAAATTGTGATCTCACGATCCAGTTTTACACCCAAAGAGCTGTTATTAATAGATATATAGATAAAAAAAGAATACAATAAAAGAAATAGAATATACAAAAAATATATATAAATATCCCAAAGAATAAAAAAAATAAATAGAGAGTAGAAAGGTTCAGCAACATGAAGTCCAGAGTGCAAGTGTGCTATAGCAGCATGATAATGTGAATTAGAGCAGTGGAGATAAAGTGTTTCAGTGCAAGTAAAGTGACCATGTTTGTAAACAGTAAACAGTAATTTGTCCTTGGTGTCAGTGCAGTGTGTTGTTAAGTGGAGTTTAAGAGTCTTACAGCTTCCGGAATGAAGCTGTTTCTGAGTCTTGTTGTTTTATATCTTATGAATACAAATTTAAATGTATCGTATTTGTTTTTGTTATACAGTAATTTCTATTGATTAAAACACAGTTTTTTCATAATCAATCTACTGTATCATGGCATCATTTCAAGAATAAAGATTGTTGGTTGTGCCAAAAGCAAAGGGGGTTCAGCATGCTCACTTTGTAACTCTGCATAGGCACAATAACCATACCAGGCCTAGGAATTTTTGTTTTCCGGTGCATTATTGAGTCAAATGCTGTTCAAGATTTTTTTGTCAGATTTTATTAGTGATGTAAAATATGTTTTTAAAAAGGTAATTTGACTCTTGGTTTCCAGTATTTTGCTCTATGCATGATTGTAAATAACTTCCAGTTACACTGCAAATGTGGGCACCTAGTCAACTAACTTAGAAGGACTTTGGCCAAATGCTATCACTATCCCATTGGTTTAAATTTCTTCAGATATGTCACCACACACTATGCTGAAAGGATAGCATATAAAAATGTCTTAACAATGTTATTTCCTCAGTGTTAAAAGTAAAGCCATGTATACATCTACTGGGCTTTGCTATATAGGATATCCTATATATATATATATATATATATATATATTTTTTTTTTTTTTAGGGACAATCTGTGTTTTTCATTTTGTGACAAAAAACAAGGTAATAAATATGTTTGTAAAGATGTATCTGAACATTTTAGATTCCAACCAAAGTCAAATATGTCCCATTTATCTGTTAAATAACGGCTTTTTTATTTTACCAAATTGAAAACTTCTGGAATATAATCAAGAGGAAGATGGATGATAACAAGCTATCTAACCAAGCTGAACTGCTTAAATTTTTGGAATGGTATAAAGTTATCCAAAAGCAGTGTGTAAGACTGGTGGAGGAGAACATGCCAAGATGCATGAAGACTGTGATTAAAAAGTCTTATTCCACCAAATATTGATTTCTGAACTCTAAGCCTAACATACCTTTTCTGATTAGTAGAAATGGCACAACCATGTTAAGTTCATCTCTTTAATAAGATATATAAATGTGATCTACCAAACACTTAAATCTTATCAGAGCTGAAGTTAAGGGGTTAAAAATCATTATAAAGTGAGTATAATGTTTAAGTTCTGCAGCAATGTGAAATGTTTCTTTCCTAGAACTTTAGAAAGAAGCCAAGGACCATTTAATAACATTTATTTCTAAAGAAAAAGTCTGCTGTGCTCTCAATGTTCTGGCGAACTGATTAACTTGGGAAATGTTAAATTGTGCAGTCTTAGAAGAAAATGCCAGAAAAGAGAAATGTTGGCCTCATAGACAGCGGAGCACACTGCGTGCTGTCTTCTCTTAGTGAGAGATGTACAAGACGCACGGCTATAGCTTAATCCGTCTGAATGGGAACAGTTTGTAATATATAGAGATATACAGTAGATGTTTAATGGCTTCTCAAAAGTTCTTTAGTAAAGGTATTTAGCTTTTTTGTCCACTCAGTATATTATGACCACTTTGCTGACTTCTGTTCTCCTCATACTTTATTCTACAGGGGTTGGACAATGAAACTGAAACACCTGTCATTTTAGTGTGGGGAGTTTTATGGATAAATTGGAGCAGCCTGGTGGCCAATCTTTATTAATTGCACATGTGTGTGAAGGTTCAATTAGCAGGGTAATATTGCAATGCACACAACATTATGAGTGACATACCAGAGTTCAAAAGAGGACAAATTGTTGGTGCACGTCTTGCTGCATCTGTGACCAAGACAGCAAGTCTTTGTGATGTATCAAGAGCCAAGGTATCCAGGGTAATGTCAGCATACCACCAAGAGGGACAAACCACATCCAACAGGATTAACTGTGGACGCTGTAAGAGGAAGCTGTCTGAAAGGGATGTTTGGGTGTTAACATTGTATCCAAAAAACATAAAACGACGGCTGCTCAAATCATGGCAGAATTCAATGTGCACCTCAACTATCCTGTTTCCACCAGAACTGTCCGTCGAGACAATAAATTATTGTGGTCTAAAACCAGGTGTTTCAGTTTCATTGTCCAACCCCTGTATATCCTCCTTAAACTCTGTCCTCGAGTAACAGTAAGTAACACTGGCATGGTTTTGGTGGTGTATGAGGTGTTAGTAGAGTGTGCTGTGCTGGTACGAGTGGTGGATCAGATGCAGCAGTGCTGCTGGAGTTTTTAAACACTGTATCTATTCACTGTCCTTCACTTTATTAGACACTCCTACCTAGCTGTTTCACTCTGTAGATGTAAAGTCAGAGATAGAAACTCTGAATCTGAATCTGTTTAGTTAGTCAACGTCTAGTTCTTCATCAGTGCTCACAGGATGCTGTCCATAGGATGCTTTTGGCTGTAAGAGAATGACCCAACCCCCCAAATAATACTTGCTCTGTGGTGGTCTCTCCTGTGGGCTCCTGACCATAGAAGAACAGGGTCAAAAGAGAATAATAAAGTATGCAGAGAAACAGAAGTTAACCTTGCTGCCTAGCCAGAACCCACTGATTCTGATAATTTACTTTCATAATAAACTCAAAATGTTCAGGCCACATTACTTTATTGATTGTTTTGAGGCACTTCTGATTTTCAGCAGTCTGTCTGAATGCTGCCATCGCTCGGTAAAGAGTAAAGGCATGTCTGCAGTCTCTGTACACTCTTTGTCCAAGGCTTTTCAAAGAGTTTTTTTTTCTCAGAAACCAAGCATTATAAAGTATAACTAAGTAAAGTTTCCTTAATGGTTTCTTTGCTTAAATGTAAGATTCATGGAAAAAAAGTTTTATTTTCTGTTGAACTTGTAAACTTGTGTGCACAGGTTCTTTAAAGGGGACATATTACGTAAAAACTCTCTTTTTGCATCCATTTGGACATTCTAAAACTCAGCTTACTGGTGTCACTAAATCATTTTAAACTTTTAATAACTAACCACCTTATCTTCTTTTGATCATAATTTCTTATCAGTTAAACCAAGTTTTGTTATAAGTATTATAATTATTTTTATTCTATTTTTATCTAATTTTATCTTTTATTTACTGTTATTTTTAAACTGATTATTTTCTTTGTCATGTCAAGTCCTGTTTTTGTAAATGCTTGGCTACATTAAAAATGAGGGTTGCCCTCAATGTACTTCCGAGTCAAAATAAAGCTTGATTGATTGATTGATTTGTATTTCCATGTCGGTTGCTACTGCGAGTCAATTTTTGATTGATGAAGGTGTTGGTCATATTCTTCATTGAGCCATTTGGATGACTTCTTTATTAGGAAAACCCCATCACACTGTAAACCCACAATTAGTTTGTGTTATGTACAATTGGATATTTCCAAACATTACTAAACTATTATAAATAAGGTGAACATTTTGGGCATGTATATATTTAAACATAGACCTTTGAGTTGAGTCAACCAATAATAACTAAGTTTAGTCTATTGGGACAAACTATTTGCATTTTGGGAGTGTCCCGCAGTTTCTGACATTTACCATCTGTGTGTAATCACTCCCCTCTGGGCTACCTTTAGTAAACTTGTAGATCATATATTATGATTAACCCTCTGGCCTCTAAATTCACCTTTTCCAGGCTTAAAGTGTGAATATTTATAAAATAAATATTTAAATTAAATTCAAAATAAGTTAAATTAAATAGAAGAAGAGATTAACATATTTATATATTTATTTATTTGAAATACAGTTACTAAATAGAATTTTTGAGCAAATAAATTGGTATAACAAAAATAAAAAAGTTAAATCAACTTTCCTTTTAGTTGTTATAACAATGTTTTAATTGATGCTAACTTCATTTTTCATTACCTATTACTTAAGTTTTTTTAAGGCAGCCACTTTGTTCAATTTTTTTTAGAACATTCAACTTATCCTGGCTTACAGTGCAGAGCCTCACCTACTGGATCAGTCAAACATATGCTATTTCAGTCATTTTGGTTGAGAAGGATTATCCAGCAGACTTCGTCTGACTGAGGGATCCGTTACAAGGCAGGTTGGTTAACTACTGAATACAGCTAAGTTAAAATCGTTGAGTTGTCTGCACCCACACCTGCTGTACGCAAATGACACGGGTGGAGCCAGCCTCCTGGGCACATGGCGGAATTATTCTGGTGGCGATGAGGAGGAAGTATGGGAATGTTAAAGGATTTGAAACTTCAGCATCTGAACACAGTGAAGACAAAGAGATGTAGGTTACATCTCTTAACCATCTTAACACTGTAGACCACACATCTTCACTTTCATAAGTACATTAGTTTTATAATTATGTAGCATTAGCAAAGGTGTGAAAAGTGTTAACATTCATTACAGGTTGAAGTAAAGAGACTAGGGTTTAAATTACTGCTGTAGAAGTTTTAGAAGTTTCATTTCAAGCTTTTTACCCAAATTAAAGAGTAAAAGTACTGCTTTCAATGCAGATATATTAAAGACGCTTAGTTGGAACATTTGGCTCGAGTTATCTTGAGTCTCTGCACAGATCGTCTTCATACTAGACTACATACAGGGGTTGGACAATGAAACTGAAACACCTGGTTTTAGACCACAATAATTGATTGTCTCGACGGTCAGTTCTGGTGGAAACAGGAGAGTTGAGGTGCACATTGAATTCTGCCGTGATTTGGGCAGCCGTGGATTTATGTTTTTTGCATACAATCCGGGTTAGCACCCGAACATCCCTTTCAGACAGCTTCCTCTTACAGCGTCCACAGTTAATCCTGTTGGATGTGTTTTGTCCTTCTTGGTGGTATTCTGACGTTACCCTGGATACCATGGCTCTTGATACATCACAAAGACTTGCTGTCTTGGTCACAGATGCGCCAGCAAGACGTGCACCAACAATTTGTCATCTTTTAAACTATTTTTAAAATGTAAGGAGTAGAAGTAAAAAGTCGTATTTTTTTTTGTCCAGTAAAATATAGATAACCAATATTTATACTTAAGTGAGCTAATAAAGTATTTGTACTTAGTTACTCGACACCTCTTAGTATTCAACCTCTCCTGGTAGAATTTGCGCTAAAGTGCCTCATTACTGCATTAAACTGCTGTAAAATTGTGGATTTGTGTGAACTCTGATGACCCCAGGTTGGATTTATCTTTAAGTATCTTTAATTCGAAAAATATAGAACGTTTTTTTTTTTTTTTCCACATTTTAACTTGGCTGTAAGTTACTGTAGCAACCTGGTTGTGTTGCTCCAACGTAGAATTGTTACTGTATATACTGTATATATTTTTGTACACGTTCACAGGGAGTCAAACCCGCCGTTGCTATAAGAAGAGACAAGATTGTCAAAATGTTTGTTTTTATTAGAAGACCTCTGAGAGTCTGACCAATGGAAATTTCCATGAGACCAAAATATTATGCATCACGTTATTGTTGCAGCCTACACAGAAATTTCCAGAGCTGTGAAACGGGTTTAAGGGCTCGGGTCCAACCCGCGCCTAATCTCCGGGCTTCGTGTTCGATATAACGTCTTTTCGGCGAGTGAGGAAAGCTGCCAGGAACAGTATTTGCGTGTTCCTCTCGCTACTTGAATCGTGTTTCACATTTGGCCTCCCTGCATGTTGGTTTTTCAGAGTCCTCAAGAGCCTTTCTGCTGCCAAGAGACTTGGCTGTGTTTAGTGAGGAAGGAATGATTGGAGATGAACCCGGGGGCTTTCTCCCTCATCTCCAGGTCACAGCGAGCGACGTCTGTGCCTGGACCCGACCGCTCTGTGCTGGGGGACAGAGTCAGACAGCCCGGCAAATATTACTGGACAGCTGAACTGGCAACATTTGAAAATGCTAAATGTCAGGGGGAGGCTCATTTGCAGTAAAGGGGAGGAGGGGCGAGAGGGAGAAACAGAGTGAGAGAGAGAGAGAGAAGCAGACAGCGTGTCTAAGAGGAGAGCTTTGTGGCGGGAGTCTCTTCCTTCTTGCCTGAATTCATTTTTATTCGTCTTCAGGAAGATGACAGTGGCGAATAATAAAGGCTGCCAGAAAACCTCCCCAGAGAGACGACGTGGACGAGCCGACTTGTCTTTCTTAAAAGCACGCTTAACCTCCACAAGCTTGAAGATAAAACTTCTTAAGAGGTTCATTTTTTGGCTTATAGGTAAAAAGACATCTAAGTAAGAAGATGTAGAGTGTGTGGAGCTTCTATAAACATCAAAAATGTCCTTTAGCTTCATTAGGATTTGATTAGTAAAAGGTATTCTCTCAATAAATGTATTTATGCTGAAATTTAGACTGAATGTCTACCCTTATTAAGAGATCATAAACAGGTTTCTCCACCTCCACAACCATACGCACTCATCATCACAGAAAAAAGTTGCAAAGATAGGTAAATTGGTATATAAAAAATAAATAAATTGGTATATATCCAAACAAAAATATTGTCATTTAGAGCATTAACATTTATTTGCAGAAAATGAGAAATAACTAAAAAAACTTTCAGACTTCAAATAATGCAAAGTAAACAAGTTCATATTCATAAAGTTTGAAGAGTTCAGAAATCAATATTTAGTGGAATAACCCTGGTTTTTAATCCCAGTTTTCATGCATCTTCATGCATATTCTCCTCCACCAGTCTTACACAGTGCTTTTGGATAACTTTATGCCTGCACTCCTGGTGCAAAAACACAAGCAGTTCAGCTTGGTTTGATGGCTTTTGATCATCCATCTTTCTCTTGATCATATATACATAATTAATCACATAAAAAATAGTGTTACAGTAAACTTACATGTGCAACAGAGGTAACTCTTGGTCTTTTTTCCTGGGGCAATCCTGATCAGAGCCAATTTCATCATAATGTTTTTTTCTTTAATTAGTTGAGTAGTTCTTGCCATAATATGGATTAGAACATTAATCCAATTGGGCTATTTTCAACTCTCAAACACATAAAGAAATTCAAGTAATTAACTCTTAATAAGTTTAGCACAGCTGTTAACTGAAAGCTACTCCAGGTGACTCAGGCTCATAAAGCTGACTGAGAAAATCCAGCCAAGATAAAGCAGAGCTGTCTCTTAGGCAATAGGTGTTTACTGGTTTGTTAAACACTTTGTAGTTTCCTAATTCATTCTTTTGTCTTATGTTTTTCTTTACAGTTTAAATGACTTATTATTAGTATTATCTTCTATGTAGGACATTTTTTAAATTATATAAATAATATTGAATTTAATTTGTCCAAACCTATATTTTTATCTATATTTTTTGTGATTCCTACAGCATATTTTTTAGGTTTATATATATACATTTCTTCTTACAGTATGTATCTGAATAGTGAGGGTTCCCTTTCAGAGAGCATCTATGAAGCTTTGATTCCAGTCACACTTTCATGCCATGCTTTCCAGCTGTCTTCTTAAAGATCACAGATAGCTGGAAGGCATTTGGAACCGTGGCAGGCCACATCTATTCAACTCAAAATCTGACGCTCGGCACAGCTGTGGCGCATCACCTGCATCATTATTAATCTGGCTGAGCGTGGGCTGCTCTCGGAAAGCCTTGTGAATGGCTGTAATGATATGGCTATTATTTTCAGCCAAGTAATTGTGAACGGCCTGGCATCGCCCATCAATCTCGCGGGCAGCCGCAGGTGACCCTTCTGCATCTAAATGCACATTTTCCCCTTCATGGGCCTGGGTCATTATTATAAAGTGCTGTATGTTCTATAACACACACACACACATATTCCTGTATTAGCTATAGATTCTCATTTGGTCTCTATGGGCATGACAGGAGGGTATTTTCAAACAGGGCTGGTATCATTCAGGCTCTTATCGCTCTGCTCTGGTTCCTGGTTCCTTTTTCTTATCGCCGCACTACATGTCTATATGCTCTTTTATTGCACGCCGCCTAATTGCCTCTGATAGACCTCTCCTTAAGACAACACATCTGGAGCCCAGCATCAATATTGGCCTAGGAGACCAAAGAGGCCATAAACTTGCCATTAGTGATATGCTGCTGTGCCGTTTGCTCGGAGAATGCCAACGCTCTGAGCTGTCTGGATGGTGCTTCATGCTGGTGAAGGGTCATTATCGGGATACTGTGCCTTTTGGCGTCTCATTACTTCCTTCAAAAAATAAAGTTTATTATTATATATTATTCATTTATTTAAATTATTTAATTTTATCCCCAATTTGAAATCAGCCACTGCCTCTTTTACATTGCAGAGTAGCATCACAGCGAACTTGGAGGACAGCGCAGCCACTCGGTTCCGATACATCAGCTTACAGATGCCTCGTCCTGACTGACATCACCCTTTAGAGTGATGTGGGGAGAGAGCGCCATCTACCCACCCAGGGAGCAAGGCCAACTGTGCTCTCTCAGGGCTCCGGTAGCCGATGGCAAGCTACATGAACAGGATTCGAACCGGCTTTGATCTTCTGATCTTAGTGGCTGCACTTAGTCTGCTGGACCACTCAGAACACATCATTATTATATATTAATAGGACTTCAGACTACACAGATATCATGTTTACCCAATTTACTCACTTTATATTTTATACTGTATAAACCTGCCATCCAACAGGATGGACAATGAAGTAAAATGATCTAATTTCAAGGCAAGAAGTTTTTTCTTGCATAAGAAGGTTTTTGTCTTATCATTATCATGTCCTAGCATTCTAAGTGTAAAAATTATCTTGCTTAATTCAGGAACAATTACCTTAATAAGTTTCACCAGAAGAAAACAAACCAGATGCTTGCAGGTGTAAAAAGCTACTTTGGTCGATAGGTAAGACATCAACCATGCACAGCGCACGATTCATTTAAGACATGTCGGTGTATCTTTTGTATCACAAGGACACAAAAATACGCTTTGTGTATTTCCAAATATGCAAAAGACATAAACTTTTGGGCGTAGGGTGAAATAAACCAATCAGTATGTCACTTACCTTTAAGAGTCAGGTGCACTCTGGCTTTGGTGACTGAAATGAACCTAGACAACATGCCAAAGTCAGAGCTCATCTGATCTTAAAGGGACTGACACACTGGATTATTTCCTGTTACGCTCAAAACACACTCATGATTAATTAAGAGAATTGGGACATGCCTTTTGCATGTTTCAAATCGTGCAAGGTGTATTTTTTGTGCCCTCACATTACCAAAGACACACCAACATGCCATAAATTCAGCTGTGCAATATGCAATTGACCGGTGTGCTATAGATTGCTAAAACTATAGATCGTCCATATTCTTGATCCTAATAATAATGTACTGTTACCCAGCGTTTACATAACATTTAAATAACTATAATGCAGACACAAAAGACATGTTCTACTAATATTAACCCTGAAGACAGCAGCAGGTGTTTGAAGGAAGTCGTTAAACATCACACACGTGTTCAGAACAGTATCTGGAACAGGTTTCAGATTAGCAGTGTTTTGTCCCGCTTATTCATGACTGTGGCACTGCTGTAATTAGTCTTCATCAAAGGGATTGTGGAATTATGCAGTCAGTGGAGCAAGCAGCTGTGCTTCATTCCCAGGAGGCTAATGTGTAAATGATGCTAAATTGTGTGCAGAATTTGTAAAGATTAAATTAAGTTAAGGGCAGCCAAGGTTGAAACTCTATAAAGATCAGTTCTGTTGATTTTTATATAGTTTATTGATTCGTTTTTGTGGTCATTGTGGAGATGAGGTTGAAATAGAGGTCAGTAGCAGTATAGGTATGACCACCAAGATCGGGCTTTTCCACTAACCAGTCTCCCAGTTATAGGTATAACTATAGATACAAGCAGTGAGTCTTGAGGTTGAAGCACACACAGTACAGTGTGCATAGATATTGGACCATTTCTGAATTCTATGTTACCTCACATTTGTGTGGAGTTTGAGTGCAAGCAGCATTTAAACCTTAATTAGGGTATTAATAATCGGTCAGTGTGCCAATACAGTAGAAAAGTAGGGAGGAGATATAGTTGCTAATTATGCCTTGTCCACACTTCACAATTTAAGCCCAGTTTTCCAATTGCTGGCTATTTTTTGTATCAAATATCTAGCAGGTTTAATATCTAGACCAGTCGGTAACTGTGAGTCAAGGGCAACAACTGCCTACATCTAACAGAACTGCATAACTCTAGAACACTAACGCTAAAATTGGTAACACCATCACTAACATTGGGTAAACACTGTATGACAAGTTTTGGAAACCTTCTTTAATTTTACAACATACAACATCACATAGAATAAAAAAAGGATGGCCATATAAAAAAAAACAGAAAAAATATTGGAAAATCAGGTAATCCTTAACAGGTTATATCCTAAAAAAATGCTGCTGGGAACTTAGTCTTTGGCCTTTTATGTGGTACACGGTGCTCTGTTGTGCCAAATACCTCACCCATGTCAAAAAAGCCCCCCCCCTCTCAGGAAGGCGCACTATGTCACTTGAATCGAAAGCTGAGGTAATCCGCTGATATTAATGTTTATTTTGACTAAATAAACTGAAACAGAAACATGTCACCTGCACCCCCTCCCGAGAGATGGTGCTGGTCTCGGAAAAGCAGGCTACCATAACCAGGACCCTTGTTCATAAATATGAACTTGTTTTTTTTTTTTGTTTGTTTGCATTACTTAAGTTCTAAAAGCTCTTCATCTTTTTTGTTATTTTAATTCATTTCTCATTTTCTGCAAATAAATACTGTATATGACAATTTTTTATTTGGAATTTGGGAGAAATGTTGTTGGTAGCTAGAATAAAGCAGAGCAAAATCAGAGAAGCTGATTGAGAAACTGAAGTGGTCTCTTATTTTTTTTCCCAGAGCTGTTTAGACAAATAAATGAATATTTTAGACTTATTATGAGTTATTATTTGTATGGCAGCTCTACTCATAATTATTGTTTAGTAATTTTTCTACTAATTTACATTTCAAAACACATTCAGATTATTGGTTCTAATCTCGGATAATATTCTGTTTGTGCTCCACATCCCTCAGTTGAGTTTTAGGTCTGCCTTGATGTCAGTGTCTCTCAGTCATGCCCCAGCAGTTTTCCATTTGCCCACTCCCTCCATTCTCCCACTGCTGTCACTGTGAAATATGCGTCTGCTCCCTCCTTTTCTCCCAAAGGGCAGAGGAGGTAAACAGCCAGGCAAGGCCAGAGACACTCAACCAATAGCTCAGAGCCTGAACGATCATACGCACTCGTTTATTCTGCGAGTCCTGAAAGAGAAAGAGAGGTTTTCTGTATTTTATAAAATACAGGCTCGCCCCGTTCGGCTAAATAAGACAAACACAGACGCATTATTCAGCCCTGCGCTCTCCGGGCTGAAGCTCAAATCCGCTCTGCATGAAATAGATAAACTGGTAGCTGGAGGTGATTTGAGGAAAGTCCATCAACAAGTTCTGTGTAAAAATAACCATCTGAGCTGCTTCTTATCTAAAACTACAGCTTGCTCATTAGCCCTGACGGTCTATTGAACATGGTCGTGCTGGCATGTTTGTTTTTTACCCACAAGACAGAGATGCAGCTCTGCTGGATCAACTCAAAGAAAAATCTACCATTCACACTGATCTGGATGATCAACATAACTCACGTCAGCTGGATTATTATTATTATTAGTAGTAGTAGTAGTAGTAGTAGTGTGATTACTCCAGCCTGTCATCCATCTGGATTCCATTCAGGATATTATTACTTTTATAGAGAGGCTAAAAAATAGCATGAGAGAATTGCCAGTAGATTTTTATTAGCCCCTTAATATGCCTAAATGTTTTTATAAGGTGAATTTAGCTTCTGTTTGTGTGTTTTTTTTTTATAGAGAATGAAATGTTTCAGTATTTTTTTTGCTAGACTATTTTCTCATAAAATAGAAAAATTAATCTAGCTCATGGTAAAGGAAACTGTAACATGCGCTTATGGCTAACAACACTGCATACCCAAGGGAATGAACTGTATCTCTGAGCAATACAGGCAATACCAGTTATTTAAGTAAATGATGTCAGAAACCAATAGTGAAGATGCATAAATTATTTTTTGTGCATTTAGTCATACTATGTACAAATGTGAATAAAGCAGGTTAGCACACAGAATATTAACAGACTAACCCATTTTGTACTAAGAGAAAGTGCATGAATCGACTTCCAGTGCTTTAATTCCAGCGTGTTCATTTTATTAATTCATTTATTTTACTCCCTTTTTCCCATGTAAATGATTAAATATTGTATAAAAAGTGTACGTAAAAACAGGTGTTCTCCAGCCGCCTGCTGCACTTAATTGTAATAAACTGCTGCGTTCTTGTCTGTAACTGTTTTAAATATGGTTCCAGACGTACAGCAAGTAGATCCTCCCGTTCTGATGTGTTCACTGTTCTAAAATCTGTTCTAAATCTAAAACTACATATCCAGGCAGCCACTGCTTCATGGTGAAAAAAATGCTCTGGTTCTGATTCTCACAGTGAAGAGCATGTCTGCCTCCTGCTGATACTGTATCCTCCTCCTTCTGTGTATCCATTAAAAGTGGCAGCCGTCCAAGTAAATATTTGGCGAGTGATTCTTTTTTCCTTCATTCTTGGCGCACAGGGGCAGTCCAACAGAATCCCTCATATTTATACTGATACACACCAGAAATGTCAAGGGGGATTAATAATAACTTTGTTACATTTTTATAATGATTTCCCCCAATCTAATCACACATTCTTTACTGCTACTGCCTGCTCCACACAATACAAAATAATGTATGGCTTTAATGTGTTCAATATTAAATTTACAATGTACAAAATCATAAAAAGAAAGGAAACACATTGAAAATGAAGAGGTGTGTCCAAACTTTGGACTGGTACTGTATTTTACAGCCAAGATTTGCAGAGTTTAAAATGTGGGAACTCTCAGGAGAAAATAAGAAATAAAGAAGCCTTTTCTAGGCAGTAAAGAGGAGGATTCATAAGAAGATCTTTGTTGCCAATCTCTTGTAATTTTATAATTGGTTCATAAATCCCTGTAGAGTCTCTACTTTGGACTGCGTGATGGTGCGTTCACAGCCGTCTTAATTGTCCTATTCGGCTCAAATAATAGCATTCACAATCAGATCTCGTGTTTTAATGATGTGGTTTTGTTTTTACTTCAGCTCAGGCTTGTTGTGAAGGTTTTGCAGATGTGGATTGTTTGAGTTTCCGCTGATTGATATTTAGGCCGTTTTAATCAGGGAAAGTTTTGCCTCGCTGGATGTTTTCCTGCAGTGTTGTTTTGCGCATTCATCCGCTTATTACATTTTCCCCCTTACAAATATGTCTGTTAAAGCTAATTAGGATCTACATAAAACCTCTTTTAAAGCCTGTTATAGTCTGACATATGCTCTATAATTTGACTGATTCTCTTTAAAAGACTCTAGTGGGAGAATTCTCAGGCTGTTTGAAGGTCAGGGGCAGAAGCGGTTCTTTAATTAGGCAAACCTAGGCTTTTGCCTAGGGCCTCGACCAAATCTGTCCTCCATAGAGGCCCCCAAATCTGACCATCCCAGCTACAGTAAATACACCAAAAACAATGTTAATTTGTTACTTATGTAAAGTAAAGAAAAAACATATTTATATTTAAAAAAACAACAGAAATATCAGTAGAATACCGAATTAATGTCTAAATACTAATTACCCAAACACACATACCCCCTCTGTTGCTTGCATTGAACTAGTCCATAATATGATGATGTAGCAATGTGCCACACGACGTGACTTCAAACCAAAACAGCGGGAACTGTACGCGACTAGAGTGACAGCTGTCACAGTGAAAATGAAGCGTTATGAAAGTGGTTCTGCTAAACGAAAGAAACAGACAGAGAGCAAAAGAATCGCAGATGCACTGCCAAAATTGACCTCCTTTTTTACACCTCCTGGACCGATCAGTGTTTTTAGTTTTGTGTAAATATTTATAAGACCATATTTGACAAAATCTGTTTTAATGACGTTAATAAACATCACTGTGACAGCGCTAGTCGCAGTTTCACCGCAGCAAAGGACGAGCATGTGAATCACTTATCTAACCAGACTTTACTGATTTCTGCCCCCAATAACCTTTTTAATAACCTCCTATAGACTTTAACAGTCTTCAGTAGCCTTCAACAGTCTTACCTGGCTTCCCACTAAACTCCGTAGTTATAAACATCATGAGGTTAGCAGCGCGCTAACTAACCCTGTTTTTAATGTAATCCGAGCAGTGACTCCGTGACGGCTGCTCTAAACTGCTGCTGTTAGTGTTA